>NC_140579.1:358292081-358782081 GCF_964204655.1 Triturus cristatus
GTTCAGGGCAGTGCAGTGGTGTTCGGGCAGTGTAGGGGGTCGTGCTGGGGTAGTGTTTTAGGGTTCAGGGCAGTGCAGTGGTGTTCGGGCAGTGTAGGGGGTCCTGCTGGGGGTAGTCGTTTAGGGTAGTTCAGTGGTGTTTGGGTAGTATAGGGGGTACTGCTGGGGGTAGTGTTTTAGGTTTTAGGGTAGTGCAGTGGTGTTCGGGCAGTGTAGGGGGTCGTGCAGGGGGTGGTGTTTTAGGGTTTAGGGCAGTGCAGTGGTGTTCGGGCAGTGTAGGGGGTCCTGCATGGGGTGGTGTTTTAGGGTTCAGGGCAGTGCAGTGCAGTGCAGTGGTGTTCAAGCAGTGTAGGGGGTCGTGCAGGGGGTGGTGTTTTAGGGTTTAGGGCAGTGTAGTGGTGTTCGGGCAGTGTAGGGAGTCATGCTGGGGGTGGTGTTTTAGGGTTCAGGGCAGTGGTGTTCGGGCAGTGTAGGGGGTCCTGCTGGGGGTAGTCATTTAGGGTAGTGAAGTGGTGTTTGGGTAGTATAGGGGGTACTGCTGGGGGTAGTGTTTAAGGGTTTAGGGTAGTGCAGTGGTGTTTGGGTAGTGTAGGGGGTCGTGCTGGGGGTAGTGTTTTAGGGTTTAGGGTAGTGCAGTGGTGTTTGTGTAGTGTAGGGGGCTGTGCAGGGGGTGGTGTTTTAGGGTTTAGGGCAGTGCAGTGGTGTTCAGCCAGTGTAGGTGGTCGTGCAGGGGGGTGGTATTTTAGGGTTCAGGGCAGTGCAGTGGTGTTCAGGCAGTTTAGGAGGTCATTCTGGGGGTGGTGTTTTAGGGTTCAGGGCAGTGCAGTGGTGTTCGGGCGTGTAGGGGGTCCTGCATGGGGTGGTGTTTTAGGGTTCAGGGCAGTGCAGTGGTGTTCGGGCAGTGTAGGGGGTCATGCAGGGGGTGGTGTTTTAGTGTTTAGGGCAGTGTAATAGTGTTCGGGCAGTGTAGGGGGTCGTGCAGGGGGTTGTGTGTTAGGGTTTAGGGCAGTGCAGTGGTGTTCGGGCGGTGTAGGGGGTCGTGTTTTAGGGTTTAGAGCAGTGCAGTAGTGTTTGGGCATTGTAGGGGGTCATGCAGAGGGGTGGTGTTATAGGGTTCTGGGCAGTGCAGTGGTGTTCGGGCAGTGTAGGGGGTCGTGCAGGGGGATGGTGTTTTAGGGTTCAGGGCAGTGCAGTGGTGTTCGGGCAGTGTAGGGGGTCGTGCAGGGGGATGGTGTTTTAGGGTTCAGGGCAGTGCAGTGGTGTTCGGGCAGTGTAGGGGGTCATGCAGGGGGGTGGTGATTTAGGGTTCAGGGCAGTGCAGTCGTGTTCGGGCAGTGTAGGGGGTCATGCTGGGGGTGGTGTTTTAGGGTTCAGGGCAGTGCAGTGGTGTACTGACAGTGTAGGGGGTCATGCTGGGGGTGGTGTTTTAGGGTTCAGGGCAGTGCAGTGGTGTTTGGGCAGTGTAGGGGGTCGTGCTGGGATGGTGTTTTAGGGTTCAGGGCAGTGCAGTGGTGTTCGGGCAGTGTAGGGGGTCGTGCTGGGGTGGTGTTTTAGGGTTCAGGGCAGTGCAGTGGTGTTCGGGCAGTGTAGGGGGGCGTGCTGGGGGTGGTGTTTTAGGGTTCAGGGCAGTGCAGTGCAGTGGTGTTTTTGGCAGTGTAGGGAGTTATGCAGGGTGTGGAGCTTTAGGGTTTAGGGCAGTGCAGTGGTGTTCGGGCAGGGTAGGGGGTCGTGCAGGGGGTGGTGTTTTATGGTTTAGGGCAGTGCAGTGGTGTTAGGGCAGTGTAGGGGGTCATGCAGGGGGGTGGTGTTTTAGGGTTTAGGGCAGTGCAGTGGTGTTCGGGCATTGTAGGGGGTCATGCAGGGGGTGGTGTTTTAGGGTTTAGGGCAGTGCAGTGGTGTTCGGCAGGGTAGGGAGTCGTGCAAGGGGGTGGTGTTTTAGGTTTTAGGGCATTGCAGTGGTGTTCGGGCAGTGTAGGGGTCATGCTGGGGTGGTGTTTTAGGGTTTAGGGCAGAGCAGTGGTGTTTGGGCAGTGTAGGGGGTTGTGCTGGGGTGGTGTTTTATGGTTTAGGGTAGGGCAGTGGTGTTCGGGCAGTGTTGGGAGTCGTGCAGGAGGGTGGTGTTTTAGGGTTAAGGGCAGTGCAGTGGTGTTCTGGCAGTGTAGGGGGTCGTGCAGGGGGGTGGTGTTTAAGGGTTTAGGGCAGTGCAGTAGTGTTCGGGCAGTGCAGGGGGTCGTGCAGGGGGTGGTGTTTTAGGTTTGAGGGCAGTGCAGTGGTGTTCGGGCATTGTATGGGGTCGTGCAGGGGGTGGTGTTTTAGGGTTTAGGGCAGTGCAGTGGTGTTCGGCAGGGTAGGGAGTCGAGCAGGGGGTGGTGTTTTAGGGTTTAGGGCAGAGCAGTGGTGTTTGGGCAGTGTAGGGGGTCGTGCTGGGGTGGTGTTTTATGGTTTAGGGTAGGGCAGTGGTGTTCGGGCAGTGTTGGGAGTCGTGCAGGAGGGTGGTGTTTTAGGGTTAAGGGCAGTGCAGTGGTGTTCTGGCAGTGTAGGGGGTCATGTAGGGGGGTGGTGTTTTAGGGTTGAGGACAGTGCAGTGGTGTTTGGGCAGTGTAGGGGGTCGTGCAGGGGGTGGTGTTTTAGGGTTTAGGGCAGTGCAGTGGTGTTCGACAGTGTTGGGAGTCGTGCAGGGGGTGGTGTTTTAGGCTTTAGGGCAGTGCAGTGGTATTCGGGCAGTGTAGGGGGTCGTGTAGGGGGTGGTGTTTTAGGGCTTAAGGCAGTGCAGTCATGTTCGGGCAGTGTAGGGGGTCGTGCTAAGGGTCGTGTTTTAGGGTTTAGGGCAGTGCAGTGGTCTTTGGGTAGTGTAGGGGGTCGTGTTTTAGGGTTGTGTGTTAGGGTTTAGGGCAGTGCAGTGGTCTTTGGGTAGTGTAGGGGTTCATGTTTTAGGGTTGTGTGTTAGGGTTTAGGGCAGTGCAGTTGTGTTCGAGTAGATAGGGGTCGTGCTGGGGGTGGTGTTTTAGGGTTTAGGGCAGTGCAGTTCTGTTGGGGTAGTGTAGGGTGTCGTGCTGGGGGTGGTGTTTTAGGGTTTAGGGCAGTGCATTGGTGTTTGGGCAGTGTATGGGGTCGTGCAGGGGGTGGTGTTTTAGGGTTTAGGGCAGTGCAGTGGTGTTCGGGCAGTGTAGGGGGTCATGCAGGGGGTGGTGTTTTAGGGTTTAGGGCAGTGCAGTGGTGTTCGGGCAGTGTAGGAAGTCCTGCAGGTGGGTGGTGATTTAGTGTTCAGGGCAGTGCAGTGGTGTTCGGGCAGTTTAGGAGGTCATGCTGGGGGTGGTGATTTAGGGTTCAAGGCAGTGCAGTGGTGTTCAGGCAGTATAGGGGGTCGTGCAGGGGGTGGTGATTTAGGGTTCAGGGCAGTGCAGTGTTCAGGCAGTGTAGGGGGCCATGCAGGGGGTGGTGTTTTAGGGTTCAGGGCAGTGCAGTGCAGTGGTGTTCGGGCAGTGTAGGGGGTCGTGCTGGGGGTGGTGTTTTAGGGTTCAGGGCAGTGCAGTGGTGTTCGGGCAGTGTAGGGGGTCGTGCTGGGGGTGGTGTTTTAGGGTTCAGGGCAGTGCAGTGCAGTGGTGTTCGGGGCAGTGTAGGGGGTCGTGCAGGGGGTGGTGTTTTAGTGTTTAGGGCAGTGTAGTGGTGTTCGGGCAGTGTAGGGGGGCCTGCAGGGGGTTGTGTTTTAGGGTTTAGGGCAGTGCAGTGGTGTTTGGGCGGTGTAGGGGGTCGTGTTTTAGGGTTTAGGGCAGTGCAGTAGTGTTTGGGCATTGTAGGGGGTCATGCAGAGGGGTGGTGTTTTAGGGTTCTGGGCAGTGCAGTGGTGTTTGGGCAGTGTAGGGGGTCGTGCAGGGGGATGGTGTTTTAGGGTTCAGGGCAGTGCAGTGGTGTTCGGGCAGTGTAGGGGGTCGTGCAGGGGGTGGTGATTTAGGGTTCAGGGCAGTGCAGTGGTGTTCGGGCAGTTTAGGAAGTTGTGCTGGGGGTGGTGTTTTAGGGTTCAGGGCAGTGCAGTGGTGTTCGGGCAGTGTAGGGGGTCATGCTGGGGGTGGTGTTTTAGGGTTCAGGGCAGTGCAGTGGTGTTCGGGCAGTGTAGGGGGTCATGCTGGGATGGTGTTTTACGGTTCAGGGCAGTGCAGTGGTGTTCGGGCAGTGTAGGGGGTCGTGCTGGGGTGGTGTTTTAGGGTTCAGGGCAGTGCAGTGGTGTTCGGGCAGTGTAGGGGGGTGTGCTGGGGGTGGTGTTTTAGGGTTCAGGGCAGTGCAGTGCAGTGGTGTTTTTGGCAGTGTAGGGAGTTATGCAGGGTGTGGAGCTTTAGGGTTTAGGGCAGTGCAGTGGTGTTCGGGCAGGGTAGGGGGTCGTGCAGGGGGGTGGTGTTTTAGGGTTTAGGGCAGTGCGGTGGTATTCGGGCATTGTAGGGGGTCATGCAGGGGATGGTGTTTTAGGGTTTAGGGCAGTGCAGTGGTGTTCGGCAGGGTAGGGAGTCGTGCAAGGGGGTGGTCTTTTAGGTTTTAGGGCAGTGCAGTGGTGTTCGGGCAGTGTAGGGGTCATGCTGGGGTGGTGTTTTAGGGTTTAGGGCAGAGCAGTGGTGTTTGGGCAGTGTAGGGGGTCGTGCCGGGGTGGTGTTTTATGGTTTAGGGCAGTGCAGTGGTGTTCGGGCAGTGTAGGAAGTCGTGCAGGTGGGTGGTGATTTAGGGTTCAGGGCAGTGCAGTGGTGTTCGGGCAGTTTAGGAGGTCATGCTGGGAGTGGTGATTTAGGGTTCAAGGCAGTGCAGTGGTGTTCGGGCAGTGTAGGGGGTCGTGGGGGTGGTGATTTAGGGTTCAGGGCAGTGCAGTGTTCGGGCAGTGTAGGGGGTCGTGCAGGGGGTGGTGTTTTAGGGTTTAGGGCAGTGCAGTGGTGTTCGGGCAGTGTAGGGCGTCCTGCATGGGGTGGTGTTTTAGGGTTCAGGGCAGTGCAGTGCAGTGGTGTTCAAGCAGTGTAGGGGGTCGTGCAGGGGGTGGTGTTTTAGGGTTTAGGGCAGTGCAGTGGTGTTCGGGCAGTGTAGGGCGTCCTGCATGGGGTGGTGTTTTAGGGTTCAGAGCAGTGCAGTGCAGTGGTGTTCAAGCAGTGTAGGGGGTCGTGCAGGGGGTGGTGTTTTAGTGTTTAGGGCAGTGTAGTGGTGTTCGGGCAGTGTAGGGGGTCGTGCTGGGGGTGGTGTTTTAGTGTTTAGGGCAGTGTAGTGGTGTTCGGGCAGTGTAGGGGGTTGTGCTGGGGGTGGTGTTTTAGGGTTCAGGGCAGTGCAGTGGTGTTCGGGCAGTGTAGGGAGTCCTGCTGGGGGTAGTCATTTAGGGTAGTGAAGTGGTGTTTGGGTAGTATAGGGGGTAATGCTGGGGGTAGTGTTTTAGGGTTTAGGGTAGTGCAGTGGTGTTTGGGTAGTGTAGGGGGTCGTGCAGGGGGTAGTGTTTTAGGGTTTAGGGTAGTGCAGTGGTGTTTGTGTAGTGTAGGGGGTCGTGCAGGGGGTGGTGTTTTAGGGTTTAGGGCAGTGCAGTGGTGTTCGGCCAGTGTAGGTGGTCGTGCAGGGGGGTGGTATTTTAGGGCTCATGGCAGTGCAGTGGTGTTCAGGCAGTTTAGGAGGTCATTCTGGGGGTGGTGTTTTAAGGTTCAGGGCAGTGCAGTGGTGTTCGGGCAGTGTAGGGGGTCCTGCATGGGGTGGTGTTTTAGGGTTCAGGGCAGTGCAGTGGTGTTCAGGCAGTGTAGGGGGTCATGCAGGGGGTGGTGTTTTAGTGTTTAGGGCAGTGTAGTGGTGTTTGGGCAGTTTAGGAGGTCATGCTGGGGGTGGTGATTTAGGGTTCAGGGCAGTGCAGTGGTGTTCGGGCAGTGTAGTGGGTCGTGCAGGGGTTGGTGATTTAGGGTTCAGGGCAATGCAGTGTTCGGGCAGTGTAGGGGGTCGTGCAGGGGGTGGTGTTTTAGGGTTCAGGGCAGTGCAGTGGTGTTCGGGCAGTGTAGGGGGTCGTGCTGGGGTAGTGTTTTAGGGTTCAGGGCAGTGCAGTGGTGTTCGGGCAGTGTAGGGGGTCCTGCTGGGGGTAGTCGTTTAGGGTAGTGCAGTGGTGTTTGGGTAGTATAGGGGGTACTGCTGGGGGTAGTGTTTTAGGGTTTAGGGTAGTGCAGTGGTGTTCGGGCAGTGTAGGGGGTCGTGCAGGGGGTGGTGTTTTAGGGTTTAGGGCAGTGCAGTGGTGTTCGGGCAGTGTAGGGGGTCCTGCATGGGGTGGTGTTTTAGGGTTCAGGGCAGTGCAGTGCAGTGGTGTTCAAGCAGTGTAGGGGGTCGTGCAGGGGGTGGTGTTTTAGGGTTTAGGGCAGTGTAGTGGTGTTCGGGCAGTGTAGGGTGTCATGCTGGGGGTGGTGTTTTAGGGTTCAGGGCAGTGCAGTGGTGTTCGGGCAGTGTAGGGGGTCCTGCTGGGGGTAGTCGTTTAGGGTAGTGAAGTGGTGTTTGGGTAGTATAGGGGGTACTGCTGGGGGTAGTGTTTAAGGGTTTAGGGTAGTGCAGTGGTGTTTGGGTAGTATAGGGGGTCGTGCTGGGGGTAGTGTTTTAGGGTTTAGGGCAGTGCAGTGGTGTTCGACAGTGTTGGGAGTCGTGCAGGGGGTGGTGTTTTAGGCTTTAGGACAGTGCAGTGGTATTCGGGCAGTGCAGGGGGTCGTGTAGGGGGTGGTGTTTTAGGGCTTAAGGCAGTGCAGTCGTGTTCGGGCAGTGTAGGGGGTCGTGCTAAGGGTCGTGTTTTAGGGTTTAGGGCAGTGCAGTGGTCTTTAGGTAGTGTAGGGGGTCGTGTTTTAGGGTTGTGTGTTAGGGTTTAGGGCAGTGCAGTGGTCTTTGGGTAGTGTAGGGGTTCATGTTTTAGGGTTGTGTGTTAGGGTTTAGGGCAGTGCAGTTGTGTTCGAGTAGATAGGGGTCGTGCTGGGGGTGGTGTTTTAGGGTTTAGGGCAGTGCAGTTCTGTTGGGGTAGTGTAGGGTGTCGTGCTGGGGGTGGTGTTTTAGGGTTTAGGGCAGTGCATTGGTGTTTGGGCAGTGTATGGGGTCGTGCAGGGGGTGGTGTTTTAGGGTTTAGGGCAGTGCAGTGGTGTTCGGGCAGTGTAGGGGGTCATGCAGGGGGTGGTGTTTTAGGGTTTAGGGCAGTGCAGTGGTGTTCGGGCAGTGTAGGAAGTCCTGCAGGTGGGTGGTGATTTAGTGTTCAGGGCAGTGCAGTGGTGTTCGGGCAGTGTAGGGGGTTGTGCTGGGGGTGGTGTTTTAGGGTTCAGGGCAGTGCAGTGGTGTTCGGGCAGTGTAGGGAGTCCTGCTGGGGGTAGTCGTTTAGGGTAGTGAAGTGGTGTTTGGGTAGTATAGGGGGTAATGCTGGGGGTAGTGTTTTAGGGTTTAGGGTAGTGCAGTGGTGTTTGGGTAGTGTAGGGGGTCGTGCAGGGGGTAGTGTTTTAGGGTTTAGGGTAGTGCAGTGGTGTTTGTGTAGTGTAGGGGGTCGTGCAGGGGGTGGTGTTTTAGGGTTTAGGGCAGTGCAGTGGTGTTCGGCCAGTGTAGGTGGTCGTGCAGGGGGGTGGTATTTTAGGGCTCATGGCAGTGCAGTGGTGTTCAGGCAGTTTAGGAGGTCATTCTGGGGGTGGTGTTTTAAGGTTCAGGGCAGTGCAGTGGTGTTCGGGCAGTGTAGGGGGTCCTGCATGGGGTGGTGTTTTAGGGTTCAGGGCAGTGCAGTGGTGTTCAGGCAGTGTAGGGGGTCATGCAGGGGGTGGTGTTTTAGTGTTTAGGGCAGTGTAGTGGTGTATGGGCAGTTTAGGAGGTCATGCTGGGGGTGGTGATTTAGGGTTCAGGGCAGTGCAGTGGTGTTCGGGCAGTGTAGTGGGTCGTGCAGGGGTTGGTGATTTAGGGTTCAGGGCAATGCAGTGTTCGGGCAGTGTAGGGGGTCGTGCAGGGGGTGGTGTTTTAGGGTTCAGGGCAGTGCAGTGGTGTTCGGGCAGTGTAGGGGGTCGTGCTGGGGTAGTGTTTTAGGGTTCAGGGCAGTGCAGTGGTGTTCGGGCAGTGTAGGGGGTCCTGCTGGGGGTAGTCGTTTAGGGTAGTGCAGTGGTGTTTGGGTAGTATAGGGGGTACTGCTGGGGGTAGTGTTTTAGGGTTTAGGGTAGTGCAGTGGTGTTCGGGCAGTGTAGGGGGTCGTGCAGGGGGTGGTGTTTTAGGGTTTAGGGCAGTGCAGTGGTGTTCGGGCAGTGTAGGGGGTCCTGCATGGGGTGGTGTTTTAGGGTTCAGGGCAGTGCAGTGCAGTGGTGTTCAAGCAGTGTAGGGGGTCGTGCAGGGGGTGGTGTTTTAGGGTTTAGGGCAGTGTAGTGGTGTTCGGGCAGTGTAGGGGGTCATGCTGGGGGTGGTGTTTTAGGGTTCAGGGCAGTGCAGTGGTGTTCGGGCAGTGTAGGGGGTCCTGCTGGGGGTAGTCGTTTAGGGTAGTGAAGTGGTGTTTGGGTAGTATAGGGGGTACTGCTGGGGGTAGTGTTTAAGGGTTTAGGGTAGTGCAGTGGTGTTTGGGTAGTATAGGGGGTCGTGCTGGGGGTAGTGTTTTAGGGTTTAGGGCAGTGCAGTGGTGTTCGACAGTGTTGGGAGTCGTGCAGGGGGTGGTGTTTTAGGCTTTAGGACAGTGCAGTGGTATTCGGGCAGTGCAGGGGGTCGTGTAGGGGGTGGTGTTTTAGGGCTTAAGGCAGTGCAGTCGTGTTCGGGCAGTGTAGGGGGTCGTGCTAAGGGTCGTGTTTTAGGGTTTAGGGCAGTGCAGTGGTCTTTGGGTAGTGTAGGGGGTCGTGTTTTAGGGTTGTGTGTTAGGGTTTAGGGCAGTGCAGTGGTCTTTGGGTAGTGTAGGGGTTCATGTTTTAGGGTTGTGTGTTAGGGTTTAGGGCAGTGCAGTTGTGTTCGAGTAGATAGGGGTCGTGCTGGGGGTGGTGTTTTAGGGTTTAGGGCAGTGCAGTTCTGTTGGGGTAGTGTAGGGTGTCGTGCTGGGGGTGGTGTTTTAGGGTTTAGGGCAGTGCATTGGTGTTTGGGCAGTGTATGGGGTCGTGCAGGGGGTGGTGTTTTAGGGTTTAGGGCAGTGCAGTGGTGTTCGGGCAGTGTAGGGGGTCATGCAGGGGGTGGTGTTTTAGGGTTTAGGGCAGTGCAGTGGTGTTCGGGCAGTGTAGGAAGTCCTGCAGGTGGGTGGTGATTTAGTGTTCAGGGCAGTGCAGTGGTGTTCGGGCAGTTTTGGAGGTCATGCTGGGGGTGGTGATTTAGGGTTCAAGGCAGTGCAGTGGTGTTCAGGCAGTATAGGGGGTCGTGCAGGGGGTGGTGATTTAGGGTTCAGGGCAGTGCAGTGTTCAGGCAGTGTAGGGGGTCATGCAGGGGGTGGTGTTTTAGGGTTCAGGGCAGTGCAGTGCAGTGATGTTCGGGCAGTGTAGGGGGTCGTGCTGGGGGTGGTGTTTTAGGGTTCAGGGCAGTGCAGTGGTGTTCGGGCAGTGTAGGGGGTCGTGCTGGGGGTGGTGTTTTAGGGTTCAGGGCAGTGCAGTGCAGTGGTGTTCGGGGCAGTGTAGGGGGTCGTGCAGGGGGTGGTGTTTTAGTGTTTAGGGCAGTGTAGTGGTGTTCGGGCAGTGTAGGGGGGCCTGCAGGGGGTTGTGTTTTAGGGTTTAGGGCAGTGCAGTGGTGTTTGGGCGGTGTAGGGGGTCGTGTTTTAGGGTTTAGGGCAGTGCAGTAGTGTTTGGGCATTGTAGGGGGTCATGCAGAGGGGTGGTGTTTTAGGGTTCTGGGCAGTGGTGTTTGGGCAGTGTAGGGGGTCGTGCAGGGGGATGGTGTTTTAGGGTTCAGGGCAGTGCAGTGGTGTTCGGGCAGTGTAGGGGGTCGTGCAGGGGGTGGTGATTTAGGGTTCAGGGCAGTGCAGTGGTGTTCGGGCAGTTTAGGAAGTTGTGCTGGGGGTGGTGTTTTAGGGTTCAGGGCAGTGCAGTGGTGTTCGGGCAGTGTAGGGGGTCGTGCTGGGGGTGGTGTTTTAGGGTTCAGGGCAGTGCAGTGGTGTTCGGGCAGTGTAGGGGTCGTGCTGGGATGGTGTTTTACGGTTCAGGGCAGTGCAGTGGTGTTCGGGCAGTGTAGGAAGTCGTGCAGGTGGGTGGTGATTTAGGGTTCAGGGCAGTGCAGTGGTGTTCGGGCAGTTTAGGAGGTCATGCTGGGAGTGGTGATTTAGGGTTCAAGGCAGTGCAGTGGTGTTCGGGCAGTGTAGGGGGTCGTGGGGGTGGTGATTTAGGGTTCAGGGCAGTGCAGTGTTCGGGCAGTGTAGGGGGTCGTGCAGGGGGTGGTGTTTTAGGGTTCAGGGCAGTGCAGTGCAGTGGTGTTCAAGCAGTGTAGGGGGTCGTGCAGGGGGTGGTGTTTTAGGGTTTAGGGCAGTGCAGTGGTGTTCGGGCAGTGTAGGGCGTCCTGCATGGGGTGGTGTTTTAGGGTTCAGGGCAGTGCAGTGCAGTGGTGTTCAAGCAGTGTAGGGGGTCGTGCAGGGGGTGGTGTTTTAGTGTTTAGGGCAGTGTAGTGGTGTTCGGGCAGTGTAGGGGGTCGTGCTGGGGGTGGTGTTTTAGTGTTTAGGGCAGTGTAGTGGTGTTCGGGCAGTGTAGGGGGTTGTGCTGGGGGTGGTGTTTTAGGGTTCAGGGCAGTGCAGTGGTGTTCGGGCAGTGTAGGGAGTCCTGCTGGGGGTAGTCATTTAGGGTAGTGAAGTGGTGTTTGGGTAGTATAGGGGGTAATGCTGGGGGTAGTGTTTTAGGGTTTAGGGTAGTGCAGTGGTGTTTGGGTAGTGTAGGGGGTCATGCAGGGGGTAGTGTTTTAGGGTTTAGGGTAGTGCAGTGGTGTTTGTGTAGTGTAGGGGGTCGTGCAGGGGGTGGTGTTTTAGGGTTTAGGGCAGTGCAGTGGTGTTCGGCCAGTGTAGGTGGTCGTGCAGGGGGGTGGTATTTTAGGGTTCATGGCAGTGCAGTGGTGTTCAGGCAGTTTAGGAGGTCATTCTGGGGGTGGTGTTTTAAGGTTCAGGGCAGTGCAGTGGTGTTCGGGCAGTGTAGGGGGTCCTGCATGGGGTGGTGTTTTAGGGTTCAGGGCAGTGCAGTGGTGTTCAGGCAGTGTAGGGGGTCATGCAGGGGGTGGTGTTTTAGTGCTTAGGGCAGTGTAGTGGTGTTTGGGCAGTTTAGGAGGTCATGCTGGGGGTGGTGATTTAGGGTTCAGGGCAGTGCAGTGGTGTTCGGGCAGTGTAGTGGGTCGTGCAGGGGTTGGTGATTTAGGGTTCAGGGCAGTGCAGTGTTCGGGCAGTGTAGGGGGTCGTGCAGGGGGTGGTGTTTTAGGGTTCAGGGCAGTGCAGTGGTGTTCAGGCAGTGTAGGGGGTCGTGCTGGGGTAGTGTTTTAGGGTTCAGGGCAGTGCAGTGGTGTTCGGGCAGTGTAGGGGGTCCTGCTGGGGGTAGTCGTTTAGGGTAGTGCAGTGGTGTTTGGGTAGTATAGGGGGTACTGCTGGGGGTAGTGTTTTAGGGTTTAGGGTAGTGCAGTGGTGTTCGGGCAGTGTAGGGGGTCGTGCAGGGGGTGGTGTTTTAGGGTTTAGGGCAGTGCAGTGGTGTTCAGGCAGTGTAGGGGGTCCTGCATGGGGTGGTGTTTTAGGGTTCAGGGCAGTGCAGTGCAGTGGTGTTCAAGCAGTGTAGGGGGTCGTGCAGGGGGTGGTGTTTTAGGGTTTAGGGCAGTGTAGTGGTGTTCGGGCAGTGTAGGGGGTCATGCTGGGGGTGGTGTTTTAGGGTTCAGGGCAGTGCAGTGGTGTTCGGGCAGTGTAGGGGGTCCTGCTGGGGGTAGTCGTTTAGGGTAGTGAAGTGGTGTTTGGGTAGTATAGGGGGTACTGCTGGGGGTAGTGTTTAAGGGTTTAGGGTAGTGCAGTGGTGTTTGGGTAGTATAGGGGGTCGTGCTGGGGGTAGTGTTTTAGGGTTTAGGGTAGTGCAGTGGTGTTTGTGTAGTGTAGGGGGCTGTGCAGGGGGTGGTGTTTTAGGGTTTAGGGCAGTGCAGTGGTGTTCGGCCAGTGTAGGTGGTCGTGCAGGGGGGTGGTATTTTAGGGTTCAGGGCAGTGCAGTGGTGTTCAGGCAGTTTAGGAGGTCATTCTGGGGGTGGTGTTTTAGGGTTCAGGGCAGTGCAGTGGTGTTCGGGCAGTGTAGGGGGTCATGCAGGGGGTGGTGTTTTAGTGTTTAGGGCAGTGTAATAGTGTTCGGGCAGTGTAGGGGGTCGTGCAGGGGGTTGTGTGTTAGGGTTTAGGGCAGTGCAGTGGTGTTCGGGCGGTGTAGGGGGTCGTGTTTTAGGGTTTAGGGCAGTGCAGTAGTGTTTGGGCATTGTAGGGGGTCATGCAGAGGGGTGGTGTTTTAGGGTTCTGGGCAGTGCAGTGGTGTTCAGGCAGTGTAGGGGGTCGTGCAGGGGGATGGTGTTTTAGGGTTCAGGGCAGTGCAGTGGTGTTCGGGCAGTGTAGGGGGTCGTGCAGGGGGGTGGTGATTTAGGGGTCATGGCAGTGCAGTGGTGTTCGGGCAGTTTAGAAAGTTGTGCTGGGGGTGGTGTTTTAGGGTTCAGGGCAGTGCAGTGGTGTTCGGGCAGTGTAGGGGGTCGTGCTGGGGGTGGTGTTTTAGGGTTCAGGGCAGTGCAGTGGTGTACTGACAGTGTAGGGGGTCGTGCTGGGGTGGTGTTTTAGGGTTCAGGGCAGTGCAGTGGTGTTGGGGCAGTGTAGGGGGTCGTGCTGGGATGGTGTTTTAGGGTTCAGGGCAGTGCACTGGTGTTCGGGCAGTGTAGGGGGTCGTGCTGGGGTGGTGTTTTAGGGTTCAGGGCAGTGCAGTGGTGTTCGGGCAGTGTAGGGGGCGTGCTGGGGGTGGTGTTTTAGAGTTCAGGGCAGTGCAGTGCAGTGGTGTTCGGGCAGGGTAGGGGGTCATGCAGGGGGTGGTGTTTTATGGTTTAGGGCAGTGCAGTGGTGTTCGGGCAGTGTAGGGGGTCGTGCTGGGGTAGTGTTTTAGGGTTCAGGGCAGTGCAGTGGTGTTCGGGCAGTGTAGGGGGTCCTGCTGGGGGTAGTCGTTTAGGGTAGTGCAGTGGTGTTTGGGTAGTATAGGGGGTACTGCTGGGGGTAGTGTTTTAGGGTTTAGGGTAGTGCAGTGGTGTTCGGGCAGTGTAGGGGGTCGTGCAGGGGGTGGTGTTTTAGGGTTTAGGGCAGTGCAGTGGTGTTCGGGCAGTGTAGGGGGTCCTGCATGGGGTGGTGTTTTAGGGTTCAGGGCAGTGCAGTGCAGTGGTGTTCAAGCAGTGTAGGGGGTCGTGCAGGGGGTGGTGTTTTAGGGTTTAGGGCAGTGTAGTGGTGTTCGGGCAGTGTAGGGGGTCATGCTGGGGGTGGTGTTTTAGGGTTCAATGCAGTGCAGTGGTGTTCGGGCAGTGTAGGGGGTCCTGCTGGGGGTAGTCGTTTAGGGTAGTGAAGTGGTGTTTGGGTAGTATAGGGGGTACTGCTGGGGGTAGTGTTTAAGGGTTTAGGGTAGTGCAGTGGTGTTTGGGTAGTATAGGGGGTCGTGCTGGGGGTAGTGTTTTAGGGTTTAGGGTAGTGCAGTGGTGTTTGTGTAGTGTAGGGGGCTGTGCAGGGGGTGGTGTTTTAGGGTTTAGGGCAGTGCAGTGGTGTTCGGCCAGTGTAGGTGGTCGTGCAGGGGGGTGGTATTTTAGGGTTCAGGGCAGTGCAGTGGTGTTCAGGCAGTTTAGGAGGTCATTCTGGGGGTGGTGTTTTAGGGTTCAGGGCAGTGCAGTGGTGTTCGGGCAGTGTAGGGGGTCATGCAGGGGGTGGTGTTTTAGTGTTTAGGGCAGTGTAATAGTGTTCGGGCAGTGTAGGGGGTCGTGCAGGGGGTTGTGTGATAGGGTTTAGGGCAGTGCAGTGGTGTTCGGGCGGTGTAGGGGGTCGTGTTTTAGGGTTTAGGGCAGTGCAGTAGTGTTTGGGCATAGTAGGGGGTCATGCAGAGGGGTGGTGTTTTAGGGTTCTGGGCAGTGCAGTGGTGTTCAGGCAGTGTAGGGGGTCGTGCAGGGGGATGGTGTTTTAGGGTTCAGGGCAGTGCAGTGGTGTTCGGGCAGTGTAGGGGGTCGTGCAGGGGGGTGGTGATTTAGGGGTCATGGCAGTGCAGTGGTGTTCGGGCAGTTTAGAAAGTTGTGCTGGGGGTGGTGTTTTAGGGTTCAGGGCAGTGCAGTGGTGTTCGGGCAGTGTAGGGGGTCGTGCTGGGGGTGGTGTTTTAGGGTTCAGGGCAGTGCAGTGGTGTACTGACAGTGTAGGGGGTCGTGCTGGGGGTGGTGTTTTAGGGTTCAGGGCAGTGCAGTGGTGTTCGGGCAGTGTAGGGGGTCGTGCTGGGATGGTGTTTTAGGGTTCAGGGCAGTGCACTGGTGTTCGGGCAGTGTAGGGGGTCGTGCTGGGGTGGTGTTTTAGGGTTCAGGGCAGTGCAGTGGTGTTCGGGCAGTGTAGGGGGCGTGCTGGGGGTGGTGTTTTAGAGTTCAGGGCAGTGCAGTGCAGTGGTGTTCGGGCAGGGTAGGGGGTCATGCAGGGGGTGGTGTTTTATGGTTTAGGGCAGTGCAGTGGTGTTAGGGCAGTGTAGGGGCTCGTGCAGAGGGGTGGTGTTTTAGGGTTTAGGGCAGTGCAGTGGTGTTCGGCAGTGTAGGGGGTCGTGCAGGGGGGGGGGCGTTTTAGGGTTAAGGGCAGTGCAGTGGTGTTCGGGCAGTGTAGGGGGTCGTGCAGGGGGTGGTATTTTAGGGTTTAGGGCAGTGCAGTGGTGTTCGGGCAGTGTTGGGAGTCGTGCAGGGGGGTGGTGTTTTAGGGTTTAGGGCAGTGCAGTGGTATTCGGGCAGTGCAGGTGGTCGTGTAGGGGGTGGTGTTTTAGGGTTTAAGGCAGTGCAGTGGTGTTCGGCAGTGTAGGGCGTCCTGCATGGGGTGGTGTTTTAGGGTTCAGAGCAGTGCAGTGCAGTGGTGTTCAAGCAGTGTAGGGGGTCGTGCAGGGGGTGGTGTTTTAGTGTTTAGGGCAGTGTAGTGGTGTTCGGGCAGTGTAGGGGGTCGTGCTGGGGGTGGTGTTTTAGTGTTTAGGGCAGTGTAGTGGTGTTCGGGCAGTGTAGGGGGTTGTGCTGGGGGTGGTGTTTTAGGGTTCAGGGCAGTGCAGTGGTGTTCGGGCAGTGTAGGGAGTCCTGCTGGGGGTAGTCGTTTAGGGTAGTGAAGTGGTGTTTGGGTAGTATAGGGGGTAATGCTGGGGGTAGTGTTTTAGGGTTTAGGGTAGTGCAGTGGTGTTTGGTTAGTGTAGGGGGTCGTGCAGGGGGTAGTGTTTTAGGGTTTAGGGTAGTGCAGTGGTGTTTGTGTAGTGTAGGGGGTCGTGCAGGGGGTGGTGTTTTAGGGTTTAGGGCAGTGCAGTGGTGTTCGGCCAGTGTAGGTGGTCGTGCAGGGGGGTGGTATTTTAGGGCTCATGGCAGTGCAGTGGTGTTCAGGCAGTTTAGGAGGTCATTCTGGGGGTGGTGTTTTAAGGTTCAGGGCAGTGCAGTGGGGTTCGGGCAGTGTAGGGGGTCCTGCATGGGGTGGTGTTTTAGGGTTCAGGGCAGTGCAGTGGTGTTCAGGCAGTGTAGGGGGTCATGCAGGGGGTAGTGTTTTAGTGTTTAGGGCAGTGTAGTGGTGTTTGGGCAGTTTAGGAGGTCATGCTGGGGGTGGTGATTTAGGGTTCAGGGCAGTGCAGTGGTGTTCGGGCAGTGTAGTGGGTCGTGCAGGGGTTGGTGATTTAGGGTTCAGGGCAGTGCAGTGTTCGGGCAGTGTAGGGGGTCGTGCAGGGGGTGGTGTTTTAGGGTTCAGGGCAGTGCAGTGGTGTTCGGGCAGTGTAGGGGGTCGTGCTGGGGTAGTGTTTTAGGGTTCAGGGCAGTGCAGTGGTGTTCGGGCAGTGTAGGGGGTCCTGCTGGGGGTAGTCGTTTAGGGTAGTGCAGTGGTGTTTGGGTAGTATAGGGGGTACTGCTGGGGGTAGTGTTTTAGGGTTTAGGGTAGTGCAGTGGTGTTCGGGCAGTGTAGGGGGTCGTGCAGGGGGTGGTGTTTTAGGGTTTAGGGCAGTGCAGTGGTGTTCGGGCAGTGTAGGGGGTCCTGCATGGGGTGGTGTTTTAGGGTTCAGGGCAGTGCAGTGCAGTGGTGTTCAAGCAGTGTAGGGGGTCGTGCAGGGGGTGGTGTTTTAGGGTTTAGGGCAGTGTAGTGGTGTTCGGGCAGTGTAGGGGGTCATGCTGGGGGTGGTGTTTTAGGGTTCAGGGCAGTGCAGTGGTGTTCGGGCAGTGTAGGGGGTCCTGCTGGGGGTAGTCGTTTAGGGTAGTGAAGTGGTGTTTGGGTAGTATAGGGGGTACTGCTGGGGGTAGTGTTTAAGGGTTTAGGGTAGTGCAGTGGTGTTTGGGTAGTATAGGGGGTCGTGCTGGGGGTAGTGTTTTAGGGTTTAGGGCAGTGCAGTGGTGTTCGACAGTGTTGGGAGTCGTGCAGGGGGTGGTGTTTTAGGCTTTAGGACAGTGCAGTGGTATTCGGGCAGTGCAGGGGGTCGTGTAGGGGGTGGTGTTTTAGGGCTTAAGGCAGTGCAGTCGTGTTCAGGCAGTGTAGGGGGTCGTGCTAAGGGTCGTGTTTTAGGGTTTAGGGCAGTGCAGTGGTCTTTGGGTAGTGTAGGGGGTCGTGTTTTAGGGTTGTGTGTTAGGGTTTAGGGCAGTGCAGTGGTCTTTGGGTAGTGTAGGGGTTCATGTTTTAGGGTTGTGTGTTAGGGTTAGAGTAGATAGGGGTCGTGCTGGGGGTGGTGTTTTAGGGTTTAGGGCAGTGCAGTTCTGTTGGGGTAGTGGAGGGTGTCGTGCTGGGGTGGTGTTTTAGGGTTTAGGGCAGTGCATTGGTGTTTGGGCAGTGTATGGGGTCGTGCAGGGGGTGGTGTTTTAGGGTTTAGGGCAGTGCAGTGGTGTTCGGGCAGTGTAGGGGGTCATGCAGGGGGTGGTGTTTTAGGGTTTAGGGCAGTGCAGTGGTGTTCGGGCAGTGTAGGAAGTCCTGCAGGTGGGTGGTGATTTAGTGTTCAGGGCAGTGCAGTGGTGTTCGGGCAGTTTAGGAGGTCATGCTGGGGGTGGTGATTTAGGGTTCAAGGCAGTGCAGTGGTGTTCAGGCAGTATAGGGGGTCGTGCAGGGGGTGGTGATTTAGGGTTCAGGGCAGTGCAGTGTTCAGGCAGTGTAGGGGGTCATGCAGGGGGTGGTGTTTTAGGGTTCAGGGCAGTGCAGTGCAGTGATGTTCGGGCAGTGTAGGGGGTCGTGCTGGGGGTGGTGTTTTAGGGTTCAGGGCAGTGCAGTGGTGTTCGGGCAGTGTAGGGGGTCGTGCTGGGGGTGGTGTTTTAGGGTTCAGGGCAGTGCAGTGCAGTGGTGTTCGGGGCAGTGTAGGGGGTCGTGCAGGGGGTGGTGTTTTAGTGTTTAGGGCAGTGTAGTGGTGTTCGGGCAGTGTAGGGGGGCCTGCAGGGGGTTGTGTTTTAGGGTTTAGGGCAGTGCAGTGGTGTTTGGGCGGTGTAGGGGGTCGTGTTTTAGGGTTTAGGGCAGTGCAGTAGTGTTTGGGCATTGTAGGGGGTCATGCAGAGGGGTGGTGTTTTAGGGTTCTGGGCAGTGGTGTTTGGGCAGTGTAGGGGGTCGTGCAGGGGGATGGTGTTTTAGGGTTCAGGGCAGTGCAGTGGTGTTCGGGCAGTGTAGGGGGTCGTGCAGGGGGTGGTGATTTAGGGTTCAGGGCAGTGCAGTGGTGTTCGGGCAGTTTAGGAAGTTGTGCTGGGGGTGGTGTTTTAGGGTTCAGGGCAGTGCAGTGGTGTTCGGGCAGTGTAGGGGGTCGTGCTGGGGGTGGTGTTTTAGGGTTCAGGGCAGTGCAGTGGTGTTCGGGCAGTGTAGGGGTCGTGCTGGGATGGTGTTTTACGGTTCAGGGCAGTGCAGTGGTGTTCGGGCAGTGTAGGGGGTCGTGCTGGGGTGGTGTTTTAGGGTTCAGGGCAGTGCAGTGGTGTTCGGGCAGTGTAGGGGGGTGTGCTGGGGGTGGTGTTTTAGGGTTCAGGGCAGTGCAGTGGTGTTTTTGGCAGTGTAGGGAGTTATGCAGGGTGTGGAGCTTTAGGGTTTAGGGCAGTGCAGTGGTGTTCGGGCAGGGTAGGGGGTCGTGCAGGGGGGTGGTGTTTTAGGGTTTAGGGCAGTGCGGTGGTATTCGGGCATTGTAGGGGGTCATGCAGGGGATGGTGTTTTAGGGTTTAGGGCAGTGCAGTGGTGTTCGGCAGGGTAGGGAGTCGTGCAAGGGGGTGGTCTTTTAGGTTTTAGGGCAGTGCAGTGGTGTTCGGGCAGTGTAGGGGTCATGCTGGGGTGGTGTTTTAGGGTTTAGGGCAGAGCAGTGGTGTTTGGGCAGTGTAGGGGGTCGTGCCGGGGTGGTGTTTTATGGTTTAGGGCAGTGCAGTGGTGTTCGGGCAGTGTAGGAAGTCGTGCAGGTGGGTGGTGATTTAGGGTTCAGGGCAGTGCAGTGGTGTTCGGGCAGTTTAGGAGGTCATGCTGGGAGTGGTGATTTAGGGTTCAAGGCAGTGCAGTGGTGTTTGGGCAGTGTAGGGGGTCGTGGGGGTGGTGATTTAGGGTTCAGGGCAGTGCAGTGTTCGGGCAGTGTAGGGGGTCGTGCAGGGGGTGGTGTTTTAGGGTTTAGGGCAGTGCAGTGGTGTTCGGGCAGTGTAGGGCGTCCTGCATGGGGTGGTGTTTTAGGGTTCAGGGCAGTGCAGTGCAGTGGTGTTCAAGCAGTGTAGGGGGTCGTGCAGGGGGTGGTGTTTTAGGGTTTAGGGCAGTGCAGTGGTGTTCGGGCAGTGTAGGGCGTCCTGCATGGGGTGGTGTTTTAGGGTTCAGGGCAGTGCAGTGCAGTGGTGTTCAAGCAGTGTAGGGGGTCGTGCAGGGGGTGGTGTTTTAGTGTTTAGGGCAGTGTAGTGGTGTTCGGGCAGTGTAGGGGGTCGTGCTGGGGGTGGTGTTTTAGTGTTTAGGGCAGTGTAGTGGTGTTCGGGCAGTGTAGGGGGTTGTGCTGGGGGTGGTGTTTTAGGGTTCAGGGCAGTGCAGTGGTGTTCGGGCAGTGTAGGGAGTCCTGCTGGGGGTAGTCATTTAGGGTAGTGAAGTGGTGTTTGGGTAGTATAGAGGGTAATGCTGGGGGTAGTGTTTTAGGGTTTAGGGTAGTGCAGTGGTGTTTGGGTAGTGTAGGGGGTCATGCAGGGGGTAGTGTTTTAGGGTTTAGGGTAGTGCAGTGGTGTTTGTGTAGTGTAGGGGGTTGTGCAGGGGGTGGTGTTTTAGGGTTTAGGGCAGTGCAGTGGTGTTCGGCCAGTGTAGGTGGTCGTGCAGGGGGGTGGTATTTTAGGGTTCATGGCAGTGCAGTGGTGTTCAGGCAGTTTAGGAGGTCATTCTGGGGGTGGTGTTTTAAGGTTCAGGGCAGTGCAGTGGTGTTCAGGCAGTGTAGGGGGTCATGCAGGGGGTGGTGTTTTAGTGCTTAGGGCAGTGTAGTGGTGTTTGGGCAGTTTAGGAGGTCATGCTGGGGGTGGTGATTTAGGGTTCAGGGCAGTGCAGTGGTGTTCGGGCAGTGTAGTGGGTCGTGCAGGGGTTGGTGATTTAGGGTTCAGGGCAGTGCAGTGTTCGGGCAGTGTAGGGGGTCGTGCAGGGGGTGGTGTTTTAGGGTTCAGGGCAGTGCAGTGGTGTTCGGGCAGTGTAGGGGGTCGTGCTGGGGTAGTGTTTTAGGGTTCAGGGCAGTGCAGTGGTGTTCGGGCAGTGTAGGGGGTCCTGCTGGGGGTAGTCGTTTAGGGTAGTGCAGTGGTGTTTGGGTAGTATAGGGGGTACTGCTGGGGGTAGTGTTTTAGGGTTTAGGGTAGTGCAGTGGTGTTCGGGCAGTGTAGGGGGTCGTGCAGGGGGTGGTGTTTTAGGGTTTAGGGCAGTGCAGTGGTGTTCGGGCAGTGTAGGGGGTCCTGCATGGGGTGGTGTTTTAGGGTTCAGGGCAGTGCAGTGCAGTGGTGTTCAAGCAGTGTAGGGGGTCGTGCAGGGGGTGGTGTTTTAGGGTTTAGGGCAGTGTAGTGGTGTTCGGGCAGTGTAGGGGGTCATGCTGGGGGTGGTGTTTTAGGGTTCAGGGCAGTGCAGTGGTGTTCGGGCAGTGTAGGGGGTCCTGCTGGGGGTAGTCGTTTAGGGTAGTGAAGTGGTGTTTGGGTAGTATAGGGGGTACTGCTGGGGGTAGTGTTTAAGGGTTTAGGGTAGTGCAGTGGTGTTTGGGTAGTATAGGGGGTCGTGCTGGGGGTAGTGTTTTAGGGTTTAGGGTAGTGCAGTGGTGTTTGTGTAGTGTAGGGGGCTGTGCAGGGGGTGGTGTTTTAGGGTTTAGGGCAGTGCAGTGGTGTTCGGCCAGTGTAGGTGGTCGTGCAGGGGGGTGGTATTTTAGGGTTCAGGGCAGTGCAGTGGTGTTCAGGCAGTTTAGGAGGTCATTCTGGGGGTGGTGTTTTAGGGTTCAGGGCAGTGCAGTGGTGTTCGGGCAGTGTAGGGGGTCATGCAGGGGGTGGTGTTTTAGTGTTTAGGGCAGTGTAATAGTGTTCGGGCAGTGTAGGGGGTCGTGCAGGGGGTTGTGTGTTAGGGTTTAGGGCAGTGCAGTGGTGTTCGGGCGGTGTAGGGGGTCGTGTTTTAGGGTTTAGGGCAGTGCAGTAGTGTTTGGGCATTGTAGGGGGTCATGCAGAGGGGTGGTGTTTTAGGGTTCTGGGCAGTGCAGTGGTGTTCAGGCAGTGTAGGGGGTCGTGCAGGGGGATGGTGTTTTAGGGTTCAGGGCAGTGCAGTGGTGTTCGGGCAGTGTAGGGGGTCGTGCAGGGGGGTGGTGATTTAGGGGTCATGGCAGTGCAGTGGTGTTCGGGCAGTTTAGAAAGTTGTGCTGGGGGTGGTGTTTTAGGGTTCAGGGCAGTGCAGTGGTGTTCGGGCAGTGTAGGGGGTCGTGCTGGGGGTGGTGTTTTAGGGTTCAGGGCAGTGCAGTGGTGTACTGACAGTGTAGGGGGTCGTGCTGGGGGTGGTGTTTTAGGGTTCAGGGCAGTGCAGTGGTGTTCGGGCAGTGTAGGGGGTCGTGCTGGGATGGTGTTTTAGGGTTCAGGGCAGTGCACTGGTGTTCGGGCAGTGTAGGGGGTCGTGCTGGGGTGGTGTTTTAGGGTTCAGGGCAGTGCAGTGGTGTTCGGGCAGAGTAGGGGGCGTGCTGGGGGTGGTGTTTTAGAGTTCAGGGCAGTGCAGTGCAGTGGTGTTCAGGCAGGGTAGGGGGTCATGCAGGGGGTAGTGTTTTATGGTTTAGGGCAGTGCAGTGGTGTTCGGGCAGTGTAGGGGGTCGTGCTGGGGTAGTGTTTTAGGGTTCAGGGCAGTGCAGTGGTGTTCGGGCAGTGTAGGGGGTCCTGCTGGGGGTAGTCGTTTAGGGTAGTGCAGTGGTGTTTGGGTAGTATAGGGGGTACTGCTGGGGGTAGTGTTTTAGGGTTTAGGGTAGTGCAGTGGTGTTCGGGCAGTGTAGGGGGTCGTGCAGGGGGTGGTGTTTTAGGGTTTAGGGCAGTGCAGTGGTGTTCGGGCAGTGTAGGGGGTCCTGCATGGGGTGGTGTTTTAGGGTTCAGGGCAGTGCAGTGCAGTGGTGTTCAAGCAGTGTAGGGGGTCGTGCAGGGGGTGGTGTTTTAGGGTTTAGGGCAGTGTAGTGGTGTTCGGGCAGTGTAGGGGGTCATGCTGGGGGTGGTGTTTTAGGGTTCAGGGCAGTGCAGTGGTGTTCGGGCAGTGTAGGGGGTCCTGCTGGGGGTAGTCGTTTAGGGTAGTGAAGTGGTGTTTGGGTAGTATAGGGGGTACTGCTGGGGGTAGTGTTTAAGGGTTTAGGGTAGTGCAGTGGTGTTTGGGTAGTATAGGGGGTCGTGCTGGGGGTAGTGTTTTAGGGTTTAGGGTAGTGCAGTAGTGTTTGTGTAGTGTAGGGGGCTGTGCAGGGGGTGGTGTTTTAGGGTTTAGGGCAGTGCAGTGGTGTTCGGCCAGTGTAGGTGGTCGTGCAGGGGGGTGGTATTTTAGGGTTCAGGGCAGTGCAGTGGTGTTCAGGCAGTTTAGGAGGTCATTCTGGGGGTGGTGTTTTAGGGTTCAGGGCAGTGCAGTGGTGTTCGGGCAGTGTAGGGGGTCATGCAGGGGGTGGTGTTTTAGTGTTTAGGGCAGTGTAATAGTGTTCGGGCAGTGTAGGGGGTCGTGCAGGGGGTTGTGTGATAGGGTTTAGGGCAGTGCAGTGGTGTTCGGGCGGTGTAGGGGGTCGTGTTTTAGGGTTTAGGGCAGTGCAGTAGTGTTTGGGCATTGTAGGGGGTCATGCAGAGGGGTGGTGTTTTAGGGTTCTGGGCAGTGCAGTGGTGTTCAGGCAGTGTAGGGGGTCGTGCAGGGGGATGGTGTTTTAGGGTTCAGGGCAGTGCAGTGGTGTTCGGGCAGTGTAGGGGGTCGTGCAGGGGGGTGGTGATTTAGGGGTCATGGCAGTGCAGTGGTGTTCGGGCAGTTTAGAAAGTTGTGCTGGGGGTGGTGTTTTAGGGTTCAGGGCAGTGCAGTGGTGTTCGGGCAGTGTAGGGGGTCATGCTGGGGGTGGTGTTTTAGGGTTCAGGGCAGTGCAGTGGTGTACTGACAGTGTAGGGGGTCGTGCTGGGGGTGGTGTTTTAGGGTTCAGGGCAGTGCAGTGGTGTTCGGGCAGTGTAGGGGGTCGTGCTGGGATGGTGTTTTAGGGTTCAGGGCAGTGCACTGGTGTTCGGGCAGTGTAGGGGGTCGTGCTGGGGTGGTGTTTTAGGGTTCAGGGCAGTGCAGTGGTGTTCGGGCAGTGTAGGGGGCGTGCTGGGGGTGGTGTTTTAGAGTTCAGGGCAGTGCAGTGCAGTGGTGTTCGGGCAGGGTAGGGGGTCATGCAGGGGGTGGTGTTTTATGGTTTAGGGCAGTGCAGTGGTGTTAGGGCAGTGTAGGGGCTCGTGCAGAGGGGTGGTGTTTTAGGGTTTAGGGCAGTGCAGTGGTGTTCGGCAGTGTAGGGGGTCGTGCAGGGGGGGGGCGTTTTAGGGTTAAGGGCAGTGCAGTGGTGTTCCAGCAGTATAGGGGGTCGTTCAGGGGGGTGGTGTTTAAGGGTTTAGGGCAGTGCAGTAGTGTTCGGTCAGTGTAGGGGGTCGTGCAGGGGGTGGTGTTTTAGGGTTGAGGGCAGTGCAGTGGTGTTCGGGCAGTGTAGGGGGTCGTGCAGGGGGTGGTATTTTAGGGTTTAGGGCAGTGCAGTGGTGTTCGGGCAGTGTTGGGAGTCGTGCAGGGGGGTGGTGTTTTAGGGTTTAGGGCAGTGCAGTGGTATTCGGGCAGTGCAGGTGGTCGTGTAGGGGGTGGTGTTTTAGGGTTTAAGGCAGTGCAGTGGTGTTCGGCAGTGTAGGGGGCCGTGCTAAGGGTCGTGTTTTAGGGTTTAGGGCAGTGAAGTGGTCTTTGGGTAGTGTAGGAGGTCGTGTTTTAGGGTTGTGTGTTAGGGTTTAGGGCAGTGCAGTTGTGTTCGAGTAGATAGGGGTCGTGCTGGGGGTGGTGTTTTAGGGTTTAGGGCAGTGCAGTGCTGTTGGGGTAGTGTAGGGGGTCGTGCTGGGGGTGGTGTTTTAGGGTTTAGGGCAGTGCATTGGTGTTTGGGCAGTGTATGGGGTCGTGCAGGGGGTGGTGTTTCAGGGTTCAGGGCAGTGCAATGGTGTTCGGGCAGTGTAGGGGGTCGTGCTGGGGGTGGTGTTTTAGGGTTTAGGGCAGTGCAGTGGTGTTCGGGCAGTGTAGGAGGTCGTGCAGGTGGGTGGTGATTTAGGGTTCAGGGCAGTGCAGTGGTGTTTGGGCAGTTTAGGAGGTCGTGCTGGGGGTGGTGATTTAGGGTTCAGGGCAGTGCAGTGGTGTTTGGGCAGTGTAGGGGGTCGTGCAGGGGGTGGTGATTTAGGGTTCAGGGCAGTGCAGTGGTGTTTGGGCAGTGTAGGGGGTCGTGCAGGGGGTGGTGTTTTAGGGTTCAGGGCAGTGCAGTGGTGTTCGGGCAGTATAGGGGGTACTGCTGGGGGTAGTGTTTTAGGGTTCAGGGCAGTGCAGTGGTGTTCGGGCAGTGTAGGGGGTCGTGCTGGGGATAGTCGTTTAGGGTAGTGCAGTGGTGTTTGCGTAGTATAGGGGTGTTGGACAGGCCACACGAAGGGCTTGCTCCCTCCCCGCACGACAGGGCCCGAGCTCCGGCCCGCCAGGCATAACCCACGAAAAGCACCCGTACCCCGTCTCCCGACGGATCTTCTGACCTCGGACCTCTACTCATCACGGGGCCCAGCCTCACCGGCTCCCCCGGCCGGTTCAAGCCGCCATCTTGGGCCCTGCACCACGAGGCCGCGTGGCCTCACCCCGACCCTAACCCCGGGCCTGACCGGCCCCGACATCCCGGCACCACCATCCACCCGGGAGGTGAGCGGACCACTTGGCAGGTCAATGGGAGGACGAAGTGTCAAGAGCTCTTCCCCGCCAGGTGCCGATCGCCTCCAACTCCCCCAGGCGCTGGCTCCACCCCCTGCTGGGTGTCTGGACACCTTCATCCCGGGCCCTCCGACCTCCAAGTGCGAGGGTCCGGACATCAAAGAGCGCCTGCCCTATAACTGGGGCAACTCCGGAGCAGGAAGGCAGTTGTATCCTGGAGTCGAGAGACACCGAGAGAACTCAGCCTTGACGGACTACTGGCGCTGCCGTAGCCCGCTCTTGTGAACCATCGTCCTGCCTGCTGGCGCTGCCGCGGCCTTCTCCAACATCCATCCTCGTCAGGACCTGCTGGCGCTGCCACGGCCCGTTGTAACGACCATCCTCACCGGGACCTGCTGGCGCTGCCGCGGACCGTACATCGACCATCTTTCCGGGACCTGCTGGCGCTGCCGCGGCCCGTTGTAACGACCATCCTCACCGGGACCTGCTGGCGCTGCCGCGGACCGTCCATCGACCATCTTTTCGGGACCTGCTGGCGCTGCCGCGGCCCGCACCAACTAAGCTCGAGGATTGTGAGCTAATCATCATCTCATCCAAACTACCTGACTGGTAGACCGACTGTCCCGCTACCCCTTACCCTACTTTGAGAGACTTGAATCGAGGGGACCCCTGAGTCCAGACCTCCTTGTACCATTCAACCGTACCTTAAGAAGTGCTTATAAAGAACACTGAACCTTATCCGTGTGTGATATCTGTCTGTGGGGGGGAAGTTACTTGTCTGTACGATCGCTGGAGACGGCTCTCCCCGGAGACCTCTCCTCCTGACCCCAGCCGACCCTCCCGGTCCGTCTATCCTTTCTAACATTGGTGGCCAGCGGCGCGATCCGAATCAACGCGTAATCGTACAGAGAGTAGCTCACCCCACGACAACAACACGATGTCAGCCAAAGATAGCAACTCCACCGAGAAATTCCAAATGGATAAATTAGAAGAATACAACCACCGCGAACTGAGACAATTCTGCATAGAACTTGGCATTGCTACCACTGGCCTGAGTACCAAAGATGATCTAAAGCACGCCCTAGAGTCGTGGACAGAAACTGGGGTCGCCGGACCCTCCGACCAAAGCAGCATCACACCAGAGGGGAACGCCACGGCTCCCGAGGAGCGGGGAACGGGCCTCTCGCAGGAGGAAATCCGAGAAAGAGAAAGAACCAGATTGCACGAGTTGGAAATGGCACGACTCAAGATGGATGGGGAACTCAAGTTAGCTGAACAGAAACTCAACCTCGAGCACATGCGGCTCCGAGATGAACGAGAAGAGAAGCAGAGACAGAGAGAGCTGGAGGAGAAAAAAATAACGCTCGAGCACGAGCGCAAACTGGCCGAAATAGAACTTCGGAAACAGAATAAAGAACTGGGGGTGCCTGAGCGACCACACCCCCTGGGGCCAATCGAGAAAAAAGTCCACATCCCCAAGGATGTTGTCCGCGAGTATGTCCGAGAAGACGACATACAACAGTGGTTTAAAGCCTACGAGATCGCCATGACCTCCCACCGGATCGACCGGAGTGATTGGGGAGCCGGACTCTGGGGGAGGTTTATCAACGAGGGGCGCGATGCCCTACTGCAGCTCCCAGATCACCAAATGTCGTCCTACGACCACATGAAGGCTGCCCTCCTCACCCGCTACGGCCTCACACCCGAGATGTACCGCCAGAGGTTCAGAGACTGCACCCGGATCCCAGGTACAACTTGGGTAGAATACGTGAACTATTTCAGCCGTGCCTTCGAGGGTTGGATAAAGGGGAGCCAGGTCACCACCTACGAACAACTCTTTAACCTGATGGTATGGGAGCACCTGTCGAACAACTGCTTCGTCGAGCTCAGGCAGCACCTCCTCGACAGTAAGCTGACTGACCCCCGGCAGCTCGCCGCCGAAGCTGACCGATGGGAAAGCACCCGAGTGGGCCGGAGGGGGCCACACGAACAGAACAGAAACAACCCAGGCCAGCACCGTCCTCGGGGAGGAGGAGGGGGCCAGGGGCGAGGGAGAGACGCCTTGCCCGCAACACCCGTGGCCAGCACCCCGGCTCCGGCCGGTCGGGGCAACCCCCCGTGGCGTCCTGGGGTCCGAGCCAACGTCACGTGCCACCGATGCCAGCGAGTCGGCCACTACGCCAATGACCCGAGCTGTCCGCAGAACCAAACACCCAAGCCCCGCCAGGTAGCTGCCGCCGCCCTGGGGGAAGAGCGATCATTGGAGGAACCAGAAGAGTATGAGCCGGCCCAGCAAGAGTGGGAACCGGCCGCCATGGTCCTGGCGTGCTTAGGGGGAAGAGACATGGTCCCGCGGGCTCCCCGACCCGCTAACACCAGGAAATACGGTCAGTGGGTGACCATTAATGGACAGCGAGCCGAGGCCTTGCGTGACACAGGCGCCAGTGTGACGGCCGTCCGCTGTCACCTGGTGAAGCCCGAGCAGATCCTGCCGAACATTCTCTGCCCCGTCCGCTCGGCAGACGACTCTGAAAGTATGTGTCAAATGGCCTGCGTGCCATTCGAATGGGGAGGGGTCTCCGGCCTGTTGAAGGTGACGGTCCGGGACGATGCCCCCGTGGACTGCCTCCTGGGGAATGACCTCGAGAGTTCCCCGTGGGCCACCGTTGAGAGAAGAGAGCACCTGGGGATGCTGGGCCTCCCGGACTGGGCCTGCGTAACCACCCGGTCCATGGCCGCCCGTGCCGTCCCTCGAGCAGAAGAACCAGAATGGCCAGCACCTCCGCCCCCAGTCGCCCCAGTAGAAGACAACGACGAGGCCAGCCTCCCAGACCCGACGGCCGAAGGGGGCGCGCAACCCCAGGACCTTCCTGACCTGGCTCAGTGGCGTCAAGAGGGGGGGCCCACCCAAGCACAGTTCCGCCAGGAACAAAAGACCTGTCCCTCCCTCGAGGGACTCCGCCAACAAGCCAGCGCCCAGAACGCAGGGGACTCCACCGGAACTCACTGGGTCTACTGGGATAACGACCTGCTATACAGCGAGCAAAGAATCGCCGAGCTGGGGGCCGGTCGAGTACTGGTGGTACCTCTCCGCTTCAGAGACTTTCTGCTCAACCTGGCCCACGATGTCCCCCTGGCTGGACACCTGGGCCAAGATAAAACGTACAGCCGCCTAGTGACCCACTTTTTCTGGCCGAAGATGAGGAACGACGTCCTGAACCACTGCCGATCTTGCCCCACATGCCAAGCCAGCGGGAAGAGTGGTCGGAAGCTGAAAGCCCCTCTGCAACCCTTCCCTGTGGTCACCACCCCGTTCGAGAGGGTGGGGATAGACATCGTGGGGCCTCTGGACCCCCGCACGGCACAAGGACACAGGTTCATCTTAGTACTGGTGGACCATGCCACCCGCTACCCCGAGGCGGTGCCCCTACGGACCGTGACAGCTCCGGTGGTTGGCCGGGCCCTAATGGGGATCTTCTCCCGGGTAGGCTTCCCCCGAGAAGTCGTCAGCGACCGAGGCACGAACTTTATATCCAAATACATGAAGTCCCTCTGGCAACAATGCGGGGTCACCTACAGATTCACGACCCCCTATCACCCCCAAGGGAACGGACTAGTGGAGCGTTTTAACCGCACCCTCAAGGGGATGATTGGGGGATTGGAAGAGCCCCTCCGTCGCCAGTGGGATGTACTACTCCCGTGCCTCCTCTTCGCCTACCGCGAAGTTCCCCAGAAGTCCCTCGGTTTTAGCCCTTTCGAACTCCTGTACGGGCACCCTGTGCGAGGGCCCCTCAGCCTAGTAAAAGAAGGTTGGGAGATGGCCCCCCTAAAGACCCCTCCAGACGTCTTCAAATACCTCCTGGCCCTACGCAATCAGACCCGGCGCTTCAGAGAGATGGCCAAGGCGAACCTCGAGGCCAGCCAGGAGGACATGAAGACGTGGTATGATCACAATGCCTCCTCCGTTGAGTTCGAGCCTGGGCAACAAGTATGGGTGATGTCCCCCACCGAACCATGTGCCTTGCAAGATAAGTGGACGGGTCCCTTCAAAGTGGTCGAGCGCAAAAGCCCCGTCACTTACCTCATCGACCTGGGGACCTCCCGGAACCCCCTTCGGGTCCTCCACACCAACCGACTCAAACCACACTTTGTGCGCTCAGAACTCAGCCTCCTGATGGCTACGGACAGTGGGGCAGAGGAAGACTCCGAACCCCTCCCGGATCTTCTGAAGACTCAGGAGAATGACGGCTCCGTGGACGGGGTCCGGCTCTCTGACGCCCTCACTTCGGAGCAACGCCAGGGCTGCCGGAACCTCCTGCTGCAGTTCGCTACCCTGTTCTCCCTCACCCCCGGGGTCACCCCTTGGTGTTTGCACGACGTGGACACCGGGGACAGTCCCCCTGTCCGACACCGGGCCTACCGCGTACCAGATCGGGTACGGGCCTGCATACAGGAGGAGGTGGCCAAGATGCTCACAATCGGGGTCATCGAGCCCTCGGACAGTCCCTGGGCCAGTCCGGTTGTATTGGTCCCCAAAGCCGCTGCCCCCGGCACTGCACCTGAACTGAGATTCTGCGTCGACTACCGGGGCTTGAACGCTGTCACCCGGACCGACGCTCATCCGATCCCCCGAGCAGACGAGCTGATAGACCGGCTGGGGGCCGCCCGCTACCTCAGTATCTTCGACCTAACAGCGGGCTACTGGCAGATCGGCCTCACACCCAGGGCTCAGGAACGGTCAGCCTTCTCTACCCCCGATGGCCACTACCAATTCAAGGTCATGCCCTTCGGCATGAAGAATGCCCCCGCCACGTTTCAACGCCTCGTGAACCAGGTCTTGGCGGGGCTCGAAGAATTCAGCGCTGCCTACCTGGACGATATCGCTGTATACAGCCACCACTGGCCCGACCACCTCCGTCACCTCCAAGAGGTCCTACAGGCCCTCCAGCGGGCCGGCCTCACAATTAAGGCCGGCAAGTGCCAAATTGGCCAAGGGTCTGTGACCTACCTTGGGCACCAAGTGGGAAGCGGGCTGGTGGCCCCGCTACAACTTAAGATTGCTGCCATCCAGTCCTGGCAGCCCCCCGTCACCCAGACCGAGGTCCGAGCCTTCTTGGGGCTCACCGGCTACTACCGGCGGTTCGTGAAGGACTACGGCAGCATCGTGGGGCCCCTCACGGGTCTCACGTCCAAGAACCAGCCGAAGCGGATTAACTGGACCCCCGATTGTCAAGCGGCCTTCGAGAAGCTGAAGGCCGCTCTATGCACCGCCCCTGTGCTCCAGGCCCCCGATTACAGTCGGGAATTCATGGTACAGACCGACGCCTCCGACCACGGCATCGGAGCCGTCCTTTCTCAGTTAAACCCCGAAGGTCATGACCAGCCGGTGGCCTTCATCAGTCGACGTCTCCTGGCCCGAGAACAGCGCTGGAGCACCATCGAGAGGGAGGCCTTCGCGGTGGTGTGGGCCCTCAAAAAGCTCCGGCCCTATCTCTTCGGTACCCACTTCCGGGTACAAACCGACCATCGACCCCTGCAGTGGTTGATGCAGATGCGGGGGGAGAACCCAAAACTCTTGCGCTGGTCCATTTCCCTGCAGGGAATGGACTTCACTGTGGAGCACCGACCAGGCCAAGACCACGCCAACGCGGATGGCCTGTCCCGCTTTTTCCGCCTCGACGAAGAGAGTCCCAAAGGAGATGGGTGACTCTCCCCGCCTTCAGCTGGGGGGGACGCATGTTGGACAGCCCACACGAAGGGCTTGCTCCCTCCCCGCACGACAGGGCCCGAGCTCCGGCCCGCCAGGCATAACCCACGAAAAGCACCCGTACCCCGTCTCCCGACGGATCTTCTGCCCTCGGACCTCTACTCATCACGGGGCCCAGCCTCACCGGCTCCCCCGGCCGGTTCAAGCCGCCATCTTGGGCCCTGCACCACGAGGCCGCGTGGCCTCACCCCGACCCTAACCCCGGGCCTGACCGGCCCCGACATCCCGGCACCACCATCCACCCGGGAGGTGAGCGGACCACTTGGCAGGTCAATGGGAGGACGAAGTGTCAAGAGCTCTTCCCCGCCAGGTGCCGATCGCCTCCAACTCCCCCAGGCGCTGGCTCCACCCCCTGCTGGGTGTCTGGACACCTTCATCCCGGGCCCTCCGACCTCCAAGTGCGAGGGTCCGGACATCAAAGAGCGCCTGCCCTATAACTGGGGCAACTCCGGAGCAGGAAGGCAGTTGTATCCTGGAGTCGAGAGACACCGAGAGAACTCAGCCTTGACGGACTACTGGCGCTGCCGTAGCCCGCTCTTGTGAACCATCGTCCTGCCTGCTGGCGCTGCCGCGGCCTTCTCCAACATCCATCCTCGTCGGGACCTGCTGGCGCTGCCACGGCCCGTTGTAACGACCATCCTCACCGGGACCTGCTGGCGCTGCCGCGGACCGTACATCGACCATCTTTCCGGGACCTGCTGGCGCTGCCGCGGCCCGTTGTAACGACCATCCTCACCGGGACCTGCTGGCGCTGCCGCGGACCGTCCATCGACCATCTTTTCGGGACCTGCTGGCGCTGCCGCGGCCCGCACCAACTAAGCTCGAGGATTGTGAGCTAATCATCATCTCATCCAAACTACCTGACTGGTAGACCGACTGTCCCGCTACCCCTTACCCTACTTTGAGAGACTTGAATCGAGGGGACCCCTGAGTCCAGACCTCCTTGTACCATTCAACCGTACCTTAAGAAGTGCTTATAAAGAACACTGAACCTTATCCGTGTGTGATATCTGTCTGTGGGGGGGAAGTTACTTGTCTGTACGATCGCTGGAGACGGCTCTCCCCGGAGACCTCTCCTCCTGACCCCGGCCGACCCTCCCGGTCCGTCTATCCTTTCTAACAAGGGGATACTGCTGGGGGTAGTGTTTTAGGGTTTAGGGTAGTGCAGTGGTGTTTGTGTAGTGTAGGGGGTCATGCAGGGGTGGTGTTTTAGGGTTTAGGGCAGTGCAGTGGTGTTCGGGCATTGTAGGTGGTCGTGCAGGGGGGTGGTGATTTTGGGTTCAGGGCAGTGCAGTGGTGTTCAGGTAGTTTAGGAGGTCATTCTGGGGGTGGTGTTTTAGGGTTCAGGGCAGTGCAGTGGTGTTCGGGCAGTGTAGGGGGTCGTGCAGGGGGGTGGTGATTTAGGGTTCAGGGCAGTGCAGTGGTGTTCGGGCAGTTTAGGAGGTCGTGCTGGGGGTGGTGATTTAGGGTTCAGGGCAGTGCAGTGGTGTTCGGGCAGTGTAGGGGGACGTGCAGGGGGTGGTGATTTAGGGTTCAGGGCAGAGCAGTGGTGTTCGGGCAGTGTAGGGGGTTGTGCAGGGGGTGGAGTTTTAGGGTTCAGGGCAGTGCAGTGGTGTTCGGGCAGTGTAGGGGGTTGTGCTGGGGTGGTGTTTTAGGGTTCAGGGCAGTGCAGTGGTGTTCGGGCAGTGTAGGGGGTTGTGCAGGGGGGTGGTGTTTTAGGCTTTAGGGCAGTGCAGTGGTATTCGGGCAGTGTAGGGGTAATGCAGGGGATGGTGTTTTAGGGTTTAGGGCAGTGCAGTGGTGTTCGGGCAGTGTAGGGGGTCGTGCTAAGGGTCGTGTTTTAGGGTTTAGGGCAGTGCAGTGGTCTTTGGGTAGTGTAGGGGGTCGTGTTTTAGGGTTGTGTGTTAGGGTTTAGGGCAGTGCAGTTGTGTTCGAGTAGATAGGGGTCGTGCTGGGGGTGGTGTTTTAGGGTTTAGGGCAATGCAGTGCTGTTGGGGTAGTGTAGGGGTCGTGCTGGGGGTGGTGTTTTAGGGTTTAGGGCAGTGCATTGGTGTTTGGGCAGTGCATGGGGTCGTGCAGGGGGTGGTGTTTTAGGGTTTAGGGCAGTGCAGTGGTGTTCGGGCAGTGTAGGGGGTTGTGCAGGGGGGTGGTGTTTTTGGCTTTAGGGCAGTGCAGTGGTATTCGGGTGGTGTAGGGGGTCATGCAGGGGGTGGTGTTTTAGGGTTTAGGGCAGTGCAGTGGTGTTCGGGCAGTGTAGGGGGTCGTGCTAAGGGTCGTGTTTTAGGGTTTAGGGCAGTGCAGTGGTCTTTGGGTAGTGTAGGGGGTCGTGTTTTAGGGTTGTGTGTTAGGGTTTAGGGCAGTGCAGTCGTGTTCGAGTAGATAGGGGTCGTGCTGGGGTGGTGTTTTAGGGTTTAGGGCAGTGCAGTGGTGTTCGGGCAGTGTAGGAGGTCGTGCAGGTGGGTGGTGATTTAGGGTTCAGGGCAGTGCAGTGGTGTTTGGGCAGTTTAGGAGGTCGTGCTGGGGGTGGTGATTTAGGGTTCAGGGCAGTGCAGTGGTGTTTGGGCAGTGTAGGGGGTCGTGCAGGGGGTGGTGATTTAGGGTTCAGGGCAGTGCAGTGGTGTTCGGGCAGTGTAGGGGGTCGTGCAGGGGGTGGTGTCTTAGGGTTCAGGGCGGTGCAGTGGTGTTCGGGCAGTGTAGGGGGTCGTGCTGGGGGTGGTGTTTTAGGGTTCAGGGCAGTGCAGTGGTGTTCGGGCAGTGTAGGGGGTCGTGCTGGGGGTAGTCGTTTAGGGTAGTGCAGTGGTGTTTGGGTAGTATAGGGGGTACTGCTGGGGGTAGTGTTTTAGGGTTCAGGGCAGTGCAGTGGTGTTCGGGCAGTGTAGGGGGTCGTGCTGGGGGTAGTAGTTTAGGGTAGTGCAGTGGTGTTTGGGTAGTATAGGGGATACTGCTGGGGGTAGTGTTTTAGGGTTTAGGGTAGTGCAGTGGTGTTTGTGTAGTGTAGGGGGTCGTGCAGGGGTGGTGTTTTAGGTTTTAGGGCATTGCAGTGGTGTTCGGGCAGTGTAGGTGGTCGTGCAGGGGGGTGGTGATTTAGGGTTCAGGGCAGTGCACTGGTGTTCAGGTAGTTTAGGAGGTCATTCTGGGGGTGGTTTTTTAGGGTTCAGGGCAGTGCAGTGGTGTTCGGGCAGTGTAGGGGGTCGTGCAGGGGGGTGGTGATTTAGGGTTCAGGGCAGTGCAGTGGTGTTCAGGCAGTTTAGGAAGTTGTGCTGGGGGTGGTGTTTTAGGGTTCAGGGCAGTGCAGTGGTGTTAGGGCGGTGTAGGGGGTTGTGCTGGGGTGGTGTTTTAGGGTTCAGGGCAGTGCAGTAGTGTACTGACAGTGTAGGGGGTCGTGCTGGGGGTGGTGTTTTAGGGTTCAGGGCAGTGCAGTGGTGTTCGGGCAGTGTAGGGGGTCGTGCTGGGATGGTGTTTTAGGGTTCAGGGCAGTGCAGAGGTGTTTGGGCAGTGTAGGGGGTCGTGCTGGGGTGGTGTTTTACGGTTCAGGGCAGTGCAGTGGTGTTTGGCCAGTGTAGGGGGTCGTGCAGGGGGGTGGTGTTTTAGGGTTCAGGGCAGTGCAGTGGTGTTCGGGCAGTGTAGGGGGTTGTGCAGGGTGTGGTGATTTAGGGTTCAGGGCAGTGCAGTGGTGTTCGGGCAGTTTAGGGAGTTGTGCTAGGGGTGGTGTTTTAGGGTTCAGGGCAGTGCAGTGGTGTTCGGGCAGTGTAGGTGGTCGTGCAGGGGGGTGGTGATTTAGGGTTCAGGGCAGTGCAGTGGTGTTCAGGTAGTTTAGGAGGTCATTCTGGGGGTGGTTTTTTAGGGTTCAGGGCAGTGCAGTGGTGTTCGGGCAGTGTAGGGGGTCGTGCAGGGGGGTGGTGATTTAGGGTTCAGGGCAGTGCAGTGGTGTTCAGGCAGTTTAGGAAGTTGTGCTGGGGGTGGTGTTTTAGGGTTCAGGGCAGTGCAGTGGTGTTAGGGCGGTGTAGGGGGTTGTGCTGGGGTGGTGTTTTAGGGTTCAGGGCAGTGCAGTAGTGTACTGACAGTGTAGGGGGTCGTGCTGGGGGTGGTGTTTTAGGGTTCAGGGCAGTGCAGTGGTGTTCGGGCAGTGTAGGGGGTCGTGCTGGGATGGTGTTTTAGGGTTCAGGGCAGTGCAGAGGTGTTTGGGCAGTGTAGGGGGTCGTGCTGGGGTGGTGTTTTACGGTTCAGGGCAGTGCAGTGGTGTTCGGGCAGTGTAGGGGGTCGTGCAGGGGGGTGGTGTTTTAGGGTTAAGGGCAGTGCAGTGGTGTTCTGGCAGTGTAGGGGGCCGTGCAGGGGGACGGTGTTTTAGGGTTCAGGGCAGTGCAGTGGTGTTCGGGCAGTGTAGGGGGTTGTGCAGGGTGTGGTGATTTAGGGTTCAGGGCAGTGCAGTGGTGTTCGGGCAGTTTAGGGAGTTGTGCTAGGGGTGGTGTTTTAGGGTTCAGGGCAGTGCAGTGGTGTTCCGGCAGTGTAGGGGGTCGTGCAGGGGGGGTGGTGTTTTAGGGTTTAGGGCAGTGCAGTGGGATTCGGGAAGTGTAGGGGGTCGTGCTGGGGTGGTGTTTTTGGGTTTAGGGCAGTGGTGTTAAGGCAGTGTAGGGGGTCGTTCAGAGGGTGGAGTTTTAGGGTTTAGGGCAGTGCAGTGGTGTTTGGGCAGTGTAGGGGGTCGTGCTGGGGGTGGTGTTTTAGCGTTCAGGGCAGTCCTGTGGTATACGGGCAGTGTAGGGGGTCCTGCAGGGGGTGGTTTTTTAGGGTTCAGGGCAGTGCAGTGGTGTTAAGGCAGTGTAGGGGGTCGTGCAGGGGGTGGTGTTTTAGGGTTTAGGGAAGTGCAGTGGTGTTGGGGCAGTGTAGGGGTCCTGCATGGGGTGGTGTTTTAGGGTTCAGGGCAGTGCAGTGCAGTGGTGTTCGGGCAGTGTAGGGGGTCGTGTTTTAGGGTTTAGGGCAATGCAGTAGTGTTTATGGCATTGTAGGGGGTCATGCAGAGGGGTGGTATTTTAGGGTTCGGGGCAGTACAGTGGTGTTCGGGCAGTGTAGGGGGCCGTGCAGGGGGATGGTGTTTTAGGGTTCAGGGCAGTGCAGTGGTGTTTGGACAGTGTAGGGGGTCGTGCAGGGGGGTGGTGATTTAGGGTTCAGGGCAGTGCAGTGGTGTTCGGGCAGTTTAGGAAGTTGTGCTGGGGGTGGTGTTTTAGGGTTCAGGGCAGTGCAGTGGTGTTCGGGCAGTGTAGTGGGTCGTGCTGGGGGTGGTATTTTAGGGTTCAGGGCAGTGCAGTGGTGTACTGACAGTGTAGGGGGTTGTGCTGGGGGTGGTGTTTTAGGGTTCAGGGCAGTGCAGTTCGGGCAGTGTAGGGGATCGTGCTGGGATGGTGTTTTAGGGTTCAGGGCAGTGCAGTGGTGTTCGGGCAGTATAGGGGGTTGTGCTGGGGTGGTGTTTTAGGGTTCAGGGCAGTGCAGTGGTGTTTGGGCAGTGTAGGGCGGCGTGCTGGGGGTGGTGTTTTAGGGTTCAGGGCAGTGCAGTGCAGTGGTGTTTGGGCAGTGTAGGGGGTCATGCAGGGGGTGGAGCTTTAGGGTTTAGGGCAGTGCAGCGGTGTTAGGGCAGTGTAGGGGGTCGTGCAGGGGGGTGGTGTTTTAGGGTTTAGGGCAGTGCAGTGGTGTTCAGGCATTGTAGGGGGTCATGCAGGGGGTGGTTTAGGTTTTAGGGCAGTGCAGTGGTGTTCGGGCAGTGTAGGGGTCATGCTGGGGTGGTGTTTTAGGGTTTAGGGCAGGTCAGTGTGTTTGGGCAGTGTAGGGGGTCGTGCTGGGGTGGTGTTTTAGAGTTTAGGGTAGGGCAGTGGTGTTTGGGCACTGTAGGGGTCATGCAGGGGGGTGGTGTTTTAGGGTTAAGGGCAGTGCAGTGGTGTTCTGGCAGTGAAGGGGGTAGTGCAGGGGGGTGGTGTTTAAGGGTTTAGGGCAGTGCAGTAGTGTTCGGGCAGTGTAGGGGGTGGTGCAGGGGGTGGTGTTTTAGGGTTGAGGGCAGTGCAGTGGTGTTCGGGCAGTGTAGGGGGTCGTGCAGGGGGTGGTGGTTTAGGGTTTAGGGCAGTGCAGTGGTGTTCGGGCAGTGTTGGGAGTCGTGCAGGGGGGTGGTGTTTTAGGCTTTAGGGCAGTGCAGTGGTATTCGGGCAGTGCAGGGGGTGGTGTTTTAGGGTTTAAGGCAGTGCAGTGGTGTTCGGGCAGTGTAGGGGGTCGCGCTAAGGGTCGTGTTTTAGGGTTTAGGGCAGTGCAGTGGTCTTTGGGTAGTGTAGGGGGTCGTGCTAGGGGTGGTGTTTTAGGGTTTAGGGCAGTGCATTGGTGTTTGGACAGTGTATGGGGTCGTGCAGGGCGTGGTGTTTTTTGGTTTAGGGCAGTGCAGTGGTGTTCGGGCAGTGTAGGGGGTCATGCAGGGGGTGGTGTTTTAGGATTTAGGGCAGTGCAGTGGTGTTCAGGCAGTGTAGGGGGTTGTGCAGGGGGTGGTGTTTTAGGGTTCAGGGCAGTGCAGTGGTGTACGGGCAGTGTAGGGGGCCCTGCAGTGGGTGGTGTTTTAGGGTTCAGGGCAGTGCAGTGCAGTGGTGTTCGGGCAGTGTAGGAAGTCGTGCAGGGGTGGTGTTTTTGGGTTTAGGGCAGTGCAGTGGTGTTCGGGCAGTGTAGGGGGTCGTGCTGGGGGTGGTATTTTAGGGTTCAGGGCAGTGCAGTGGTGTACTGACAGTGTAGGGGGTCGTGCTGGGGGTGGTGTTTTAGGGTTCAGGGCAGTGCAGTGGTGTTCGGGCAGTGTAGGGGATCGTGCTGGGATGGTGTTTTAGGGTTCAGGGCAGTGCAGTGGTGTTCGGGCAGTATAGCGGGTTGTGCTGGGGTGGTGTTTTAGGGTTCAGGGCAGTGCAGTGGTGTTTGGGCAGTGTAGGGCGGCGTGCTGGGGTGGTGTTTTAGGGTTCAGGGCAGTGCAGTGCAGTGATGTTTGGGCAGTGTAGGGGGTCATGCAGGGGGTGGAGCTTTAGGGTTTAGGGCAGTGCAGTGGTGTTCGGGCAGGGTAGGTGGTCGTGCAGGGGGTGGTGTTTTATTGTTTAGGGCAGTGCAGCGGTGTTAGGGCAGTGTAGGGGGTCGTGCAGGGGGTGGTGTTTTAGGGTTTAGGGCAGTGCAGTGGTGTTCGGGCATTGTAGGGGGTCATGCAGGGGGTGGTGTTTTAGGTTTTAGGGCAGTGCAGTGGTGTTGGGGCAGTGTAGGGGTCATGCTGGGGTGGTGTTTTAGGGTTTAGGGCAGATCAGTGGTGTTTGGGCAGTGTAGGGGGTCGTGCTGGGGTGGTGTTTTAGAGTTTAGGGTAAGGCAGTGGTGTTTGGGCACTGTAGGGGGTCAGGCAGGGGGGTGGTATTTTAGGGTTAAGGGCAGTGCAGTGGTGTTCTGGCAGTGTAGGGGGTAGTGCAGGGGGGTGGTGTTTAAGGGTTTAGGGCAGTGCAGTAGTGTTCGGGCAGTGTAGGGGGTCGTGCAGGGGGTGGTGTTTTAGGGTTGAGGGCAGTGCAGTGGTGTTCGGGCAGTGTAGGGGGTCGTGCAGGGGGTGGTGTTTTAGGGTTTAGGGCAGTGCAGTGGTGTTCGGGCAGTGTTGGGAGTCGTGCAGGGGGGTGGTGTTTTAGGCTTTAGGGCAGTGCAGTGGTATTCGGGCAGTGCAGGGGGTCGTGCAGAGGGTGGTGTTTTAGGGTTTAAGGCAGAGCAGTGGTGATCGGGCAGTGTAGGGGGTCGCGCTAGGGGTGGTGTTTTAGGGTTTAGGGCAGTGCATTGGTGTTTGGGCAGTGTATGGGGTCGTGCAGGGGGTGGTGTTTTTTGGGTTAGGGCAGTGCAGTGGTGTTTGGGCAGTGTAGGGGGTCATGCAGGGGGTGGTGTTTTAGGATTTAGGGCAGTGCAGTGGTGTTCGGGCAGTTTAGGGGGTTGTGCAGGGGGTGGTGTTTTAGGGTTCAGGGCAGTGCAGTGGTGTACGGGCAGTATAGGGGGCCCTGCATGGGGTGCTGTTTTAGGGTTCAGGGCAGTGCAGTGCAGTGGTGTTCGGGCAGTGTAGGAGGTCGTGCAGGGGTGGTGTTTTTGGGTTTAGGGCAGTGGTGTTAAGGCAGTGTAGGGGGTTGTGCAGAGGGTGGTGTTTTAGGGTTTAGGGCAGTGCAGTGGTGTTCGGGCAGTGTAGGGGGTCGTGCTGGGGGTGGTGTTTTAGGGTTCAGGGCAGTGCAGTGCAGTGGTGTTCCGGCAGTGTTGGGGGTCGTGCAGGGGGTGGTGTTTTAGTGTTTAGGGCAGTGTAGTGGTTTTCGGGCAGTGTAGGGGGTCGTGCAGGGAGTGGTGTTTTAGGGTTTAGGGCAGTGCAGTGGTGTTCGGGCGGTATAGGGGGTCATGTTTTAGGGTTTAGGGCAGTGCAGTAGTGTTGGGCATTGTAGGAGGTCATGCAGAGGGGTGGTGTTTTAGGGTTCTGGGCAGTGCAGTGGTGTTCGGACAGTGTAGGGGGTCGTACAGGGGGATGGTGTTTTAGGGTTCAGGGCAGTGCAGCGGTGTTCGGCCAGTGTAGGGGGTCGTGTAGGGGGGTGGTGATTTAGGGTTCAGGGCAGTGCAGTGGTGTTCGGGCAGTTTAGGAAGTTGTGCTGGGGGTGGTGTTTTAGGGTTCAGGGCAGTGCAGTGGTGTTCGGGCAGTGTAGGGGGTCGTGCTGGGGGTGGTGTTTTAGGGTTCAGGGCAGTGCAGTGGTGTACTGACAGTGTAGGGGTCGTGCTGTGGGTGGTGTTTTAGGGTTCAGGGCAGTGCAGTGGTGTTCGGGCAGGGTAGGGGGTCGTGCAGGGGGTGGTGTTTTATTGTTTAGGGCAGTGCAGTGGTGTTAGGGCAGTGAAGGGGGTCATGCAGGGGGGTGGTGTTTTAGGGTTTAGGGCAGTGCAGTGGTATTCGGGCAGTGCAGGGGGTGGTTAGGGTTTAAGGCAGTGCAGTGGTGTTCGGGCAGTGTAGGGGGTCGCGCTAAGGGTCGTGTTTTAGGGTTTAGGGCAGTGCAGTGGTCTTTGGGTAGTGTAGGGGGTCGTGCTAGGGGTGGTGTTTTAGGGTTTAGGGCAGTGCATTGGTGTTTGGGCAGTGTATGGGGTTGTGCGGGGGTCACGCAGGGGGTGGTGTTTTAGGATTTAGGGCAGTGCAGTGGTGTTCGGGCAGTGTAGGGGGTTGTGCAGGGGGTGGTGTTTTAGGGTTCAGGGCAGTGCAGTGGTGTACGGGCAGTGTAGGGGGCCCTGCATGGGGTGGTGTTTTAGGGTTCAGGGCAGTGCAGTGGTGTTCGGGCAGTGTAGGAAGTCGTGCAGGGGTGGTGTTTTTGGGTTTAGGGCAGTGCAGTGGTGTTCGGGCAGTGTAGGGGGTCGTGCTGGGGGTGGTATTTTAGGGTTCAGGGCAGTGCAGTGGTGTACTGACAGTGTAGGGGGTCGTGCTGGGGGTGGTGTTTTAGGGTTCAGGGCAGTGCAGTGGTGTTCGGGCAGTGTAGGGATCGTGCTGGGATGGTGTTTTAGGGTTCAGGGCAGTGCAGTGGTGTTCGGGCAGTATAGCGGGTTGTGCTGGGGTGGTGTTTTAGGGTTCAGGGCAGTGCAGTGGTGTTTGGGCAGTGTAGGGCGGCGTGCTGGGGGTGGTGTTTTAGGGTTCAGGGCAGTGCAGTGCAGTGGTGTTTGGGCAGTGTAGGGGGTCATGCAGGGGGTGGAGCTTTAGGGTTTAGGGCAGTGCAGTGGTGTTCGGGCAGGGTAGGTGGTCGTGCAGGGGGTGGTGTTTTATTGTTTAGGGCAGTGCAGCGGTGTTAGGGCAGTGTAGGGGGTCGTGCAGGGGGGTGGTGTTTTAGAGTTTAGGGCAGTGCAGTGGTGTTCGGGCATTGTAGGGGGTCATGCAGGGGGTGGTGTTTTAGGTTTTAGGGCAGTGCAGTGGTGTTCGCGCAGTGTAGGGGTCATGCTGGGGTGGTGTTTTAGGGTTTAGGGCAGTGCAGTGGTGTTCTGGCAGTGTAGGGGGTAGTGCAGGGGGGTGGTGTTTAAGGGTTTAGGGCAGTGCAGTAGTGTTCGGGCAGTGTAGGGGGTTGTGCAGGGGGTGGTGTTTTAGGGTTGAGGGCAGTGCAGTGGTGTTCGGGCAGTGTAGGGGGTCGTGCAGGGGGTGGTGTTTTAGGGTTTAGGGCAGTGCAGTGGTGTTCAGGCAGTGTTGGGAGTCGTGCAGGGGGGTGGTGTTTTAGGCTTTAGGGCAGTGCAGTGGTATTTGGGCAGTGCAGGGGTCGTGCAGGGGGTGGTGTTTTAGGGTTTAAGGCAGTGCAGTGGTGTTCGGGCAGTGTAGGGGGTCGCGCTAAGGGTCGTGTTTTAGGGTTTAGGGCAGTGCAGTGGTCTTTGGGTAGTGTAGGGGGTCGTGCTAGGGGTGGTGTTTTAGGGTTTAGGGCAGTGCATTGGTGTTTGGGCAGTGTATGGGGTCGTGCAGGGGGTGGTGTTTTTTGGTTTAGGGCAGTGCAGTGGTGTTCGGGCAGTGTAGGGGGTCATGCAGGGGTTGGTGTTTTAGGATTTAGGGCAGTGCAGTGGTGTTCGGGCAGTGTAGGGGGTTGTGCAGGGGGTGGTGTTTTAGGGTTCAGGGCAGTGCAGTGGTGTACGGGCAGTGTATGGGGCCCTGCATGGGGTGGTGTTTTAGGGTTCAGGGCAGTGCAGTGCAGTGGTGTTCGGGCAGTGTAGGAGGTCGTGCAGGGGTGGTGTTTTTGGGTTTAGGGCAGTGGTGTTAAGGCAGTGTAGGGGGTTGTGCAGAGGGTGGTGTTTTAGGTTTAGGGCAGTGCAGTGGTGTTCGGGCAGTGTAGGGGGTCGTGCTGGGGGTTATGTTTTAGCGTTCAGGGCAGTGCAGTGGTGTACGGGCAGTGTAGGGGGTCCTGCAGGGGGTGGTTTTTTAGGATTTAGGGCAGTGCAGTGGTGTTCGGGCAGTGTAGGGGGTTGTGCAGGGGGTAGTGTTTTAGGGTTCAGGGCAGTGCAGTGGTGTACGGGCAGTGTAGGGGGTCCTGCATGGGGTGGTGTTTTAGGGTTCAGTGCAGTGCAGTGGTGTTTCAGCAGTGTAGGGGGTCGTGCAGGGGGTGGTGTTTTAGGGTTCAGGGCAGTGCAGTGGTGTACGGGCAGTGTAGGGGGTCCTGCATGGGGTGGTGTTTTAGGGTTCAGGGCAGTGCAGTGCAGTGGTGTTCCTGCAGTGTAGGGGGTCGTGCAGGGGGTGGTGTTTTAGTGTTTAGGGCAGTGTAGTGGTTTTCGGGCAGTGTATGGGGTCATGCAGGGAGTGGTGTTTTAGGGTTTAGGGCAGTGCAGTGGTGTTCGGGCGGTGTAGGGGGTCATGTTTTAGGGTTTAGGGCAGTGCAGTAGTGTTTGGGCATTGTAGGAGGTCATGCAGAGGGGTGGTGTTTTAGGGTTCTGGGCAGTGCAGTGGTTTTCGGACAGTGTAGGGGGTCGTGCAGGGGGATGGTGTTTTAGGGTTCAGGGCAGTGCAGCGGTGTTCGGGCAGTGTAGGGGGTCGTGCAGGGGGTGGTGATTTAGGGTTCAGGGCAGTGCAGTGGTGTTCGGGCAGTTTAGGAAGTTGTGCTGGGGGTGGTGTTTTAGGGTTCAGGGCAGTGCAGTGGTGTTCGGGCAGTGTAGGGGGTCGTGCTGGGGGTGGTGTTTCAGGGTTCAGGGCAGTGCAGTGGTGTACTGACAGTGTAGGGGGTCGTGCTGTGGGTGGTGTTTTAGGGTTCAGGGCAGTGCAGTGGTGTTCGGGCAGGGTAGGGGGTCGTGCAGGGGGTGGTGTTTTATTGTTTAGGGCAGTGCAGTGGTGTTAGGGCAGTGTAGGGGGTCATGCAGGGGGGTGGTGTTTTAGGGTTTAGGGCAGTGCAGTGGTGTTCGGGCATTGTAGGGGGTCATGCAGGGGGTGGTGTTTTAGTGTTTAGGGCAGTGCAGTGGTGTTCGGCAGTATAGGGGGTCGTGCAAGGGGGTGGTGTTTTAGGTTTTAGGGCAGTGCAGTGGTGTTCGGGCAGTGTAGGGGTCATGCTGGGGTGGTGGTTTAGGGCAGAGCAGTGGTGTTTGGGCAGTGTAGGGGGTCGTGCTGGGGTGGTGTTTTAGAGTTTAGGGTAGGGCAGTGGTGTTTGGGCACTGTAGGGGGTCATGCAGTGGGGTGGTGTTTTAGGGTTTAGGGCAGTGCAGTAGTGTTCGGGCAGTGTAGTGGGTCGTGCAGGGGGTGGTGTTTTAGGGTTGAGGGCAGTGCAGTGGTGTTCGGGCAGTGTAGGGGTCGTGCTGGGGGTGGTGTTTTAGGGTTCAGGGCAGTGCAGTGGTGTTCGGGCAGTGTAGGGGATCGTGCTGGGATGGTGTTTTAGGGTTCAGGGCAGTGCAGTGGTGTTCGGGCAGTATAGCGGGTTGTGCTGGGGTGGTGTTTTAGGGTTCAGGGCAGTGCAGTGGTGTTTGGGCAGTGTAGGGCGGCGTGCAGGGGGTGGTGTTTTAGGGTTCAGGGCAGTGCAGTGCAGTGGTGTTTGGGCAGTGTAGGGGGTCATGCAGGCGGTGGAGCTTTAGGGTTTAGGGCAGTGCAGTGGTGTTCGAGCAGGGTAGGTGGTCGTGCAGGGGGTGGTGTTTTATTGTTTAGGGCAGTGCATTGGTGTTTGGGCAGTGTATGGGGTCGTGCAGGGGGTGGTGTTTTTTGGTTTAGGGCAGTGCAGTGGTGTTCGGGCAGTGTAGGGGGTCATGCAGGGGTTGGTGTTTTAGGATTTAGGGCAGTGCAGTGGTGTTCGGGCAGTGTAGGGGGTTGTCCAGGGGGTGGTGTTTTAGGGTTCAAGGCAGTGCAGTGGTGTACGGGCAGTGTAGGGGGCTCTGCATGGGGTGGTGTTTTAGGGTTCAGGGCAGTGCAGTGCAGTGGTGTTCGGGCAGTGTAGGAGGTCGTGCAGGGGTGGTGTTTTTGGGTTTAGGGCAGTGGTGTTAAGGCAGTGTAGGGGGTTGTGCAGAGGGTGGTGTTTTAGGGTTTAGGGCAGTGCAGTGGTGTTCGGGCAGTATAGGGGGTCGTGCTGGGGGTGGTGTTTTAGGGTTCAGGGCAGTGCAGTGCAGTGGTGTTCTGCAGTGTAGGGGGTCGTGCAGGGGGTGGTGTTTTAGGTTTTAGGGCAGTGCAGTGGTGTTCGGGCAGTGTAGGGGTCATACTGGGGTGGTGTTTTAGGGTTTAGGGCAGATCAGTGGTGTTTGGGCAGTGTAGGGGGTCGTGCTGGGGTGGTGTTTTAGAGTTTAGGGTAAGGCAGTGGTGTTTGGGCACTGTAGGGGGTCATGCAGGGGGGTGGTGTTTTAGGGTTAAGGGCAGTGCAGTGGTGTTCTGGCAGTGTAGGGGGTAGTGCAGGGGGTGGTGTTTAAGGGTTTAGGGCAGTGCAGTAGTGTTCGGGCAGTGTAGGGGGTCGTGCAGGGGGTGGTGTTTTAGGGTTGAGGGCAGTGCAGTGGTGTTCGGGCAGTGTAGGGGGTCGTGCAGGGGGTGGTGTTTTAGGGTTTAGGGCAGTGCAGTGGTGTTCGGGCAGTGTTGGGAGTCGTGCAGGGGGGTGGTGTTTTAGGCTTTAGGGCAGTGCAGTGGTATTCGGGCAGTGCAGGGGGTCGTGCAGGGGGTGGTGTTTTAGGGTTTAAGGCAGTGCAGTGGTGTTCGGGCAGTGTAGGGGGTCGCACTAAGGGTCGTGTTTTAGGGTTTAGGGCAGTGCAGTGGTCTTTGGGTAGTGTAGGGGGTCGTGCTAAGGGTGGTGTTTTAGGGTTTAGGGCAGTGCATTGGTGTTTGGGCAGTGTATGGGGTCGTGCAGGGGGTGGTGTTTTTTGGTTTAGGGCAGTGCAGTGGTGTTCGGGCAGTGTAGGGGGTCATGCAGGGGTTGGTGTTTTAGGATTTAGGGCAGCGCAGTGGTGTTCGGGCAGTGTAGGGGGTTGTCCAGGGGGTGGTGTTTTAGGGTTCAGGGCAGTGCAGTGGTGTACGGGCAGTGTAGGGGGCTCTGCATGGGGTGGTGTTTTAGGGTTCAGGGCAGTGCAGTGCAGTGGTGTTCGGGCAGTGTAGGAGGTCGTGCAGGGGTGGTGTTTTTGGGTTTAGGGCAGTGGTGTTAAGGCAGTGTAGGGGGTTGTGCAGAGGGTGGTGTTTTAGGGTTTAGGGCAGTGCAGTGGTGTTCGGGCAGTATAGGGGGTCGTGCTGGGGGTGGTGTTTTAGGGTTCAGGGCAGTGCAGTGCAGTGGTGTTCCGGCAGTGTAGGGGGTCGTGCAGGGGGTGGTGTTTTAGTGTTTAGGGCAGTGTAGTGGTTTTCGGGCAGTGTAGGGGGTCGTGCAGGGAGTGGTGTTTTAGGGTTTAGGGCAGTGCAGTGGTGTTCGGGCGGTGTAGGGGGTCATGTTTTAGGGTATAGGGCAGTGCAGTAGTGTTTGGGCATTGTAGGAGGTCATGCAGAGGGGTGGTGTTTTAGGGTTCTGGGCAGTGCAGTGGTGTTCGGACAGTGTAGGGGGTCGTGCAGGGGGATGGTGTTTTAGGGTTCAGGGCAGTGCAGCGGTGTTCGGGCAGTGTCGGGGGTCGTGCAGGGGGGGTGGTGATTTAGGGTTCAGGGCAGTGCAGTGGTGTTCGGGCAGTTTAGGAAGTTGTGCTGGGGGTGGTGTTTTAGGGTTCAGGGCAGTGCAGTGGTGTTCGGGCAGTGTAGGGGGTCGTGCTGGGGGTGGTGTTTTAGGGTTCAGGGCAGTGCAGTGGTGTACTGACAGTGTAGGGGTCGTGCTGTGGGTGGTGTTTTAGGGTTCAGGGCAGTGCAGTGGTGTTCGGGCAGGGTAGGGGGTCGTGCAGGGGGTGGTGTTTTATTGTTTAGGGCAGTGCAGTGGTGTTAGGGCAGTGAAGGGGGTCATGCAGGGGGGTGGTGTTTTAGGGTTTAGGGCAGTGCAGTGGTGTTCGGGCATTGTAGGGAGTCGTGCAGGGGGGTGGTGTTTTAGGCTTTAGGGCAGTGCAGTGGTATTCGGGCAGTGCAGGGGGTGGTGTTTTAGGGTTTAAGGCAGTGCAGTGGTGTTCGGGCAGTGTAGGGGGTCGCGCTAAGGGTCGTGTTTTAGGGTTTAGGGCAGTGCAGTGGTCTTTGGGTAGTGTAGGGGGTCGTGCTAGGGGTGGTGTTTTAGGGTTTAGGGCAGTGCATTGGTGTTTGGGCAGTGTATGGGGTTGTGCAGGGGGTGGTGTTTTTTGGTTTAGGGCAGTGCAGTGGTGTTCGGGCAGTGTAGGGGGTCATGCAGGGGGTGGTGTTTTAGGATTTAGGGCAGTGCAGTGGTGTTCGGGCAGTGTAGGGGGTTGTGCAGGGGGTGGTGTTTTAGGGTTCAGGGCAGTGCAGTGGTGTACGGGCAGTGTAGGGGGCCCTGCATGGGGTGGTGTTTTAGGGTTCAGGGCAGTGCAGTGCAGTGGTGTTTGGGCAGTGTAGGGGGTCATGCAGGGGGTGGAGCTTTAGGGTTTAGGGCAGTGCAGTGGTGTTCGGGCAGGGTAGGTGGTCGTGCAGGGGGTGGTGTTTTATTGTTTAGGGCAGTGCAGCGGTGTTAGGGCAGTGTAGGGGGTCGTGCAGGGGGGTGGTGTTTTAGGGTTTAGGGCAGTGCAGTGGTGTTCGGGCATTGTAGGGGGTCATGCAGGGGGTGGTGTTTTAGGTTTTAGGGCAGTGCAGTGGTGTTCGCGCAGTGTAGGGGTCATGCTGGGGTGGTGTTTTAGGGTTTAGGGCAGTGCAGTGGTATTCGGGCAGTGCAGGGGGTCGTGTAGGGGGTGGTGTTTTAGGGTTTAAGGCAGTGCAGTGGTGTTCGGGCAGTGTAGGGGGTCGCGCTAAGGGTCGTGTTTTAGGGTTTAGGGCAGTGCAGTGGTCTTTGGGTAGTGTAGGGGGTCGTGCTAGGGGTGGTGTTTTAGGGTTTAGGGCAGTGCATTGGTGTTTGGGCAGTGTATGGGGTCGTGCAGGGGGTGGTGTTTTTTGGTTTAGGGCAGTGCAGTGGTGTTCGGGCAGTGTAGGGGGTCATGCAGGGGGTGGTGTTTTAGGATTTAGGGCAGTGCAGTGGTGTTCGGGCAGTGTAGGGGGTTGTGCAGGGGGTGGTGTTTTAGGGTTCAGGGCAGTGCAGTGGTGTACGGGCAGTGTATGGGGCCCTGCATGGGGTGGTGTTTTAGGGTTCAGGGCAGTGCAGTGCAGTGGTGTTCGGGCAGTGTAGGAGGTCGTGCAGGGGTGGTGTTTTTGGGTTTAGGGCAGTGGTGTTAAGGCAGTGTAGGGAGTTGCGCACAGGGTGGTGTTTTAGGGTTTAGGGCAGTGCAGTGGTGTTCGGGCAGTGTAGGGGGTCGTGCTGGGGGTGGTGTTTTAGCGTTCAGGGCAGTGCAGTGGTGTACGGGCAGTGTAGGGGGTCCTGCAGGGGGTGGTTTTTTAGGATTTAGGGCAGTGCAGTGGTGTTCGGGCAGTGTAGGGGGTTGTGCAGGGGGTAGTGTTTTAGGGTTCAGGGCAGTGCAGTGGTGTACGGGCAGTGTAGGGGGTCCTGCATGGGGTGGTGTTTTAGGGTTCAGTGCAGTGCAGTGGTGTTTCAGCAGTGTAGGGGGTCGTGCAGGGGGTGGTGTTTTAGGGTTCAGGGCAGTGCAGTGGTGTACGGGCAGTGTAGGGGGTCCTGCATGGGGTGGTGTTTTAGGGTTCAGGGCAGTGCAGTGCAGTGGTGTTCCTGCAGTGTAGGGGGTCGTGCAGGGGGGGGTGTTTTAGTGTTTAGGGCAGTGTAGTGGTTTTCGGGCAGTGTAGGGGGTCGTGCAGGGAGTGGTGTTTTAGGGTTTAGGGCAGTGCAGTGGTGTTCGGGCGGTGTAGGGGGTCATGTTTTAGGGTTTAGGGCAGTGCAGTAGTGTTTGGGCATTGTAGGAGGTCATGCAGAGGGGTGGTGTTTTAGGGTTCTGGGCAGTGCAGTGGTTTTCGGACAGTGTAGGGGGTCGTGCAGGGGGATGGTGTTTTAGGGTTCAGGGCAGTGCAGCGGTGTTCGGGCAGTGTAGGGGGTCGTGCAGGGGGTGGTGATTTAGGGTTCAGGGCAGTGCAGTGGTGTTCGGGCAGTTTAGGAAGTTGTGCTGGGGGTGGTGTTTTAGGGTTCAGGGCAGTGCAGTGGTGTTCGGGCAGTGTAGGGGGTCGTGCTGGGGGTGGTGTTTTAGGGTTCAGGGTAGTGCAGTGGTGTACTGACAGTGTAGGGGGTCGTGCTGTGGGTGGTGTTTTAGGGTTCAGGGCAGTGCAGTGGTGTTCGGGCAGGGTAGGGGGTCGTGCAGGGGGTGGTGTTTTATTGTTTAGGGCAGTGCAGTGGTGTTAGGGCAGTGTAGGGGGTCATGCAGGGGGGTGGTGTTTTAGGGTTTAGGGCAGTGCAGTGGTGTTCGGGCATTGTAGGGGGTCATGCAGGGGGTGGTGTTTTAGGGTTTAGGGCAGTGCAGTGGTGTTCGGCAGTGTAGGGGGTCGTGCAAGGGGGTGGTGTTTTAGGTTTTAGGGCAGTGCAGTGGTATTCGGGCAGTGTAGGGGTCATGCTGGGGTGGTGGTTTAGGGTAGAGCAGTGGTGTTTGGGCACTGTAGGGGGTCATGCAGGGGGGTGGTGTTTTAGGGTTTAGGGCAGTGCAGTAGTGTTCGGGCAGTGTAGGGGGTCGTGCAGGGGGTGGTGTTTTAGGGTTGAGGGCAGTGCAGTGGTGTTCGGCCAGTGTAGGGGGTCGTGCAGGGGGTGGTGTTTTAGGGTTTAGGGCAGTGCAGTGGTGTTCGGGCAGTGTTGGGAGTCGTGCAGGGGGGTGGTGTTTTAGGCTTTAGGGCAGTGCAGTGGTATTCGGGCAGTGCAGGGGGTCGTGCAGGGGGTGGTGATTTAGGGTTTAAGGCAGTGCAGTGGTGTTCGGGCAGTGTAGGGGGTCGTGCTAAGGGTCGTGTTTTAGGGTTTAGGGCAGTGCAGTGGTCTTTGGGTAGTGTAGGGGGTCGTGCTAGGGGTGGTGTTTTAGGGTTTAGGGCAGTGCAGTGGTTGGGCAGTGTATGGGGTCGTGCAGGGGGTGGTGTTTTAGGGTTTAGGGCAGTGCAGTGGTGTTCGGGCAGTGTAGGGGGTCATGCAGGGGGTGGTGTTTTAGGATTTAGGGCAGTGCAGTGGTGTTCGGGCAGTGTAGGGGGTTGTGCAGGGGGTGGTGTTTTAGGGTTCAGGGCAGTGCAGTGGTGTACGGGCAGTGTAGGGGGCCCTGCATGGGGTGGTGTGTTAGGGTTCAGGGCAGTGCAGTGCAGTGGTGTTCGGGCAGTGTAGGAGGTCGTGCAGGGGTGGTGTTTTTGGGTTTGGGGCAGTGGTGTTAAGGCAGTGTAGAGGGTCATGCAGAGGGTGGTGTTTTAGGGTTTAGGGCAGTGCAGTGGTGTTCGGGCAGTGTAGGGGGTCGTGCTGGGGGTGGTGTTTTAGCGTTCAGGGCAGTGCAGTGGTGTACGGGCAGTGTAGGGGGTCCTGCAGGGGGTGGTTTTTTAGGATTTAGGGCAGTGCAGTGGTGTTCGGACAGTGTAGGGGGTTGTGCAGGGTGTGGTGTTTTAGGGTTCAGGGCAGTGCAGTGGTGTAGGGGCAGTGTAGGGGGTCCTGCATGGGGTGGTGTTTTAGGGTTCAGGGCAGTGCAGTGCAGTGGTGTTCGGGCAGTGTAGGGGGTCGTGCAGGGGGTGGTATTTTAGTGTTTAGGGCAGTGTAGTGGTTTTCGGGCAGTGTAGGGGGTCGTGCAGGGGGTGGTGTTTTAGGGTTTAGGGCAGTGCAGTGGTGTTCGGGCGGTGTAGGGGGTCGTGTTTTAGGGTTTAGGGCAGTGCAGTAGTGTTTGGGCATTGTAGGGTGTCATGCAGAGGGGTGGTGTTTTAGGGTTCTGGGCAGTGCAGTGGTGTTCGTGCAGTGTAGGGGGTCGTGCAGGGGGGTGGTGTTTTAGGGTTCAGGGCAGTGCAGCGGTGTTCGGGCAGTGTAGGGGGTCGTGCAGGGAGGTGGTGATTTAGGGTTCAGGGCAGTGCAGTGGTGTTCGGGCAGTTTAGGAAGTTGTGCTGGGGTGGTGTTTTAGGGTTCAGGGCAGTGCAGTGGTGTTCGGGCAGTGTAGGGGGTCGTGCTGGGGGTGGTGTTTTAGCGTTCAGGGCAGTGCAGTGGTGTACTGACAGTTTAGGGGGTCCTGCAGGGCGTGGTTTTTTAGGATTTAGGGCAGTGCAGTGGTGTTCGGGCAGTGTAGGGGGTTGTGCAGGGGGTGGTGTTTTAGGGTTCAGGGCAGTGCAGTGGTGTACGGGCAGTGTAGGGGGTCCTGCATGGGGTGGTGTTTTAGGGTTCAGGGCAGTGCAGTGCAGTGGTGTTCCGGCAGTGTAGGGGGTCGTGCAGGGGGTGGTGTTTTAGGGTTCAGGGCAGTGCAGTGGTGTAAGGGCAGTGTAGGGGGTCCTGCATGGGGTGGTGTTTTAGGGTTCAGGGCAGTGCAGTGCAGTGGTGTTCCGGCAGTGTAGGGGGTCGTGCAGGGGGTGGTGTTTTAGTGTTTAGGGCAGTGTAGTGGTTTTCGGGCAGTGTAGGGGGTCGTGCAGGGAGTGGTGTTTTATTGTTTAGGGCAGTGCAGTGGTGTTAGGGCAGTGTAGGGGGTCATGCAGGGGGGTGGTGTTTTAGGGTTTAGGGCAGTGCAGTGGTGTTCGGGCATTGTAGGGGGTCATGCAGGGGGTGGTGTTTTGAGGTTTAGGGCAGTGCAGTGGTGTTCGGCAGTGTAGGGGGTCGTGCAAGGGGGTGGTGTTTTAGGTTTTAGGGCAGTGCAGTGGTGTTCGGGCAGTGTAGGAGGTCGTGCAGGGGGATGGTGTTTTAGGGTTCAGGGCAGTGCAGCGGTGTTCGGGCAGTGTAGGGGGTCGTGCAGGGGGGTGGTGATTTAGGGTTCAGGGCAGTGCAGCGGTGTTCGGGCAGTGTAGGGGGTCGTGCAGGGGGGTGGTGATTTAGGGTTCAGGGCAGTGCAGTGGTGTACGGGCAGTTTAGGAAGTTGTGCTGGGGGTGGTGTTTTAGGGTTCAGGGCAGTGCAGTGGTGTTCGGGCAGTGTAGGGGGTAGTGCTGGGGGTGGTGTTTTAGGGTTCAGGGCAGTGCAGTGGTGTACTGACAGTGTAGGGGGTCGTGCTGTGGGTGGTGTTTTAGGGTTCAGGGCAGTGCAGTGGTGTTCGGGCAGGGTAGGGGGTCATGCAGGGGGTGGTGTTTTATTGTTTAGGGCAGTGCAGTGGTGTTAGGGCAGTGTAGGGGGTCATGCAGGGGGGTGGTGTTTTGGGGTTTAGGGCAGTGCAGTGGTGTTCGGCAGTGTAGGGGGTCGTGCAAGGGGGTGGTGTTTTAGGTTTTAGGGCAGTGCAGTGGTGTTCGGGCAGTGTAGGGGTCATGCTGGGGTGGTGTTTTAGGGTTTAGGGCAGAGCAGTGGTGTTTGGGCAGTGTAGGGGGTCGTGCTGGGGTGGTGTTTTAGAGTTTAGGGTAGGGCAGTGGTGTTTGGGCACTGTAGGGGGTCATGCAGGGGGGTGGTGTTTTAGGGTTTAGGGCAGTGCAGTAGTGTTCGGGCAGTGTAGGGGGTCGTGCAGGGGGTGGTGTTTTAGGGTTGAGGGCAGTGCAGTGGTGTTCGGGCAGTGTAGGGGGTCGTGCAGGGGGTGGTGTTTTAGGGTTTAGGGCAGTGCAATGGTGTTCGGGCAGTGTTGGGAGTCGTGCAGGGGGGTGGTGTTTTAGGCTTTAGGGCAGTGCAGTGGTATTCGGGCAGTGCAGGGGGTCGTGCAGGGAGGTGGTGATTTAGGGTTCAGGGCAGTGCAGTGGTGTTCGGGCAGTGTAGGGGGTCGTGCTGGGGGTGGTGTTTTAGGGTTCAGGGCAGTGCAGTGCAGTGGTGTTCGGGCAGTGTAGGGAGTCGTGCAGGGGGGTGGTGTTTTAGGCTTTAGGGCAGTGCAGTGGTATTCGGGCAGTGCAGGGGGTCGTGCAGGGGGTGGTGTTTTAGGGTTTAAGGCAGTGCAGTGGTGTTCGGGCAGTGTAGGGGGTCGCGCTAAGGGTCGTGTTTTAGGGTTTAGGGCAGTGCAGTGGTCTTTGGGTAGTGTAGGGGGTCGTGCTAGGGGTGGTGTTTTAGGGTTTAGGGCAGTGCATTGGTGTTTGGGCAGTGTATGGGGTCGTGCAGGGGGTGGTGTTTTTTGGTTTAGGGCAGTGCAGTGGTGTTCGGGCAGTGTAGGGGGTCATGCAGGGGGTGGTGTTTTAGGATTTAGGGCAGTGCAGTGGTGTTCGGGCAGTGTAGGGGGTTGTGCAGGGGGTGGTGTTTTAGGGTTCAGGGCAGTGCAGTGGTGTACGGGCAGTGTATGGGGCCCTGCATGGGGTGGTGTTTTAGGGTTCAGGGCAGTGCAGTGCAGTGGTGTTCGGGCAGTGTAGGAGGTCGTGCAGGGGTGGTGTTTTTGGGTTTAGGGCAGTGGTGTTAAGGCAGTGTAGGGGGTTGCGCAGAGGGTGGTGTTTTAGGGTTTAGGGCAGTGCAGTGGTGTTCGGGCAGTGTAGGGGGTCGTGCTGGGGGTGGTGTTTTAGCGTTCAGGGCAGTGCAGTGGTGTACGGGCAGTGTAGGGGGTCCTGCAGGGGGTGGTTTTTAGGATTTAGGGCAGTGCAGTGGTGTTCGGGCAGTGTAGGGGGTTGTGCAGGGGGTAGTGTTTTAGGGTTCAGGGCAGTGCAGTGGTGTACGGGCAGTGTAGGGGGTCCTGCATGGGGTGGTGTTTTAGGGTTCAGTGCAGTGCAGTGGTGTTTCAGCAGTGTAGGGGGTCGTGCAGGGGGTGGTGTTTTAGGGTTCAGGGCAGTGCAGTGGTGTACGGGCAGTGTAGGGGGTCCTGCATGGGGTGGTGTTTTAGGGTTCAGGGCAGTGCAGTGCAGTGGTGTTCCTGCAGTGTAGGGGGTCGTGCAGGGGGTGGTGTTTTAGTGTTTAGGGCAGTGTAGTGGTTTTCGGGCAGTGTAGGGGGTCGTGCAGGGAGTGGTGTTTTAGGGTTTAGGGCAGTGCAGTGGTGTTCGGGCGGTGTAGGGGGTCATGTTTTAGGGTTTAGGGCAGTGCAGTAGTGTTTGGGCATTGTAGGAGGTCATGCAGAGGGGTGGTGTTTTAGGGTTCTGGGCAGTGCAGTGGTTTTCGGACAGTGTAGGGGGTCGTGCAGGGGGATGGTGTTTTAGGGTTCAGGGCAGTGCAGCGGTGTTCGGGCAGTGTAGGGGGTCGTGCAGGGGGTGGTGATTTAGGGTTCAGGGCAGTGCAGTGGTGTTCGGGCAGTTTAGGAAGTTGTGCTGGGGGTGGTGTTTTAGGGTTCAGGGCAGTGCAGTGGTGTTCGGGCAGTGTAGGGGGTCGTGCTGGGGGTGGTGTTTTAGGGTTCAGGGCAGTGCAGTGGTGTACTGACAGTGTAGGGGGTCGTGCTGTGGGTGGTGTTTTAGGGTTCAGGGCAGTGCAGTGGTGTTCGGGCAGGGTAGGGGGTCGTGCAGGGGGTGGTGTTTTATTGTTTAGGGCAGTGCAGTGGTGTTAGGGCAGTGTAGGGGGTCATGCAGGGGGGTGGTGTTTTAGGGTTTAGGGCAGTGCAGTGGTGTTCGGGCATTGTAGGGGGTCATGCAGGGGGTGGTGTTTTAGGGTTTAGGGCAGTGCAGTGGTGTTCGGCAGTGTAGGGGGTCGTGCAAGGGGGTGGTGTTTTAGGTTTTAGGGCAGTGCAGTGGTGTTCGGGCAGTGTAGGGGTCATGCTGGGGTGGTGGTTTAGGGTAGAGCAGTGGTGTTTGGGCAGTGTAGGGGGTCGTGCTGGGGTGGTGTTTTAGAGTTTAGGGTAGGGCAGTGGTGTTTGGGCACTGTAGGGGGTCATGCAGGGGGGTGGTGTTTTAGGGTTTAGGGCAGTGCAGTAGTGTTCGGGCAGTGTAGGGGGTCGTGCAGGGGGTGGTGTTTTAGGGTTGAGGGCAGTGCAGTGGTGTTCGGCCAGTGTAGGGGGTCGTGCAGGGGATGGTGTTTTAGGGTTTAGGGCAGTGCAGTGGTGTTCGGGCAGTGTTGGGAGTCGTGCAGGGGGGTGGTGTTTTAGGCTTTAGGGCAGTGCAGTGGTATTCGGACAGTGCAGGGGGTCGTGCAGGGGGTGGTGATTTAGGGTTTAAGGCAGTGCAGTGGTGTTCGGGCAGTGTAGGGGGTCGTGCTAAGGGTCGTGTTTTAGGGTTTAGGGCAGTGCAGTGGTCTTTGGGTAGTGTAGGGGGTCGTGCTAGGGGTGGTGTTTTAGGGTTTAGGGCAGTGCAGTGGTTGGGCAGTGTATGGGGTCGTGCAGGGGGTGGTGTTTTAGGGTTTAGGGCAGTGCAGTGGTGTTCGGGCAGTGTAGGGGGTCATGCAGGGGGTGGTGTTTTAGGATTTAGGGCAGTGCAGTGGTGTTCGGGCAGTGTAGGGGGTTGTGCAGGGGGTGGTGTTTTAGGGTTCAGGGCAGTGCAGTGGTGTACGGGCAGTGTAGGGGGGCCTGCATGGGGTGGTGTGTTAGGGTTCAGGGCAGTGCAGTGCAGTGGTGTTCGGGCAGTGTAGGAGGTCGTGCAGGGGTGGTGTTTTTGGGTTTGGGGCAGTGGTGTTAAGGCAGTGTAGGGGGTCATGCAGAGGGTGGTGTTTTAGGGTTTAGGGCAGTGCAGTGGTGTTCGGGCAGTGTAGGGGGTCGTGCTGGGGGTGGTGTTTTAGCGTTCAGGGCAGTGCAGTGGTGTACGGGCAGTGTAGGGGGTCCTGCAGGGGGTGGTTTTTTAGGATTTAGGGCAGTGCAGTGGTGTTCGGACAGTGTAGGGGGTTGTGCAGGGTGTGGTGTTTTAGGGTTCAGGGCAGTGCAGTGGTGTACGGGCAGTGTAGGGGGTCCTGCATGGGGTGGTGTTTTAGGGTTCAGGGTAGTGCAGTGCAGTGGTGTTCGGGCAGTGTAGGGGGTCGTGCAGGGGGTGGTGTTTTAGTGTTTAGGGCAGTGTAGTGGTTTTCGGGCAGTGTAGGGGGTCGTGCAGGGGGTGGTGTTTTAGGGTTTAGGGCAGTGCAGTGGTGTTCGGGCGGTGTAGGGGGTCGTGTTTTAGGGTTTAGGGCAGTGCAGTAGTGTTTGGGCATTGTAGGGTGTCATGAAGAGGGGTGGTGTTTTAGGGTTCTGGGCAGTGCAGTGGTGTTCGGGCAGTGTAGGGGGTCGTGCAGGGGGGTGGTGTTTTAGGGTTCAGGGCAGTGCAGCGGTGTTCGGGCAGTGTAGGGGGTCGTGCAGGGAGGTGGTGATTTAGGGTTCAGGGCAGTGCAGTGGTGTTCGGGCAGTTTAGGAAGTTGTGCTGGGGTGGTGTTTTAGGGTTCAGGGCAGTGCAGTGGTGTTCGGGCAGTGTAGGGGGTCGTGCTGGGGGTGGTGTTTTAGCGTTCAGGGCAGTGCAGTGGTGTACTGACAGTGTAGGGGGTCCTGCAGGGCGTGGTTTTTTAGGATTTAGGGCAGTGCAGTGGTGTTCGGGCAGTGTAGGGGGTTGTGCAGGGGGTGGTGTTTTAGGGTTCAGGGCAGTGCAGTGGTGTACGGGCAGTGTAGGGGGTCCTGCATGGGGTGGTGTTTTAGGGTTCAGGGCAGTGCAGTGCAGTGGTGTTCCGTCAGTGTAGGGGGTCGTGCAGGGGGTGGTGTTTTAGGGTTCAGGGCAGTGCAGTGGTGTACGGGCAGTGTAGGGGGTCCTGCATGGGGTGGTGTTTTAGGGTTCAGGGCAGTGCAGTGCAGTGGTGTTCCGGCAGTGTAGGGGGTCGTGCAGGGGGTGGTGTTTTAGTGTTTAGGGCAGTGTAGTGGTTTTCGGGCAGTGTAGGGGGTCGTGCAGGGAGTGGTGTTTTATTGTTTAGGGCAGTGCAGTGGTGTTAGGGCAGTGTAGGGGGTCATGCAGGGGGGTGGTGTTTTAGGGTTTAGGGCAGTGCAGTGGTGTTCGGGCATTGTAGGGGGTCATGCAGGGGGTGGTGTTTTGGGGTTTAGGGCAGTGCAGTGGTGTTCGGCAGTGTAGGGGGTCGTGCAAGGGGGTGGTGTTTTAGGTTTTAGGGCAGTGCAGTGGTGTTCGGGCAGTGTAGGAGGTCGTGCAGGGGGATGGTGTTTTAGGGTTCAGGGCAGTGCAGCGGTGTTCGGGCAGTGTAGGGGGTCGTGCAGGGGGGTGGTGATTTAGGGTTCAGGGCAGTGCAGTGGTGTACGGGCAGTTTAGGAAGTTGTGCTGGGGGTGGTGTTTTAGGGTTCAGGGCAGTGCAGTGGTGTTCGGGCAGTGTAGGGGGTAGTGCTGGGGGTGGTGTTTTAGGGTTCAGGGCAGTGCAGTGGTGTACTGACAGTGTAGGGGGTCGTGCTGTGGGTGGTGTTTTAGGGTTCAGGGCAGTGCAGTGGTGTTCGGGCAGGGTAGGGGGTCATGCAGGGGGTGGTGTTTTATTGTTTAGGGCAGTGCAGTGGTGTTAGGGCAGTGTAGGGGGTCATGCAGGGGGGTGGTGTTTTAGGGTTTAGGGCAGTGCAGTGGTGTTCGGGCATTGTAGGGGGTCATGCAGGGGGTGGTGTTTTGGGGTTTAGGGCAGTGCAGTGGTGTTCGGCAGTGTAGGGGGTCGTGCAAGGGGGTGGTGTTTTAGGTTTTAGGGCAGTGCAGTGGTGTTCGGGCAGTGTAGGGTCATGCTGGGGTGGTGTTTTAGGGTTTAGGGCAGAGCAATGGTGTTTGGGCAGTGTAGGGGGTCGTGCTGGGGTGGTGTTTTAGAGTTTAGGGTAGGGCAGTGGTGTTTGGGCACTGTAGGGGGTCATGCAGGGGGGTGGTGTTTTAGGGTGTAGGGCAGTGCAGTAGTGTTCGGGCAGTGTAGGGGGTCGTGCAGGGGGTGGTGTTTTAGGGTTTAGGGCAGTGCAGTAGTGTTCGGGCAGTGTAGGGGGTCGTGCAGGGGGTGGTGTTTTAGGGTTGAGGGCAGTGCAGTGGTGTTCGGGCAGTGTAGGGGGTCGTGCAGGGGGTGGTGTTTTAGGGTTTAGGGCAGTGCAGTGGTGTTCGGGCAGTGTTGGGAGTCGTGCAGGGGGGTGGTGTTTTAGGCTTTAGGGCAGTGCAGTGGTATTCGGGCAGTGCAGGGGGTCGTGCAGGGGGTGGTGATTTAGGGTTTAAGGCAGTGCAGTGGTGTTCGGGCAGTGTAGGGGGTCGTGCTAAGGGTCGTGTTTTAGGGTTTAGGGCAGTGCAGTGGTCTTTGGGTAGTGTAAGGGGTCGTGCTAGGGGTGGTGTTTTAGGGTTTAGGGCAGTGCAGTGGTTGGGCAGTGTATGGGGTCGTGCAGGGGGTGGTGTTTTAGGGTTTAGGGCAGTGCAGTGGTGTTCGGGCAGTGTAGGGGGTCATGCAGGGGGTGGTGTTTTAGGATTTAGGGTAGTGCAGTGGTGTTCGGGCAGTGTAGGGGGTTGTGCAGGGGGTGGTGTTTTAGGGTTCAGGGCAGTGCAGTGGTGTACGGGCAGTGTAGGGGGCCCTGCATGGGGTGGTGTGTTAGGGTTCAGGGCAGTGCAGTGCAGTGGTGTTCGGGCAGTGTAGGAGGTCATGCAGGGGTGGTGTTTTTGGGTTTAGGGCAGTGGTGTTAAGGCAGTGTAGGGGTTCATGCAGAGGGTGGTGTTTTAGGGTTTAGGGCAGTGCAGTGGTGTTCGGGCAGTGTAGGGGGTCGTGCTGGGGGTGGTGTTTTAGCATTCAGGGCAGTGCAGTGGTGTACGGGCAGTGTAGGGGGTCCTGCAGGGGGTGGTTTTTTAGGATTTAGGGCAGTGCAGTGGTGTTCGGACAGTGTAGGGGGTTGTGCAGGGTGTGGTGTTTTAGGGTTCAGGGCAGTGCAGTGGTGTACGGGCAGTGTAGGGGGTCCTGCATGGGGTGGTGTTTTAGGGTTCAGGGCAGTGCAGTGCAGTGGTGTTCGGGCAGTGTAGGGGGTCGTGCAGGGGGTGGTGTTTTAGTGTTTAGGGCAGTGTAGTGGTTTTCGGGCAGTGTAGGGGGTCGTGCAGGGGGTGGTGTTTTAGGGTTTAGGGCAGTGCAGTGGTGTTCGGGCGGTGTAGGGGGTCGTGTTTTAGGGTTTAGGGCAGTGCAGTAGTGTTTGGGCATTGTAGGGGGTCATGCAGAGGGGTGGTGTTTTAGGGTTCTGGGCAGTGCAGTGGTGTTCGGGCAGTGTAGGGGGTCGTGCAGGGGGGTGGTGTTTTAGGGTTCAGGGCAGTGCAGCGGTGTTCGGGCAGTGTAGGGGGTCGTGCAGGGAGGTGGTGATTTAGGGTTCAGGGCAGTGCAGTGGTGTTCGGGCAGTTTAGGAAGTTGTGCTGGGGGTGGTGTTTTAGGGTTCAGGGCAGTGCAGTGCAGTGGTGTTCAGGCAGTGTAGGGGGTCATGCAGGGGGTGGTGTTTTATGGTTTAGGGCAGTGCAGTGGTGTTAGGGCAGTGTAGGGGCTCGTGCAGGGGGGTGGTGTTTTAGGGTTTAGGGCAGTGCAGTGGTGTTCGGCAGTGTAGGGGGTCGTGCAGGGGGGGGCGTTTTAGGGTTAAGGGCAGTGCAGTGGTGTTCCAGCAGTATAGGGGGTCGTTCAGGGGGGTGGTGTTTAAGGGTTTAGGGCAGTGCAGTAGTGTTCGGTCAGTGTAGGGGGTCGTGCAGGGGGTGGTGTTTTAGGGTTGAGGGCAGTGCAGTGGTGTTCGGGCAGTGTAGGGGGTCGTGCAGGGGGTGGTATTTTAGGGTTTAGGGCAGTGCAGTGGTGTTCGGGCAGTGTTGGGAGTCGTGCAGGGGGGTGGTGTTTTAGGGTTTAGGGCAGTGCAGTGGTATTCGGGCAGTGCAGGGGGTCGTGTAGGGGGTGGTGTTTTAGGGTTTAAGGCAGTGCAGTGGTGTTCGGCAGTGTAGGGGGCCGTGCTAAGGGTCGTGTTTTAGGGTTTAGGGCAGTGCAGTGGTCTTTGGGTAGTGTAGGAGGTCGTGTTTTAGGGTTGTGTGTTAGGGTTTAGGGCAGTGCAGTTGTGTTCGAGTAGATAGGGGTCGTGCTGGGGGTGGTGTTTTAGGGTTTAGGGCAGTGCAGTGCTGTTGGGGTAGTGTAGGGGGTCGTGCTGGGGGTGGTGTTTTAGGGTTTAGGGCAGTGCATTGGTGTTTGGGCAGTGTATGGGGTCGTGCAGGGGGTGGTGTTTCAGGGTTTAGGGCATTGTAGTGGTGTTCGGGCAGTGAAGGGGGTCATGCAGGGGGTGGTGTTTTAGGGTTTAGGGCAGTGCAGTGGTGTTCGGGCAATGTAGGAGGTCGTGCAGGTGGGTGGTGATTTAGGGTTCAGGGCAGTGCAGTGGTGTTCGGGCAGTTTAGGAGGTCGTTCTGGGGGTGGTGATTTAGGGTTCAAGGCAGTGCAGTGGTGTTCGGGCAGTGTAGGGGGTCGTGCAGGGGGTGGTGATTTAGGGTTCAGGGCAGTGCAGTGTTGTTCGGGCAGTGTAGGGGGTCGTGCAGGGGGTGGTGTTTTAGGGTTCAGGGCACTGCAGTGGTGTTCGGGCAGTGTAGGGGGTCGTGCTGGGGGTGGTGTTTTAGGGTTCAGGGCAATGCAATGGTGTTCGGGCAGTGTAGGGGGTCGTGCTGGGGGTGGTGTTTTAGGGTTTAGGGCAGTGCAGTGGTGTTCGGGCAGTGTAGGAGGTCGTGCAGGTGGGTGGTGATTTAGGGTTCAGGGCAGTGCAGTGGTGTTTGGGCAGTTTAGGAGGTCGTGCTGGGGGTGGTGATTTAGGGTTCAGGGCAGTGCAGTGGTGTTTGGGCAGTGTAGGGGGTCGTGCAGGGGGTGGTGATTTAGGGTTCAGGGCAGTGCAGTGGTGTTCGGGCAGTGTAGGGGGTCGTGCAGGGGGTGGTGTTTTAGGGTTCAGGGCAGTGCAGTGGTGTTTGGGCAGTGTAGGGGGTCGTGCTGGGGGTGGTGTTTTAGGGTTCAGGGCAGTGCAGTGGTGTTCGGGCAGTGTAGGGGGTCGTGCTGGGGGTAGTCGTTTAGGGTAGTGCAGTGGTGTTTGGGTAGTATAGGGGGTACTGCTGGGGGTAGTGTTTTAGGGTTCAGGGCAGTGCAGTGGTGTTCGGGCAGTGTAGGGGGTCGTGCTGGGGATAGTCGTTTAGGGTAGTGCAGTGGTGTTTGCGTAGTATAGGGGATACTGCTGGGGGTAGTGTTTTAGGGTTTAGGGTAGTGCAGTGGTGTTTGTGTAGTGTAGGGGGTCATGCAGGGGTGGTGTTTTAGGGTTTAGGGCAGTGCAGTGGTGTTCGGGCATTGTAGGTGGTCGTGCAGGGGGGTGGTGATTTAGGGTTCAGGGCAGTGCAGTGGTGTTCAGGTAGTTTAGGAGGTCATTCTGGGGGTGGTGTTTTAGGGTTCAGGGCAGTGCAGTGGTGTTCGGGCAGTGTAGGGGGTCGTGCAGGGGGGTGGTGATTTAGGGTTCAGGGCAGTGCAGTGGTGTTCGGGCAGTTTAGGAGGTCGTGCTGGGGGTGGTGATTTAGGGTTCAGGGCAGTGCAGTGGTGTTCGGGCAGTGTAGGGGGACGTGCAGGGGGTGGTGATTTAGGGTTCATGGCAGAGCAGTGGTGTTCGGGCAGTGTAGGGGGTTGTGCAGGGGGTGGAGTTTTAGGGTTCAGGGCAGTGCAGTGGTGTTCGGGCAGTGTAGGGGGTTGTGCTGGGGTGGTGTTTTAGGGTTCAGGGCAGTGCAGTGGTGTTCGGGCAGTGTAGGGGGTTGTGCAGGGGGGTGGTGTTTTAGGCTTTAGGGCAGTGCAGTGGTATTCGGGCAGTGTAGGGGTAATGCAGGGGATGGTGTTTTAGGGTTTAGGGCAGTGCAGTGGTGTTCGGGCAGTGTAGGGGGTCGTGCTAAGGGTCGTGTTTTAGGGTTTAGGGCAGTGCAGTGGTCTTTGGGTAGTGTAGGGGGTCGTGTTTTAGGGTTGTGTGTTAGGGTTTAGGGCAGTGCAGTTGTGTTCGAGTAGATAGGGGTCGTGCTGGGTGTGGTGTTTTAGGGTTTAGGGCAATGCAGTGCTGTTGGGGTAGTGTAGGGGTCGTGCTGGGGGTGGTGTTTTAGGGTTTAGGGCAGTGTATTGGTGTTTGGGCAGTGCATGGGGTCGTGCAGGAGGTGGTGTTTTAGGGTTTAGGGCAGTGCAGTTGTGTTCGGGCAGTTTAGGGAGTTGTGCTAGGGGTGGTGTTTTAGGGTTCAGGGCAGTGCAGTGGTGTTCCGGCAGTGTAGGGGGTCGTGCAGGGGGGTGGTGTTTTAGGGTTTAGGGCAGTGCAGTGGGATTCGGGAAGTGTAGGGGGTCGTGCTAAGGGTCGTGTTTTAGGGTTTAGGGCAGTGCAGTGGTCTTTGGGTAGTGTAGGGGGTCGTGTTTTAGGGTTGTGTGTTAGGGTTTAGGGCAGTGCAGTGGTGTTCGAGTAGATAGGGGTCGTGCTGGGGTGGTGTTTTAGGGTTTAGGGCAGTGCAGTGGTGTTCGGGCAGTGTAGGAGGTCGTGCAGGTGGGTGGTGATATAGGGTTCAGGGCAGTGCAGTGGTGTTTGGGCAGTTTAGGAGGTCGTGCTGGGGGTGGTGATTTAGGGTTCAGGGCAGTGCAGTGGTGTTTGGGCAGTGTAGGGGGTCGTGCAGGGGGTGGTGATTTAGGGTTCAGGGCAGTGCAGTGGTGTTCGGGCAGTGTAGGGGGTCGTGCAGGGGGTGGTGTCTTAGGGTTCAGGGCGGTGCAGTGGTGTTCGGGCAGTGTAGGGGGTCGTGCTGGGGGTGGTGTTTTAGGGTTCAGGGCAGTGCAGTGGTGTTCGGGCAGTGTAGGGGGTCGTGCTGGGGGTAGTCGTTTAGGGTAGTGCAGTGGTGTTTGGGTAGTATAGGGGGTACTGCTGGGGGTAGTGTTTTAGGGTTCAGGGCAGTGCAGTGGTGTTCGGGCAGTGTAGGGGGTCGTGCTGGGGGTAGTAGTTTAGGGTAGTGCAGTGGTGTTTGGGTAGTATAGGGGATACTGCTGGGGGTAGTGTTTTAGGGTTTAGGGTAGTGCAGTGGTGTTTGTGTAGTGTAGGGGGTCGTGCTAGGGGTGTTGTTTTAGGGTTTAGGGCAGTGCATTGGTGTTTGGGCAGTGTATGGGGTCGTGCAGGGGGTGGTGTTTTTTGGTTTAGGGCAGTGCAGTGGTGTTCGGGCAGTGTAGGGGGTCATGCAGGGGGTTGTGTTTTAGGGTTTAGGCAGTGCAGTGGTGTTCGGGCGGTGTAGGGGGTCGTGTTTTAGGGTTTAGGGCAGTGCAGTAGTGTTTGGGCATTGTAGGGGGTCGTGCAGGGGGGTGGTGATTTAGGGTTCAAGGCAGTGCAGTGGTGTTCAGGTAGTTTAGGAGGTCATTCTGGGGGTGGTTTTTTAGGGTTCAGGGCAGTGCAGTGGTGTTCGGGCAGTGTAGGGGGTCGTGCAGGGGGGGGGTGATTTAGGGTTCAGGGCAGTGCAGTGGTGTTCAGGCAGTTTAGGAAGTTGTGCTGGGGGTGGTGTTTTAGGGTTCAGGGCAGTGCAGTGGTGTTAGGGCGGTGTAGGGGGTTGTGCTGGGGTGGTGTTTTAGGGTTCAGGGCAGTGCAGTAGTGTACTGACAGTGTAGGGGGTCGTGCTGGGGGTGGTGTTTTAGGGTTCAGGGCAGTGCAGTGGTGTTCGGGCAGTGTAGGGGGTCGTGCTGGGATGGTGTTTTAGGGTTCAGGGCAGTGCAGAGGTGTTTGGGCAGTGTAGGGGGTGGTGCTGGGGTGGTGTTTTACGGTTCAGGGCAGTGCAGTGGTGTTCGGGCAGTGTAGGGGGTCGTGCAGGGGGGTGGTGTTTTAGGGTTAAGGGCAGTGCAGTGGTGTTCTGGCAGTGTAGGGGGCCGTGCAGGGGGACGGTGTTTTAGGGTTCAGGGCAGTGCAGTGGTGTTCGGGCAGTGTAGGGGGTTGTGCAGGGTGTGGTGATTTAGGGTTCAGGGCAGTGCAGTTGTGTTCGGGCAGTTTAGGGAGTTGTGCTAGGGGTGGTGTTTTAGGGTTCAGGGCAGTGCAGTGGTGTTCCGGCAGTGTAGGGGGTCCTGCAGGGGGGGTGGTGTTTTAGGGTTTAGGGCAGTGCAGTGGGATTCGGGAAGTGTAGGGGGTCGTGCTGGGGTGGTATTTTTGGGTTTAGGGCAGTGGTGTTAAGGCAGTGTAGGGGGTCGTTCAGAGGGTGGAGTTTTAGGGTTTAGGGCAGTGCAGTGGTGTTTGGGCAGTGTAGGGGGTCGTGCTGGGGGTGGTGTTTTAGCATTCAGGGCAGTCCTGTGGTATACGGGCAGTGTAGGGGGTCCTGCAGGGGGTGGTTTTTTAGGGTTCAGGGCAGTGCAGTGGTGTTCAGGCAGTGTAGGGGGTCGTGCAGGGGGTGGTGTTTTAGGGTTTAGGGCAGTGCAGTGGTGTTGGGGCAGTGTAGGGGTCCTGCATGGGGTGGTGTTTTAGGGTTCAGGGCAGTGCAGTGCAGTGGTGTTCGGGCAGTGTAGGGGGTCGTGTTTTAGGGTTTAGGGCAATGCAGTAGTGTTTATGGCATTGTAGGGGGTCATGCAGAGGGGTGGTATTTTAGGGTTCGGGGCAGTACAGTGGTGTTCGGGCAGTGTAGGGGGCCGTGCAGGGGGATGGTGTTTTAGGGTTCAGGGCAGTGCAGTGGTGTTTGGACAGTGTAGGGGGTCGTGCAGGGGGGTGGTGATTTAGGGTTCAGGGCAGTGCAGTGGTGTTCGGGCAGTTTAGGAAGTTGTGCTGGGGGTGGTGTTTTAGGGTTCAGGGCAGTGCAGTGGTGTTCGGGCAGTGTAGGGGGTCGTGCTGGGGGTGGTATTTTAGGGTTCAGGGCAGTGCAGTGGTGTACTGACAGTGTAGGGGGTCGTGCTGGGGGTGGTGTTTTAGGGTTCAGGGCAGTGCAGTTCGGGCAGTGTAGGGGATCGTGCTGGGATGGTGTTTTAGGGTTCAGGGCAGTGCAGTGGTGTTCGGGCAGTATAGGGGGTTGTGCTGGGGTGGTGTTTTAGGGTTCAGGGCAGTGCAGTGGTGTTTGGGCAGTGTAGGGCGGCGTGCTGGGGGTGGTGTTTTAGGGTTCAGGGCAGTGCAGTGCAGTGCAGTGGTGTTTGGGCAGTGTAGGGGGTCATGCAGGGGGTGGAGCTTTAGGGTTTAGGGCAGTACAGCGGTGTTAGGGCAGTGTAGGGGGTTGTGCAGGGGGGTGGTGTTTTAGGGTTTAGGGCAGTGCAGTGGTGTTCGGGCATTGTAGGGGGTCATGCAGGGGGTGGTTTAGGTTTTAGGGCAGTGCAGTGGTGTTCGGGCAGTGTAGGGGTCATGCTGGGGTGGTGTTTTAGGGTTTAGGGCAGGTCAGTGTGTTTGGGCAGTGTAGGGGGTCGTGCTGGGGTGGTGTTTTAGAGTTTAGGGTAGGGCAGTGGTGTTTGGGCACTGTAGGGGGTCATGCAGGGGGGTGGTGTTTTAGGGTTAAGGGCAGTGCAGTGGTGTTCTGGCAGTGAAGGGGGTAGTGCAGGGGGTGGTGTTTAAGGGTTTAGGGCAGTGCAGTAGTGTTCGGGCAGTGTAGGGGGTGGTGCAGGGGGTGGTGTTTTAGGGTTGAGGGCAGTGCAGTGGTGTTCGGGCAGTGTAGGGGGTCGTGCAGGGGGTGGTGGTTTAGGGTTTAGGGCAGTGCAGTGGTGTTCGGGCAGTGTTGGGAGTCGTGCAGGGGGGTGGTGTTTTAGGCTTTAGGGCAGTGCAGTGGTATTCGGGCAGTGCAGGGGGTGGTGTTTTAGGGTTTAAGGCAGTGCAGTGGTGTTCGGGCAGTGTAGGGGGTCGCGCTAAGGGTCGTGTTTTAGGGTTTAGGGCAGTGCAGTGGTCTTTGGGTAGTGTAGGGGGTCGTGCTAGGGGTGGTGTTTTAGGGTTTAGGGCAGTGCATTGGTGTTTGGGCAGTGTATGGGGTCGTGCAGGGGGTGGTGTTTTTTGGTTTAGGGCAGTGCAGTGGTGTTCGGGCAGTGTAGGGGGTCATGCAGGGGGTGGTGTTTTAGGATTTAGGGCAGTGCAGTGGTATTCGGGCAGTGTAGGGGGTTGTGCAGGGGGTGGTGTTTTAGGGTTCAGGGCAGTGCAGTGGTGTACGGGCAGTGTAGGGGGCCCTGCATGGGGTGGTGTTTTAGGGTTCAGGGCAGTGCAGTGCAGTGGTGTTCGGGCAGTGTAGGAAGTCGTGCAGGGGTGGTGTTTTTGGGTTTAGGGCAGTGCAGTGGTGTTCGGGCAGTGTAGGGGGTCGTGCTGGGGGTGGTATTTTAGGGTTCAGGGCAGTGCAGTGGTGTACTGACAGTGTAGGGGGTCGTGCTGGGGGTGGTGTTTTAGGGTTCAGGGCAGTGCAGTGGTGTTCGGGCAGTGTAGGGGATCGTGCTGGGATGGTGTTTTAGGGTTCAGGGCAGTGCAGTGGTGTTCGGGCAGTATAGCGGGTTGTGCTGGGGTGGTGTTTTAGGGTTCAGGGCAGTGCAGTGGTGTTTGGGCAGTGTAGGGCGGCGTGCTGGGGGTGGTGTTTTAGGGTTCAGGGCAGTGCAGTGCAGTGATGTTTGGGCAGTGTAGGGGGTCATGCAGGGGGTGGAGCTTTAGGGTTTAGGGCAGTGCAGTGGTGTTCGGGCAGGGTAGGTGGTCGTGCAGGGGGTGGTGTTTTATTGTTTAGGGCAGTGCAGCGGTGTTAGGGCAGTGTAGGGGATCGTGCAGGGGGGTGGTGTTTTAGGGTTTAGGGCAGTGCAGTGGTGTTCGGGCATTGTAGGGGGTCATGCAGGGGGTGGTGTTTTAGGTTTTAGGGCAGTGCAGTGGTGTTGGGGCAGTGTAGGGGTCATGCTGGGGTGGTGTTTTAGAGTTTAGGGTAAGGCAGTGGTGTTTGGGCACTGTAGGGGGTCAGGCAGGGGGGTGGTGTTTTAGGGTTTAGGGCAGTGCAGTGGTGTTCGGGCATTGTAGGGGGTCATGCAGGGGGTGGTGTTTTAGGGTATAGGGCAGATCAGTGGTGTTTGGGCAGTGTAGGGGGTCGTGCTGGGGTGGTGTTTTAGAGTTTAGGGTAAGGCAGTGGTGTTTGGGCACTGTAGGGGGTCAGGCAGGGGGGTGGTGTTTTAGGGTTAAGGGCAGTGCAGTGGTGTTCTGGCAGTGTAGGGGGTAGTGCAGGGGGGTGGTGTTTAAGGGTTTAGGGCAGTGCAGTAGTGTTCGGGCAGTGTAGGGGGTCGTGCAGGGGGTGGTGTTTTAGGGTTGAGGGCAGTGCAGTGGTGTTCGGGCAGTGTAGGGGGTCGTGCAGGGGGTGGTGTTTTAGGGTTTAGGGCAGTGCAGTGGTGTTCGGGCAGTGTTGGGAGTCGTGCAGGGGGGTGGTGTTTTAGGCTTTAGGGCAGTGCAGTGGTATTCGGGCAGTGCAGGGGGTCGTGCAGGGGGTGGTGTTTTAGGGTTTAAGGCAGTGCAGTGGTGTTCGGGCAGTGTAGGGGGTCGCGCTAAGGGTCGTGTTTTAGGGTTTAGGGCAGTGCAGTGGTCTTTGGGTAGTGTAGGGGGTTGTGCTAGGGGTGGTGTTTTAGGGTTTAGGGCAGTGCATTGGTGTTTGGGCAGTGTATGGGGTCGTGCAGGGGGTGGTGTTTTTTGGGTTAGGGCAGTGCAGTGGTGTTCGGGCAGTGTAGGGGGTCATGCAGGGGGTGGTGTTTTAGGATTTAGGGCAGTGCAGTGGTGTTCGGGCAGTTTAGGGGGTTGTGCAGGGGGTGGTGTTTTAGGGTTCAGGGCAGTGCAGTGGTGTACGGGCAGTGTAGGGGGCCCTGCATGGGGTGCTGTTTTAGGGTTCAGGGCAGTGCAGTGGTGTTCGGGCAGTGTAGGAGGTCGTGCAGGGGTGGTGTTTTTGGGTTTAGGGCAGTGGTGTTAAGGCAGTGTAGGGGGTTGTGCAGAGGGTGGTGTTTTAGGGTTTAGGGCAGTGCAGTGGTGTTCGGGCAGTGTAGGGGGTCGTGCTGGGGGTGGTGTTTTAGGGTTCAGGGCAGTGCAGTGCAGTGGTGTTCCGGCAGTGTTGGGGGTCGTGCAGGGGGTGGTGTTTTAGTGTTTAGGGCAGTGTAGTGGTTTTCGGGCAGTGTAGGGGGTCGTGCAGGGAGTGGTGTTTTAGGGTTTAGGGCAGTGCAGTGGTGTTCGGGCGGTGTAGGGGGTCATGTTTTAGGGTTTAGGGCAGTGCAGTAGTGTTTGGGCATTGTAGGAGGTCATGCAGAGGGGTGGTGTTTTAGGGTTCTGGGCAGTGCAGTGGTGTTCGGACAGTGTAGGGGGTCGTGCAGGGGGATGGTGTTTTAGGGTTCAGGGCAGTGCAGCGGTGTTCGGCCAGTGTAGGGGGTCGTGCAGGGGGGTGGTGATTTAGGGTTCAGGGCAGTGCAGTGGTGTTCAGGCAGTTTAGGAAGTTGTGCTGGGGGTGGTGTTTTAGGGTTCAGGGCAGTGCAGTGGTGTTCAGGCAGTGTAGGGGGTCGTGCTGGGGGTGGTGTTTTAGGGTTCAGGGCAGTGCAGTGGTGTACTGACAGTGTAGGGGTCGTGCTGTGGGTGGTGTTTTAGGGTTCAGGGCAGTGCAGTGGTGTTCGGGCAGGGTAGGGGGTCGTGCAGGGGGTGGTGTTTTATTGTATAGGGCAGTGCAGTGGTGTTAGGGCAGTGAAGGGGGTCATGCACGGGGGTGGTGTTTTAGGGTTTAGGGCAGTGCAGTGGTATTCGGGCAGTGCAGGGGGTGGTTAGGGTTTAAGGCAGTGCAGTGGTGTTCGGGCAGTGTAGGGGGTCGCGCTAAGGGTCGTGTTTTAGGGTTTAGGGCAGTGTAGTGGTTTTCGGGCAGTGTAGGGGGTCGTGCAGGGGGTGGTGTTTTAGGGTTTAGGGCAGTGCAGTGGTGTTCGGGCGGTGTAGGGGGTCGTGTTTTAGGGTTTAGGGCAGTGCAGTAGTGTTCGGGCAGTGTAGGGGGTCGTGCAGGGGGTGGTGTTTTTTGGTTTAGGGCAGTGCAGTGGTGTTCGGGCAGTGTAGGGGGTCATGCAGGGGGTGGTGTTTTAGGATTTAGGGCAGTGCAGTGGTGTTCGGGCAGTGTAGGGGGTTGTGCAGGGGGTGGTGTTTTAGGGTTCAGGGCAGTGCAGTGGTGTACGGGCAGTGTAGGGGGCCCTGCATGGGGTGGTGTTTTAGGGTTCAGGGCAGTGCAGTGCAGTGGTGTTCGGGCAGTGTAGGAAGTCGTGCAGGGGTGGTGTTTTTGGGTTTAGGGCAGTGCAGTGGTGTTCGGGCAGTGTAGGGGGTCGTGCTGGGGGTGGTATTTTAGGGTTCAGGGCAGTGCAGTGGTGTACTGACAGTGTAGGGGGTCGTGCTGGGGGTGGTGTTTTAGGGTTCAGGGCAGTGCAGAGGTGTTCGGGCAGTGTAGGGATCGTGCTGGGATGGTGTTTTAGGGTTCAGGGCAGTGCAGTGGTGTTCGGGCAGTATAGCGGGTTGTGCTGGGGTGGTGTTTTAGGGTTCAGGGCAGTGCAGTGGTGTTTGGGCAGTGTAGGGCGGCGTGCTGTGGGTGGTGTTTTAGGGTTCAGGGCAGTGCAGTGCAGTGGTGTTTGGGCAGTGTAGGGGGTCATGCAGGGGGTGGAGCTTTAGGGTTTAGGGCAGTGCAGTGGTGTTCGGGCAGGGTAGGTGGTCGTGCAGGGGGTGGTGTTTTATTGTTTAGGGCAGTGCAGCGGTGTTAGGGCAGTGTAGGGGGTCGTGCAGGGGGGTGGTGTTTTAGAGTTTAGGGCAGTGCAGTGGTGTTCGGGCATTGTAGGGGGTCATGCAGGGGGTGGTGTTTTAGGTTTTAGGGCAGTGCAGTGGTGTTCGCGCAGTGTAGGGGTCATGCTGGGGTGGTGTTTTAGGGTTTAGGGCAGTGCAGTGGTGTTCTGGCAGTGTAGGGGGTAGTGCAGGGGGGTGGTGTTTAAGGGTTTAGGGCAGTGCAGTAGTGTTCGGGCAGTGTAGGGGGTTGTGCAGGGGGTGGTGTTTTAGGGTTGAGGGCAGTGCAGTGGTGTTCGGGCAGTGTAGGGGGTCGTGCAGGGGGTGGTGTTTTAGGGTTTAGGGCAGTGCAGTGGTGTTCGGGCAGTGTTGGGAGTCGTGCAGGGGGGTGGTGTTTTAGGCTTTAGGGCAGTGGTATTTGGGCAGTGCAGGGGGTCGTGCAGGGGGTGGTGTTTTAGGGTTTAAGGCAGTGCAGTGGTGTTCGGGCAGTGTAGGGGGTCGCACTAAGGGTCGTGTTTTAGGGTTTAGGGCAGTGCAGTGGTCTTTGGGTAGTGTAGGGGGTCGTGCTAGGGGTGGTGTTTTAGGGTTTAGGGCAGTGCATTGGTGTTTGGGCAGTGTATGGGGTCGTGCAGGGGGTGGTGTTTTTTTGGTTTAGGGCAGTGCAGTGGTGTTCGGGCAGTGTAGGGGGTCATGCAGGGGGTGGTGTTTTAGGATTTAGGGCAGTGCAGTGGTGTTCGGGCAGTGTAGGGGGTTGTGCAGGGGGTGGTGTTTTAGGGTTCAGGGCAGTGCAGTGGTGTACGGGCAGTGTATGGGGCCCTGCATGGGGTGGTGTTTTAGGGTTCAGGGCAGTGCAGTGCAGTGGTGTTCGGGCAGTGTAGGAGGTCGTGCAGGGGTGGTGTTTTTGGGTTTAGGGCAGTGGTGTTAAGGCAGTGTAGGGGGTTGTGCAGAGGGTGGTGTTTTAGGTTTAGGGCAGTGCAGTGGTGTTCGGGCAGTGTAGGGGGTCGTGCTGGGGGTTATGTTTTAGCGTTCAGGGCAGTGCAGTGGTGTACGGGCAGTGTAGGGGGTCCTGCAGGGGGTGGTTTTTTAGGATTTAGGGCAGTGCAGCGGTGTTCGGGCAGTGTAGGGGGTTGTGCAGGGGGTAGTGTTTTAGGGTTCAGGGCAGTGCAGTGGTGTACGGGCAGTGTAGGGGGTCCTGCATGGGGTGGTGTTTTAGGGATCAGTGCAGTGCAGGGGTGTTTCAGCAGTGTAGGGGGTCGTGCAGGGGGTGGTGTTTTAGGGTTCAGGGCAGTGCAGTGGTGTACGGGCAGTGTAGGGGGTCCTGCATGGGGTGGTGTTTTAGGGTTCAGGGCAGTGCAGTGCAGTGGTGTTCCTGCAGTGTAGGGGGTCGTGCAGGGGGTGGTGTTTTAGTGTTTAGGGCAGTGTAGTGGTTTTCGGGCAGTGTATGGGGTCGTGCAGGGAGTGGTGTTTTAGGGTTTAGGGCAGTGCAGTGGTGTTCGGGCGGTGTAGGGGGTCATGTTTTAGGGTTTAGGGCAGTGCAGTAGTGTTTGGGCATTGTAGGAGGTCATGCAGAGGAGTGGTGTTTTAGGGTTCTGGGCAGTGCAGTGGTTTTCGGACAGTGTAGGGGGTCGTGCAGGGGGATGGTGTTTTAGGGTTCAGGGCAGTGCAGCGGTGTTCGGGCAGTGTAGGGGGTCGTGCAGGGGGTGGTGATTTAGGGTTCAGGGCAGTGCAGTGGTGTTCGGGCAGTTTAGGAAGTTGTGCTGGGGGTGGTGTTTTAGGGTTCAGGGCAGTGCAGTGGTGTTCGGGCAGTGTAGGGGGTCGTGCTGGGGGTGGTGTTTCAGGGTTCAGGGCAGTGCAGTGGTGTACTGACAGTGTAGGGGGTCGTGCTGTGGGTGGTGTTTTAGGGTTCAGGGCAGTGCAGTTGTGTTCGGGCAGGGTAGGGGGTCGTGCAGGGGGTGGTGTTTTATTGTTTAGGGCAGTGCAGTGGTGTTAGGGCAGTGTAGGGGGTCATGCAGGGGGGTGGTGTTTTAGGGTTTAGGGCAGTGCAGTGGTGTTCGGGCATTGTAGGGGGTCATGCAGGGGGTGGTGTTTTAGGGTTTAGGGCAGTGCAGTGGTGTTCGGCAGTATAGGGGTGTTAGAAATGGGATTTCTGGTTGGCTAAGGCTTGCGCCAAAGTCAGGCAGAAACCACCACTCTAGTCAGGGCAAGGAAGTTACACGCCAAAGATAACCCCTGCTCACCCCCTTGGTAGCTTGGCACGAGCAGTCAGGCTTATCTCTGAGGCGATGTGTAAAGCGTTTGCGCGCGCACCCAGCAACAACACCCAAGGCCCACCACAAAGGAAACTCCACACAAGGTATTTTATAAAAATAGCCTTTGTATTATACACAACACATTAGATAAAAACACACACTCTACAATGTACCAACAGGCACGGGCAGAATTTACAAGGGATTATATATACAGGGGACAGGGCCACATGGACCGCTGTCCGGAATTAGCACTCTTAGAACATAGCACATAGAACGTAGGAAATAAAATTACAGTTGCGCAAACTTACACTTAGCACACAACCAGTCACTACTGGTATCAGGTAAGTACCACCTACGCAACCCTAACCACCTTAGGAAAATATTGCGCAGGGAATCAGGACCTCACTAGCACCACCTGTACTAGGGAGAAAACAACCACCTAAGTATCACAATACCTGTAGGGGTCTAAGCGCCTAAACACATGATGCATAACATTCAGAGGTGTAAAGCAAAGCACATGACGCAAAAACACATTCAGAGGTGCAGAACAGGTACAATGGCGCCAAAACTCACATTAGCCACTACCTGTGGCAGTCCCTGGGCCAACTGGCCTTGTTGGGGCTCTGGACGCCCTGTCCAGTAAGGCTTGCGCCAACCAGGCGCACAAAGCACAACCTACACGTAGCAGTTGCCCACTAAGTGCTGGGCAACTGGAGAAATGCTGGGGCCAACGTCGGAGCCTCCCAGGGCTCTGAAACACTGAAATGCCCCCTGAGCCTCCTGGCCTCTGCACAGCAGGAACTGCCCCCTAGAGCCTTCTAGGCTCGAGAACGATGTGCCGCCGTCGTTGGAGTCCCCCTGGACTCTAAGCAGATGTGGGCGGCAAAGTTGGAGCGGCCCGCTGCCTTCCGGGGCCGCTCGGGTTACAAGGCAACTGCCCCTCTGGTCAACGGGGGAGCCCTTGAGGCTCTGACCTAATATGGGCCCCGTAACGGTGGAGCCTCGCTCAGGCTCTAGAGCCAATGTCCCTCCTTTGTGGGAGCGCCCCCCCTTTAGTAGGCGGAGTGGGGGGGGGGGCTGCTCAGGCGATCGACACCGGCACTCACAACACGCGTACGGAGTCCCCCAGCCCTGCTCAACTTACCGGGCTGTTGCTCTGGGGACTCCCGCGTCGTCTCCGCTTCCGCTCTCTCTGGTGCCGGCCGCACTTCGGCCGGGCCGCGTCGCGCTGCCTCGCTCTCCGGTTTCCCCCGGCACCACGGAGCTCTCCCTTGTTCTCGGGGGTCCCGGGCGCAGGTGCCTTCTTGGTCCTCGGGGAGTTCTCGGATCCGACGGCCTCGCGCTCCCAGGACTTCCGCCTTCCAGATCGGCGAGCCCCCTGTTGCTGGGCAACCTGCGACGCTGGGGCCAATCACAGCGTGGCCGGTCTCTGACGTAGGCGGCCCAAGGAAACAGCTCCTGCGGGGTTCCCGGGCCGGCGGCAGGGATTTTCAAGACGGGGTAGGCTCCCGTTATTCTGCACCAAGTCCCTGGCGGGGTGGGCACCCGCTGGGGATATCCACTCTCCAATAAAGCGGGGTAGGCTCCCGCTCGAGCACACCACAATGCGGGGTGGGCACCCGCTAAGTCAATACTTAAATAAGCGGGGTAGGCACCCGCAACGGGGCAAAATAGCAGGGAATCCCTACGTCGGGGTTCCCTCGCTAAGGATTGCAGCGCCGCGCTGCTGGCCACAAATAAAGCGCCCCTAGCGCTATAAGGCAAATGAAAGCGCTCCCAGGCGCTTTGGGGAGTAGGAAAGTACCAACGTCCAGCAAAGTTCTTCCCTGCATGCAGCAGGGCAGGGGTGGGGGGCAAGGCTGGACCCAGAGCCAGCTCACTGGGCCTCCAGGCAGGGAGGTAGTCCAAGTGGCGGTCCTCTGGTCCAGCGGCAGCAGCAGCAGCCCCCCTCAGGTAAGATCCTGGCAAAGAACAGTTTCTGTGGGGACACAGCCCCATTTTTATACAGGCAAACCCTTTGTTCTGGGTTCAGGGTGAGGGGGAAAACCAGTCGCAGCTGGTTGGGGAGCACCCTTGATGTGCTCAGCCCCTCATTCTATTCACTGGAAGGGCTAGGGTCGTCAGTCGCACCACAGGGGGCGGGGCCAGCATTGTGTTTGGAAAACCCTGTCCTATTCAGGACCCAGGTGGACTCCTCCCACCCATCTAGCTGCTGATCTCCCCATTCACCACTGGGTGACTCATCCTGACACTGGGGAATCCCTAGCCCGTCACATGACACGACCAGCCAATCACGCGACAGACACACTGCACACAGAAGTGCCCACTTCTAGAAGTGGCACTTCCATACTAGGTACATGCACGCCGCACACATCATCGCGCAGCATTCACTCCCACGAGTCCGCACATACCAAACTCGGGCCTGCACACCCCACGCATCAGGAACTACTAGGGACACATACATTCCCCATGCATTCCTATGGGAGGGCAGGCCTATCTCACCACATGCATTCAGCGCACGCACGCACTTTACCCTGGGACACAGGGAAAGTGCGCAGAAACCAAAAAAATTACCACACCAAGTCACCAATAAAAAGCCAAAAAGTCCAGGGGTGAACCTGCCAGAAGGGCCAAGTCCAACACAACCCCCTTCCAGCCAAAACGCAGGGCAGACCAATCACCACCGTGATGGACTTCCCTGCTTGGGGCGATAGAACACGGACGCGGGCCCGCAACTGCATGGACACCCTCCGGTTCTACGCCACGGTGAACCCATGGAATTCTTTTTAACACCACTGTCTGGACCAACTGGGCTACCCCACTGGTACTCCCAAGCTGTCCGCGGCCAAGACCAGGCCCTAGGCCACCCAGGTGCCACTGGTCTTTGCCTAACCACAGAGTGGGGGGTAGTAACCCCTGGCACATAGCGGCCATTCTCCACTCTTCCTCTCTGAAAGACAGGACTAGACTGCCACTGGTTCTCCAGCCTAGGGTCTACACCCTCAGGCGGACCAGGAGTCTCAGGGAAAGCTCTCCTCCCCCTACCTCTTCTCCTAGGGTTCCTCCTCCTCTGGCGAGGGGTACACCTAGAACACCATCCCAACCCAGGGTTTAACCCCTCAGGTTGTACCGGGGGCAGAGGTGGGCTCTCCCACCCTCTGCACCCCCTTCCAGAGCCCTGCTCCCTACCAACTGGGGCGGTACCTCTGGAAGAAGAACTGGTCGGGACGCTGGTTACAGACGTCCCACCCCTCAGGTCAGGCTGATCCCGAACCTGGCCTTCCAACCTCCGGCCTAGAACCTTTGGTGGAATAATTGCCTGGCACTCCAGGACTTCTGGGGATTTCCACTCCATCCCCCTGAGGCTATCAAAGGACACATATGTCGAGCGACTGTCTGTCTGGCGCTGATCTCCCGTCCCCTGTCCACCTGACAGTGCGCGGAGATCCCCCAGAACAGAAGTGGTGCCACCCTGGTCACTACACGGGATCCTAGCCCAACTGGGTAGTCCCTGACCCACAGGCTCTTCCACTGGGAAACTCATCCCCCAATCACTCCTCACACTGGTCTCCTGTACCCTCCCTACCGGAGCGGTACTGCCAGACTCTAGAACCACAGGAGCCCTGGTTACAGGTGCTCCAGGTCCTCTACTCACCAGGAGATCTCCCTCAAATGGGCTAACAGGACAGCCTAGGTCCCCAACTTGGTGTTCCCTCATGGAACCATCCAAGTCCTGAGGCAGGGTTTTGTACGTCAGGGGACCCTCGGTCACCCTCTCACTCCTGCTCCACTGAGCCAGGCAGTGAGCCCCTACACCCTCCTCGCTATCCTGGGACCTAGCTGGGCTACACTGAGCCTCTTCCACCACGCTGGGCTGGAAGATACCTGACCCACTACTTTTGGAGTCACTCCCTAATGACTCTAGAGAACCTCTAGCCCTTTCCCAGCGCTCTGCTTCATCTCCAAGCTCAAATGGGGCAGACACCCCACACCCCAACAGGTGTTGGCGCAACCCCGGTGCACAACAATTGAGCAGGTGTTCTCTGAGAATCAGATCACACAGTTTATCATAATCAGATTCTGCGGGAACTCTTATCCAATCAAACAGTGCATCCTCACATTCATCCACAAACTCCTCCCAAGACTGGTGAGACAGTTTCCTACTGCCCCTGAACTTCAACCTTAACTCCTCCTCCTGGGGAACAGGTACCAGACTGGGGGGACTGGGATTGGGATTTCCTACACTGGAATCTACATCGCTACTACCACTGGACTCAACCCTCCCTGGGGAGCCCAGAAAATTAAAACTGCGCGCAGGGGGTAGTCTACCCTCCAGAGCTACTTTGCCTCTGGTGGAGGCCCTCTCAGCCTCCTCTACCCTCTCCCGCGCCAAGACCCACTCAGTCTCTCGCTGTTGCTTCCTGGCCTCCAGCTGCGCCATAGCCTGAGCATGCTCTAACCTGAGCTTCTCTAACGCCAGCTGGTGCTCCCTTTCTTTCCTCCTATCTTCCCACTCCTCTGGGGACAGGGAAAGGGATGAGGCGCTGCCTCCTACGCTGGACCCAGCAAGGGACGCCCTACCTATGGGGTCCTCACTCTCTACTGGCGTCCAGGTATTGTCATCCTCTACCTCCTCTTCTGACTCTTCAGGGCTCCCCACAGACCCACCACCCTCCAGGTGTGAGGCCTGGGCCCTTTCCGTACTGCGCTCAAGATCCCTTTGCCTCTTAACCCACTGGATCATGTGGCCCCTAAGTTCACACATAGTGTCTGACTCTCTCACCCCTATGCCTCTCTCTCTACAGAACCTTTCCAACTCCTGCATACTGTAATAAATTAGATCACTGAGATCAAAAGCAGGCTCCATTCTGGCAGACGTTCTAGAGAAAAGATCACACAGGGAACCTAGGGGTCTGCGTTTAACACAGGAGCACACAATTCACAAAAAGATTCAGCAAGCTCTCTAACCCAGAGAACTCACACTCACTTGCCTAGTGCCACACACCATTCATCCACACACACAACCCTCCCCTCGGACTGGTAAGGCAGTTTCTACCACCCCTGATTCCTCAACCTGACCACCACGTGACACAGGTACCAACTCTGGGCGCAGGGCGGGGGACAAATGTACAGGACACTATTACGCTGCCACCACTGGATCCCACCCTCTGGTGAATCCAGAAACACAATGCACTAAGGGGGATGATCTACCCTCCCGAGCTAGGGACACCTAACTCACAGTGCACAAAAACACATTTCCAAAGAAATGACAAGTAAAAACAATTTTAAAACAATAATCCCTATACCATGTGATTTATCTAAATGCAGAGTTTTGTAGTGCGGCCAGTTGCCGCTGCGGTACAGCGCAAACGCAAGTCCAAATCCCACCGCTGATCACCAATGTTAGAAATGGGATTTCTGGTTGGCTAAGGCTTGCGCCAAAGTCAGGCAGAAACCACCACTCTAGTCAGGGCAAGGAAGTTACACGCCAAAGATAACCCCTGCTCACCCCCTTGGTAGCTTGGCACGAGCAGTCAGGCTTATCTCTGAGGCGATGTGTAAAGCGTTTGCGCGCGCACCCAGCAACAACACCCAAGGCCCACCACAAAGGAAACTCCACACAAGGTATTTTATAAAAATAGCCTTTGTATTATACACAACACATTAGATAAAAACACACACTCTACAATGTACCAACAGGCACGGGCAGAATTTACAAGGGATTATATATACAGGGGACAGGGCCACATGGACCGCTGTCCGGAATTAGCACTCTTAGAACATAGCACATAGAACGTAGGAAATAAAATTACAGTTGCGCAAACTTACACCTAGCACACAACCAGTCACTACTGGTATCAGGTAAGTACCACCTACGCAACCCTAACCACCTTAGGAAAATATTGCGCAGGGAATCAGGACCTCACTAGCACCACCTGTACTAGGGAGAAAACAACCACCTAAGTATCACAATACCTGTAGGGGTCTAAGCGCCTAAACACATGATGCATAACATTCAGAGGTGTAAAGCAAAGCACATGACGCAAAAACACATTCAGAGGTGCAGAACAGGTACAATGGCGCCAAAACTCACATTAGCCACTACCTGTGGCAGTCCCTGGGCCAACTGGCCTTGTTGGGGCTCTGGACGCCCTGTCCAGTAAGGCTTGCGCCAACCAGGCGCACAAAGCACAACCTACACGTAGCAGTTGCCCACTAAGTGCTGGGCAACTGGAGAAATGCTGGGGCCAACGTCGGAGCCTCCCAGGGCTCTGAAACACTGAAATGCCCCCTGAGCCTCCTGGCCTCTGCACAGCAGGAACTGCCCCCTAGAGCCTTCTAGGCTCGAGAACGATGTGCCGCCGTCGTTGGAGTCCCCCTGGACTCTAAGCAGATGTGGGCGGCAAAGTTGGAGCGGCCCGCTGCCTTCCGGGGCCGCTCGGGTTACAAGGCAACTGCCCCTCTGGTCAACGGGGGAGCCCTTGAGGCTCTGACCTAATATGGGCCCCGTAACGGTGGAGCCTCGCTCAGGCTCTAGAGCCAATGTCCCTCCTTTGTGGGAGCGCCCCCCCTTTAGTAGGCGGAGTGGGGGGGGGGGCTGCTCAGGCGATCGACACCGGCACTCACAACACGCGTACGGAGTCCCCCAGCCCTGCTCAACTTACCGGGCTGTTGCTCTGGGGACTCCCGCGTCGTCTCCGCTTCCGCTCTCTCTGGTGCCGGCCGCACTTCGGCCGGGCCGCGTCGCGCTGCCTCGCTCTCCGGTTTCCCCCGGCACCACGGAGCTCTCCCTTGTTCTCGGGGGTCCCGGGCGCAGGTGCCTTCTTGGTCCTCGGGGAGTTCTCGGATCCGACGGCCTCGCGCTCCCAGGACTTCCGCCTTCCAGATCGGCGAGCCCCCTGTTGCTGGGCAACCTGCGACGCTGGGGCCAATCACAGCGTGGCCGGTCTCTGACGTAGGCGGCCCAAGGAAACAGCTCCTGCGGGGTTCCCGGGCCGGCGGCAGGGATTTTCAAGACGGGGTAGGCTCCCGTTATTCTGCACCAAGTCCCTGGCGGGGTGGGCACCCGCTGGGGATATCCACTCTCCAATAAAGCGGGGTAGGCTCCCGCTCGAGCACACCACAATGCGGGGTGGGCACCCGCTAAGTCAATACTTAAATAAGCGGGGTAGGCACCCGCAACGGGGCAAAATAGCAGGGAATCCCTACGTCGGGGTTCCCTCGCTAAGGATTGCAGCGCCACGCTGCTGGCCACAAATAAAGCGCCCCTAGCGCTATAAGGCAAATGAAAGTGCTCCCAGGCGCTTTGGGGAGTAGGAAAGTACCAACGTCCAGCAAAGTTCTTCCCTGCATGCAGCAGGGCAGGGGTGGGGGGCAAGGCTGGACCCAGAGCCAGCTCACTGGGCCTCCAGGCAGGGAGGTAGTCCAAGTGGCGGTCCTCTGGTCCAGCGGCAGCAGCAGCAGCCCCCCTCAGGTAAGATCCTGGCAAAGAACAGTTTCTGTGGGGACACAGCCCCATTTTTATACAGGCAAACCCTTTGTTCTGGGTTCAGGGTGAGGGGGAAAACCAGTCGCAGCTGGTTGGGGAGCACCCTTGATGTGCTCAGCCCCTCATTCTATTCACTGGAAGGGCTAGGGTCGTCAGTCGCACCACAGGGGGCGGGGCCAGCATTGTGTTTGGAAAACCCTGTCCTATTCAGGACCCAGGTGGACTCCTCCCACCCATCTAGCTGCTGATCTCCCCATTCACCACTGGGTGACTCATCCTGACACTGGGGAATCCCTAGCCCGTCACATGACACGACCAGCCAATCACGCGACAGACACACTGCACACAGAAGTGCCCACTTCTAGAAGTGGCACTTCCACACTAGGTACATGCACGCCGCACACATCATCGCGCAGCATTCACTCCCACGAGTCCGCACATACCAAACTCGGGCCTGCACACCCCACGCATCAGGAACTACTAGGGACACATACATTCCCCATGCATTCCTATGGGAGGGCAGGCCTATCTCACCACATGCATTCAGCGCACGCACGCACTTTACCCTGGGACACAGGGAAAGTGCGCAGAAACCAAAAAAATTACCACACCAAGTCACCAATAAAAAGCCAAAAAGTCCAGGGGTGAACCTGCCAGAAGGGCCAAGTCCAACAAGGGGGTCGTGCAAGGGGGTGGTGTTTTAGGTTTTAGGGCAGTGCAGTGGTGTTCGGGCAGTGTAGGGGTCATGCTGGGGTGGTGGTTTAGGGCAGAGCAGTGGTGTTTGGGCAGTGTAGGGGGTCGTGCTGGGGTGGTGTTTTAGAGTTTAGGGTAGGGCAGTGGTGTTTGGGCACTGTAGGGGGTCATGCAGTGGGGTGGTGTTTTAGGGTTTAGGGCAGTACAGTAGTGTTCGGGCAGTGTAGTGGGTCGTGCAGGGGGTGGTGTTTTAGGGTTGAGGGCAGTGCAGTGGTGTTCGGCCCGTGTAGGGGTCGTGCTGGGGGTGGTGTTTTAGGGTTCAGGGCAGTGCAGTGGTATTCGGGCACTGTAGGGGATCGTGCTAAGATGGTGTTTTAGGGTTCAGGGCAGTGCAGTGGTGTTCGGGCAGTATAGCGGGTTGTGCTGGGGTGGTGTTTTAGGGTTCAGGGCAGTGCAGTGGTGTTTGGGCAGTGTAGGGCGGCGTGCAGGGGGTGGTGTTTTAGGGTTCAGGGCAGTGCAGTGCAGTGGTGTTTGGGCAGTGTAGGGGGTCATGCAGGCGGTGGAGCTTTAGGGTTTAGGGCAGTGCAGTGGTGTTCGGGCAGGGTAGGTGGTCATGCAGGGGGTGGTGTTTTATTGTTTAGGGCAGTGCAGCGGTGTTAGGGCAGTGTAGGGGGTCGTGCAGGGGGTTGGTGTTTTAGGGTTTAGGGCAGTGCAGTGGTGTTCGGGCATTGTAGGGGGTCATGCAGGGGGTGGTGTTTTAGGTTTTAGGGCAGTGCAGTGGTGTTCGTGCAGTGTAGGGGTCATACTGGGGTGGTGTTTTAGGGTTTAGGGCAGATCAGTGGTGTTTGGGCAGTGTAGGGGGTCGTGCTGGGGTGGTGTTTTAGAGTTTAGGGTAAGGCAGTGGTGTTTGGGCACTGTAGGGGGTCATGCAGGGGGGTGGTGTTTTAGGGTTAAGGGCAGTGCAGTGGTGTTCTGGCAGTGTAGGGGGTAGTGCAGGGGGTGGTGTTTAAGGGTTTAGGGCAGTGCAGTAGTGTTCGGGCAGTGTAGGGGGTCGTGCAGGGGGTGGTGTTTTAGGGTTGAGGGCAGTGCAGTGGTGTTCGGGCAGTGTAGGGGGTCGTGCAGGGGGTGGTGTTTTAGGGTTTAGGGCAGTGCAGTGGTGTTCGGGCAGTGTTGGGAGTCGTGCAGGGGGGTGGTGTTTTAGGCTTTAGGGCAGTGCAGTGGTATTCGGGCAGTGCAGGGGGTCGTGCAGGGGGTGGTGTTTTAGGGTTTAAGGCAGTGCAGTGGTGTTCGGGCAGTGTAGGGGGTCGCACTAAGGGTCGTGTTTTAGGGTTTAGGGCAGTGCAGTGGTCTTTGGGTAGTGTAGGGGGTCGTGCTAGGGGTGGTGTTTTAGGGTTTAGGGCAGTGCATTGGTGTTTGGGCAGTGTATGGGGTCGTGCAGGGGGTGGTGTTTTTTGGTTTAGGGCAGTGCAGTGGTGTTCGGGCAGTGTAGGGGGTCATGCAGGGGTTGGTGTTTTAGGATTTAGGGCAGTGCAGTGGTGTTCGGGCAGTGTAGGGGGTTGTCCAGGGGGTGGTGTTTTAGGGTTCAGGGCAGTGCAGTGGTGTACGGGCAGTGTAGGGGGCTCTGCATGGGGTGGTGTTTTAGGGTTCAGGGCAGTGCAGTGCAGTGGTGTTCGGGCAGTGTAGGAGGTTGTGCAGGGGTGGTGTTTTTGGGTTTAGGGCAGTGGTGTTAAGGCAGTGTAGGGGGTTGTGCAGAGGGTGGTGTTTTAGGGTTGAGGGCAGTGCAGTGGTGTTCGGGCAGTGTAGGGGGTCGTGCAGGGGGTGGTATTTTAGGGTTTAGGGCAGTGCAGTGGTGTTCGGGCAGTGTTGGGAGTCGTGCAGGGGGGTGGTGTTTTAGGGTTTAGGGCAGTGCAGTGGTATTCGGGCAGTGCAGGGGGTCGTGTAGGGGGTGGTGTTTTAGGGTTTAAGGCAGTGCAGTGGTGTTCGGCAGTGTAGGGGGCCGTGCTAAGGGTCGTGTTTTAGGGTTTAGGGCAGTGCAGTGGTCTTTGGGTAGTGTAGGAGGTCGTGTTTTAGGGTTGTGTGTTAGGGTTTAGGGCAGTGCAGTTGTGTTCGAGTAGATAGGGGTCGTGCTGGGGGTGGTGTTTTAGGGTTTAGGGCAGTGCAGTGCTGTTGGGGTAGTGTAGGGGGTCGTGCTGGGGGTGGTGTTTTAGGGTTTAGGGCAGTGCATTGGTGTTTGGGCAGTGTATGGGGTCGTGCAGGGGGTGGTGTTTCAGGGTTTAGGGCATTGTAGTGGTGTTCGGGCAGTGAAGGGGGTCATGCAGGGGGTGGTGTTTTAGGGTTTAGGGCAGTGCAGTGGTGTTCGGGCAATGTAGGAGGTCGTGCAGGTGGGTGGTGATTTAGGGTTCAGGGCAGTGCAGTGGTGTTCGGGCAGTTTAGGAGGTCGTTCTGGGGGTGGTGATTTAGGGTTCAAGGCAGTGCAGTGGTGTTCGGGCAGTGTAGGGGGTCGTGCAGGGGGTGGTGATTTAGGGTTCAGGGCAGTGCAGTGTTGTTCGGGCAGTGTAGGGGGTCGTGCAGGGGGTGGTGTTTTAGGGTTCAGGGCACTGCAGTGGTGTTCGGGCAGTGTAGGGGGTCGTGCTGGGGGTGGTGTTTTAGGGTTCAGGGCAATGCAATGGTGTTCGGGCAGTGTAGGGGGTCGTGCTGGGGGTGGTGTTTTAGGGTTTAGGGCAGTGCAGTGGTGTTCGGGCAGTGTAGGAGGTCGTGCAGGTGGGTGGTGATTTAGGGTTCAGGGCAGTGCAGTGGTGTTTGGGCAGTTTAGGAGGTCGTGCTGGGGGTGGTGATTTAGGGTTCAGGGCAGTGCAGTGGTGTTTGGGCAGTGTAGGGGGTCGTGCAGGGGGTGGTGATTTAGGGTTCAGGGCAGTGCAGTGGTGTTCGGGCAGTGTAGGGGGTCGTGCAGGGGGTGGTGTTTTAGGGTTCAGGGCAGTGCAGTGGTGTTCGGGCAGTGTAGGGGGTCGTGCTGGGGGTGGTGTTTTAGGGTTCAGGGCAGTGCAGTGGTGTTCGGGCAGTGTAGGGGGTCGTGCTGGGGGTAGTCGTTTAGGGTAGTGCAGTGGTGTTTGGGTAGTATAGGGGGTACTGCTGGGGGTAGTGTTTTAGGGTTCAGGGCAGTGCAGTGGTGTTCGGGCAGTGTAGGGGGTCGTGCTGGGGATAGTCGTTTAGGGTAGTGCAGTGGTGTTTGCGTAGTATAGGGGATACTGCTGGGGGTAGTGTTTTAGGGTTTAGGGTAGTGCAGTGGTGTTTGTGTAGTGTAGGGGGTCATGCAGGGGTTGTGTTTTAGGGTTTAGGGCAGTGCAGTGGTGTTCGGGCATTGTAGGTGGTCGTGCAGGGGGGTGGTGATTTAGGGTTCAGGGCAGTGCAGTGGTGTTCAGGTAGTTTAGGAGGTCATTCTGGGGGTGGTGTTTTAGGGTTCAGGGCAGTGCAGTGGTGTTCGGGCAGTGTAGGGGGTCGTGCAGGGGGGTGGTGATTTAGGGTTCAGGGCAGTGCAGTGGTGTTCGGGCAGTTTAGGAGGTCGTGCTGGGGGTGGTGATTTAGGGTTCAGGGCAGTGCAGTGGTGTTCGGGCAGTGTAGGGGGACGTGCAGGGGGTGGTGATTTAGGGTTAAGGGCAGAGCAGTGGTGTTCGGGCAGTGTAGGGGGTTGTGCAGGGGGTGGAGTTTTAGGGTTCAGGGCAGTGCAGTGGTGTTCGGGCAGTGTAGGGGGTTGTGCTGGGGTGGTGTTTTAGGGTTCAGGGCAGTGCAGTGGTGTTCGGGCAGTGTAGGGGGTTGTGCAGGGGGGTGGTGTTTTAGGCTTTAGGGCAGTGCAGTGGTATTCGGGCAGTGTAGGGGTAATGCAGGGGATGGTGTTTTAGGGTTTAGGGCAGTGCAGTGGTGTTCGGGCAGTGTAGGGGGTCGTGCTAAGGGTCGTGTTTTAGGGTTTAGGGCAGTGCAGTGGTCTTTGGGTAGTGTAGGGGGTCGTGTTTTAGGGTTGTGTGTTAGGGTTTAGGGCAGTGCAGTTGTGTTCGAGTAGATAGGGGTCGTGCTGGGGGTGGTGTTTTAGGGTTTAGGGCAATGCAGTGCTGTTGGGGTAGTGTAGGGGTCGTGCTGGGGGTGGTGTTTTAGGGTTTAGGGCAGTGCATTGGTGTTTGGGCAGTGCATGGGGTCGTGCAGGGGTTGGTGTTTTAGGGTTTAGGGCAGTGCAGTGGTGTTCGGGCAGTGTAGGGGGTTGTGCAGGGGGGTGGTGTTTTTGGCTTTAGGGCAGTGCAGTGGTATTCGGGTGGTGTAGGGGGTCATGCAGGGGGTGGTGTTTTAGGGTTTAGGGCAGTGCAGTGGTGTTCGGGCAGTGTAGGGGGTCGTGCTAAGGGTCGTGTTTTAGGGTTTAGGGCAGTGCAGTGGTCTTTGGGTAGTGTAGGGGGTCGTGTTTTAGGGTTGTGTGTTAGGGTTTAGGGCAGTGCAGTGGTGTTCGAGTAGATAGGTGTCGTGCTGGGGTGGTGTTTTAGGGTTTAGGGCAGTGCAGTGGTGTTCGGGCAGTTTAGGAGGTCGTGCAGGTGGGTGGTGATTTAGGGTTCAGGGCAGTGCAGTGGTGTTTGGGCAGTTTAGGAGGTCGTGCTGGGGGTGGTGATTTAGGGTTCAGGGCAGTGCAGTGGTGTTTGGGCAGTGTAGGGGGTCGTGCAGGGGGTGGTGATTTAGGGTTCAGGGCAGTGCAGTGGTGTTCGGGCAGTGTAGGGGGTCGTGCAGGGGGTGGTGTCTTAGGGTTCAGGGCGGTGCAGTGGTGTTCGGGCAGTGTAGGGGGTCGTGCTGGGGGTGGTGTTTTAGGGTTCAGGGCAGTTCAGTGGTGTTCGGGCAGTGCAGGGGGTCGTGCTGGGGGTAGTCGTTTAGGGTAGTGCAGTGGTGTTTGGGTAGTATAGGGGGTACTGCTGGGGGTAGTGTTTTAGGGTTCAGGGCAGTGCAGTGGTGTTCGGGCAGTGTAGGGGGTCGTGCTGGGGGTAGTAGTTTAGGGTAGTGCAGTGGTGTTTGGGTAGTATAGGGGATACTGCTGGGGGTAGTGTTTTAGGGTTTAGGGTAGTGCAGTGGTGTTTGTGTAGTGTAGGGGGTCGTGCAGGGGTGGTGTTTTAGGGTTTAGGGCATTGCAGTGGTGTTCGGGCAGTGTAGGTGGTCGTGCAGGGGGGTGGTGATTTAGGGTTCAGGGCAGTGCAGTGGTATTCAGGTAGTTTAGGAGGTCATTCTGGGGGTGGTTTTTTAGGGTTCAGGGCAGTGCAGTGGTGTTCGGGCAGTGTAGGGGGTCGTGCAGGGGGGTGGTGATTTAGGGTTCAGGGCAGTGCAGTGGTGTTCAGGCAGTTTAGGAAGTTGTGCTGGGGGTGGTGTTTTAGGGTTCAGGGCAGTGCAGTGGTGTTAGGGCGGTGTAGGGGGTTGTGCTGGGGTGGTGTTTTAGGGTTCAGGGCAGTGCAGTAGTGTACTGACAGTGTAGGGGGTCGTGCTGGGGGTGGTGTTTTAGGGTTCAGGGCAGTGCAGTGGTGTTCGGGCAGTGTAGGGGGTCGTGCTGGGATGGTGTTTTAGGGTTCAGGGCAGTGCAGAGGTGTTTGGGCAGTGTAGGGGGTCGTGCTGGGGTGGTGTTTTACGGTTCAGGGCAGTGCAGTGGTGTTCGGGCAGTGTAGGGGGTCGTGCAGGGGGGTGGTGTTTTAGGGTTAAGGGCAGTGCAGTGGTGTTCTGGCAGTGTAGGGGGCCGTGCAGGGGGACGGTGTTTTAGGGTTCAGGGCAGTGCAGTGGTGTTCGGGCAGTGTAGGGGGTTGTGCAGGGTGTGGTGATTTAGGGTTCAGGGCAGTGCAGTGGTGTTCGGGCAGTTTAGGGAGTTGTGCTAGGGGTGGTGTTTTAGGGTTCAGGGCAGTGCAGTGGTGTTCGGGCAGTGTAGGTGGTCGTGCAGGGGGGTGGTGATTTAGGGTTCAGGGCAGTGCAGTGGTGTTCAGGTAGTTTAGGAGGTCATTCTGGGGGTGGTTTTTTAGGGTTCAGGGCAGTGCAGTGGTGTTCGGGCAGTGTAGGGGGTCGTGCAGGGGGGTGGTGATTTAGGGTTCAGGGCAGTGCAGTGGTGTTCAGGCAGTTTAGGAAGTTGTGCTGGGGGTGGTGTTTTAGGGTTCAGGGCAGTGCAGTGGTGTTAGGGCGGTGTAGGGGGTTGTGCTGGGGTGGTGTTTTAGGGTTCAGGGCAGTGCAGTGGTGTACTGACAGTGTAGGGGGTCGTGCTGGGGGTGGTGTTTTAGGGTTCAGGGCAGTGCAGTGGTGTTCGGGCAGTGTAGGGGGTCGTGCTGGGATGGTGTTTTAGGGTTCAGGGCAGTGCAGAGGTGTTTGGGCAGTGTAAGGGGTGGTGCTGGGGTGGTGTTTTACGGTTCAGGGCAGTGCAGTGGTGTTCGGGCAGTGTAGGGGGTCGTGCAGGGGGGTGGTGTTTTAGGGTTAAGGGCAGTGCAGTGGTGTTCTGGCAGTGTAGGGGGCCGTGCAGGGGGACGGTGTTTTAGGGTTCAGGGCAGTGCAGTGGTGTTCGGGCAGTGTAGGGGGTTGTGCAGGGTGTGGTGATTTAGGGTTCAGGGCAGTGCAGTGGTGTTCGGGCAGTTTAGGGAGTTGTGCTAGGGGTGGTGTTTTAGGGTTCAGGGCAGTGCAGTGGTGTTCCGGCAGTGTAGGGGGTCGTGCAGGGGGGGTGGTGTTTTAGGGTTTAGGGCAGTGCAGTGGGATTCGGGAAGTGTAGGGGGTCGTGCTGGGGTGGTGTTTTTGGGTTTAGGGCAGTGGTGTTAAGGCAGTGTAGGGGGACGTTCAGAGGGTGGAGTTTTAGGGTTTAGGGCAGTGCAGTGGTGTTTGGGCAGTGTAGGGGGTCGTGCTGGGGGTGGTGTTTTAGCGTTCAGGGCAGTCCTGTGGTATACGGGCAGTGTAGGGGGTCCTGCAGGGGGTGGTTTTTTAGGGTTCAGGGCAGTGCAGTGGTGTTCAGGCAGTGTAGGGGGTCGTGCAGGGGGTGGTGTTTTAGGGTTTAGGGCTGTGCAGTGGTGTTGGGGCAGTGTAGGGGTCCTGCATGGGGTGGTGTTTTAGGGTTCAGGGCAGTGCAGTGGTGTTCGGGCAGTGTAGGGGGTCGTGTTTTAGGGTTTAGGGCAATGCAGTAGTGTTTATGGCATTGTAGGGGGTCATGCAGAGGGGTGGTATTTTAGGGTTCGGGGCAGTACAGTGGTGTTCGGGCAGTGTAGGGGGCCGTGCAGGGGGATGGTGTTTTAGGGTTCAGGGCAGTGCAGTGGTGTTTGGACAGTGTAGGGGGTCGTGCAGGGGGGTGGTGATTTAGGGTTCAGGGCAGTGCAGTGGTGTTCGGGCAGTTTAGGAAGTTGTGCTGGGGGTGGTGTTTTAGGGTTCAGGGCAGTGCAGTGGTGTTCGGGCAGTGTAGGGGGTCGTGCTGGGGGTGGTATTTTAGGGTTCAGGGCAGTGCAGTGGTGTACTGACAGTGTAGGGGGTCGTGCTGGGGGTGGTGTTTTAGGGTTCAGGGCAGTGCAGTTCAGGCAGTGTAGGGGATCGTGCTGGGATGGTGTTTTAGGGTTCAGGGCAGTGCAGTGGTGTTCGGGCAGTATAGGGGGTTGTGCTGGGGTGGTGTTTTAGGGTTCAGGGCAGTGCAGTGGTGTTTGGGCAGTGTAGGGCGGCGTGCTGGGGGTAGTGTTTTAGGGTTCAGGGCAGTGCAGTGCAGTGGTGTTTGGGCAGTGTAGGGGGTCATGCAGGGGGTGGAGCTTTAGGGTTTAGGGCAGTACAGCGGTGTTAGGGCAGTGTAGGGGGTCGTGCAGGGGGGTGGCGTTTTAGGGTTTAGGGCAGTGCAGTGGTGTTCGGGCATTGTAGGGGGTCATGCAGGGGGTGGTTTAGGTTTTAGGGCAGTGCAGTGGTGTTCGGGCAGTGTAGGGGTCATGCTGGGGTGGTGTTTAAGGGTTTAGGGCAGGTCAGTGTGTTTGGGCAGTGTAGGGGGTCGTGCTGGGGTGGTGTTTTAGAGTTTAGGGTAGGGCAGTGGTGTTTGGGCACTGTAGGGGGTCATGCAGGGGGGTGGTGTTTTAGGGTTAAGGGCAGTGCAGTGGTGTTCTGGCAGTGAAGGGGGTGGTGCAGGGGGGTGGTGTTTAAGGGTTTAGGGCAGTGCAGTAGTGTTCGGGTAGTGTAGGGGGTGGTGCAGGGGGTGGTGTTTTAGGGTTGAGGGCAGTGCAGTGGTGTTCGGGCAGTGTAGGGGGTCGTGCAGGGGGTGGTGGTTTAGGGTTTAGGGCAGTGCAGTGGTGTTCGGGCAGTGTTGGGAGTCGTGCAGGGGGGTGGTGTTTTAGGCTTTAGGGCAGTGCAGTGGTATTCGGGCAGTGCAGGGGGTGGTGTTTTAGGGTTTAAGGCAGTGCAGTGGTGTTCGGGCAGTGTAGGGGGTCGCGCTAAGGGTCGTGTTTTAGGGTTTAGGGCAGTGCAGTGGTCTTTGGGTAGTGTAGGGGGTCGTGCTAGGGGTGGTGTTTTAGGGTTTAGGGCAGTGCATTGGTGTTTGGGCAGTGTATGGGGTCGTGCAGGGGTGGTGTTTTTTGGTTTAGGGCAGTGCAGTGGTGTTCGGGCAGTGTAGGGGGTCATGCAGGGGGTGGTGTTTTAGGATTTAGGGCTGTGCAGTGGTGTTCGGGCAGTGTAGGGGGTTGTGCAGGGGGTGGTGTTTTAGGGTTCAGGGCAGTGCAGTGGTGTACGGGCAGTGTAGGGGGCCCTGCATGGGGTGGTGTTTTAGGGTTCAGGGCAGTGCAGTGCAGTGGTGTTCGGGCAGTGTAGGAAGTCGTGCAGGGGTGGTGTTTTTGGGTTTAGGGCAGTGCAGTGGTGTTCGGGCAGTGTAGGGGGTCGTGCTGGGGGTGGTATTTTAGGGTTCAGGGCAGTGCAGTGGTGTACTGACAGTGTAGGGGGTCGTGCTGGGGGTGGTGTTTTAGGGTTCAGGGCAGTGCAGTGGTGTTCGGGCAGTGTAGGGGATCGTGCTGGGATGGTGTTTTAGGGTTCAGGGCAGTGCAGTGGTGTTCGGGCAGTATAGCGGGTTGTGCTGGGGTAGTGTTTTAGGGTTCAGGGCAGTGCAGTGGTGTTTGGGCAGTGTAGGGCGGCGTGCTGGGGGTGGTGTTTTAGGGTTCAGGGCAGTGCAGTGCAGTGATGTTTGGGCAGTGTAGGGGGTCATGCAGGGGGTGGAGCTTTAGGGTTTAGGGCAGTGCAGTGGTGTTCGGGCAGGGTAGGTGGTCGTGCAGGGGGTGGTGTTTTATTGTTTAGGGCAGTGCAGCGGTGTTAGGGCAGTGTAGGGGGTCGTGCAGGGGGGTGGTGTTTTAGGGTTTAGGGCAGTGCAGTGGTGTTCGGGCATTGTAGGGGGTCATGCAGGGGGTGGTGTTTTAGGTTTTAGGGCAGTGCAGTGGTGTTGGGGCAGTGTAGGGGTCATGCTGGGGTGGTGTTTTAGGGTTTAGGGCAGATCAGTGGTGTTTGGGCAGTGTAGGGGGTCGTGCTGGGGTGGTGTTTTAGAGTTTAGGGTAAGGCAGTGGTGTTTGGGCACTGTAGGGGGTCAGGCAGGGGGGTGGTGTTTTAGGGTTAAGGGCAGTGCAGTGGTGTTCTGGCAGTGTAGGGGGTAGTGCAGGGGGGTGGTGTTTAAGGGTTTAGGGCAGTGCAGCAGTGTTCGGGCAGTGTAGGGGGTCGTGCAGGGGGTGGTGTTTTAGGGTTGAGGGCAGTGCAGTGGTGTTCGGGCAGTGTAGGGGGTCGTGCAGGGGGTGGTGTTTTAGGGTTTAGGGCAGTGCAGTGGTGTTCGGGCAGTGTTGGGAGTCGTGCAGGGGGTGGTGTTTTAGGCTTTAGGGCAGTGCAGTGGTATTCGGGCAGTGCAGGGGGTCGTGCAGGGGGTGGTGTTTTAGGGTTTAAGGCAGTGCAGTGGTGTTCGGGCAGTGTAGGGGGTCGCGCTAAGGGTCGTGTTTTAGGGTTTAGGGCAGTGCAGTGGTCTTTGGGTAGTGTAGGGGGTCGTGCTAGGGGTGGTGTTTTAGGGTTTAGGGCAGTGCATTGGTGTTTGGGCAGTGTATGGGGTCGTGCAGGGGGTGGTGTTTTTTGGGTTAGGGCAGTGCAGTGGTGTTCGGGCAGTGTAGGGGGTCATGCAGGGGGTGGTGTTTTAGGATTTAGGGCAGTGCAGTGGTGTTCGGGCAGTTTAGGGGGTTGTGCAGGGGGTGGTGTTTTAGGGTTCAGGGCAGTGCAGTGGTGTACGGGCAGTGTAGGGGGCCCTGCATGGGGTGCTGTTTTAGGGTTCAGGGCAGTGCAGTGCAGTGGTGTTCGGGCAGTGTAGGAGGTCGTGCAGGGGTGGTGTTTTTGGGTTTAGGGCAGTGGTGTTAAGGCAGTGTAGGGAGTTGTGCAGAGGGTGGTGTTTTAGGGTTTAGGGCAGTGCAGTGGTGTTCGGGCAGTGTAGGGGGTCGTGCTGGGGGTGGTGTTTTAGGGTTCAGGGCAGTGCAGTGCAGTGGTGTTCCGGCAGTGTTGGGGGTCGTGCAGGGGGTGGTGTTTTAGTGTTTAGGGCAGTGTAGTGGTTTTCGGGCAGTGTAGGGGGTCGTGCAGGGAGTGGTGTTTTAGGGTTTAGGGCAGTGCAGTGGTGTTCGGGCGGTGTAGGGGGTCATGTTTTAGGGTTTAGGGCAGTGCAGTAGTGTTTGGGCATTGTAGGAGGTCATGCAGAGGGGTGTTGTTTTAGGGTTCTGGGCAGTGCAGTGGTGTTCGGACAGTGTAGGGGGTCGTGCAGGGGGATGGTGTTTTAGGGTTCAGGGCAGTGCAGCGGTGTTCGGCCAGTGTAGGGGGTCGTGCAGGGGGGTGGTGATTTAGGGTTCAGGGCAGTGCAGTGGTGTTCGGGCAGTTTAGGAAGTTGTGCTGGGGGTGGTGTTTTAGGGTTCAGGGCAGTGCAGTGGTGTTCGGGCAGTGTAGGGGGTCGTGCTGGGGGTGGTGTTTTAGGGTTCAGGGCAGTGCAGTGGTGTACTGACAGTGTAGGGGTCGTGCTGTGGGTGGTGTTTTAGGGTTCAGGGCAGTGCAGTGGTGTTCGGGCAGGGTAGGGGGTCGTGCAGGGGGTGGTGTTTTATTGTTTAGGGCAGTGCAGTGGTGTTAGGGCAGTGAAGGGGGTCATGCAGGGGGGTGGTGTTTTAGGGTTTAGGGCAGTGCAGTGGTATTCGGGCAGTGCAGGGGGTGGTTAGGGTTTAAGGCAGTGCAGTGGTGTTCGGGCAGTGTAGGGGGTCGCGCTAAGGGTCGTGTTTTAGGGTTTAGGGCAGTGCAGTGGTCTTTGGGTAGTGTAGGGGGTCGTGCTAGGGGTGGTGTTTTAGGGTTTAGGGCAGTGCATTGGTGTTTGGGCAGTGTATGGGGTTGTGCAGGGGGTGGTGTTTTTTGGTTTAGGGCAGTGCAGTGGTGTTCGGGCAGTGTAGGGGGTCATGCAGGGGGTGGTGTTTTAGGATTTAGGGCAGTGCAGTGGTGTTCGGGCAGTGTAGGGGGTTGTGCAGGGGGTGGTGTTTTAGGGTTCAGGGCAGTGCAGTGGTGTACGGGCAGTGTAGGGGGCCCTGCATGGGGTGGTGTTTTAGGGTTCAGGGCAGTGCAGTGCAGTGGTGTTCGGGCAGTGTAGGAAGTCATGCAGGGGTGGTGTTTTTGGGTTTAGGGCAGTGCAGTGGTGTTCGGGCAGTGTAGGGGGTCGTGCTGGGGGTGGTATTTTAGGGTTCAGGGCAGTGCAGTGGTGTACTGACAGTGTAGGGGGTCGTGCTGGGGGTGGTGTTTTAGGGTTCAGGGCAGTGCAGTGGTGTTCGGGCAGTGTAGGGATCGTGCTGGGATGGTGTTTTAGGGTTCAGGGCAGTGCAGTGGTGTTCGGGCAGTATAGCGGGTTGTGCTGGGGTGGTGTTTTAGGGTTCAGGGCAGTGCAGTGGTGTTTGGGCAGTGTAGGGCGGCGTGCTGGGGGTGGTGTTTTAGGGTTCAGGGCAGTGCAGTACAGTGGTGTTTGGGCAGTGTAGGGGGTCATGCAGGGGGTGGAGCTTTAGGGTTTAGGGCAGTGCAGTGGTGTTCGGGCAGGGTAGGTGGTCGTGCAGGGGGTGGTGTTTTATTGTTTAGGGCAGTGCAGCGGTGTTAGGGCAGTGTAGGGGGTCGTGCAGGGGGGTGGTGTTTTAGAGTTTAGGGCAGTGCAGTGGTGTTCGGGCATTGTAGGGGGTCATGCAGGGGGTGGTGTTTTAGGTTTTAGGGCAGTGCAGTGGTGTTCGCGCAGTGTAGGGGTCATGCTGGGGTGGTGTTTTAGGGTTTAGGGCAGTGCAGTGGTGTTCTGGCAGTGTAGGGGGTAGTGCAGGGGGGTGGTGTTTAAGGGTTTAGGGAAGTGCAGTAGTGTTCGGGCAGTGTAGGGGGTTGTGCAGGGGGTGGTGTTTTAGGGTTGAGGGCAGTGCAGTGGTGTTCGGGCAGTGTAGGGGGTCGTGCAGGGGGTGGTGTTTTAGGGTTTAGGGCAGTGCAGTGGTGTTCGGGCAGTGTTGGGAGTCGTGCAGGGGGGTGGTGTTTTAGGCTTTAGGGCAGTGCAGTGGTATTTGGGCAGTGCAGGGGGTCGTGCAGGGGGTGGTGTTTTAGGGTTTAAGGCAGTGCAGTGGTGTTCGGGCAGTGTAGGGGGTCGCACTAAGGGTCGTGTTTTAGGGTTTAGGGCAGTGCAGTGGTCTTTGGGTAGTGTAGGGGGTCGTGCTAGGGGTGGTGTTTTAGGGTTTAGGGCAGTGCATTGGTGTTTGGCCAGTGTATGGAGTCGTGCAGGGGGTGGTGTTTTTTGGTTTAGGGCAGTGCAGTGGTGTTCGGGCAGTGTAGGGGGTCATGCAGGGGGTGGTGTTTTAGGATTTAGGGCAGTGCAGTGGTGTTCGGGCAGTGTAGGGGGTTGTGCAGGGGGTGGTGTTTTAGGGTTCAGGGCAGTGCAGTGGTGTACGGGCAGTGTATGGGGCCCTGCATGGGGTGGTGTTTTAGGGTTCAGGGCAGTGCAGTGCAGTGGTGTTCGGGCAGTGTAGGAGGTCGTGCAGGGGTGGTGTTTTTGGGTTTAGGGCAGTGGTGTTAAGGCAGTGTAGGGGGTTGTGCAGAGGGTGGTGTTTTAGGTTTAGGGCAGTGCAGTGGTGTTCGGGCAGTGTAGGGGGTCGTGCTGGGGGTTATGTTTTAGCGTTCAGGGCAGTGCAGTGGTGTACGGGCAGTGTAGGGGGTCCTGCAGGGGGTGGTTTTTTAGGATTTAGGGCAGTGCAGTGGTGTTCGGGAAGTGTAGGGGGTTGTGCAGGGGGTAGTGTTTTAGGGTTCAGGGCAGTGCAGTGGTGTACGGGCAGTGTAGGGGGTCCTGCATGGGGTGGTGTTTTAGGGTTCAGTGCAGTGCAGTGGTGTTTCAGCAGTGTAGGGGGTCGTGCAGGGGTGGTGTTTTAGGGTTCAGGGCAGTGCAGTGGTGTACGGGCAGTGTAGGGGGTCCTGCATGGGGTGGTGTTTTAGGGTTCAGGGCAGTGCAGTGCAGTGGTGTTCCTGCAGTGTAGGGGGTCGTGCAGGGGGTGGTGTTTTAGTGTTTAGGGCAGTGTAGTGGTTTTCGGGCAGTGTATGGGATCGTGCAGGGGGTGGTGTTTTAGGGTTTAGGGCAGTGCAGTTGTGTTCGGGCGGTGTAGGGGGTGGTGTTTTAGGGTTTAGGGCAATGCAGTAGTGTTTGGGCATTGTAGGAGGTCATGCAGAGGGGTGGTGTTTTAGGGTTCTGGGCAGTGCAGTGGTTTTCGGACAGTGTAGGGGGTCGTGCAGGGGGATGGTGTTTTAGGGTTCAGGGCAGTGCAGCGGTGTTCGGGCAGTGTAGGGGGTCGTGCAGGGGGTGGTGATTTAGGGTTCAGGGCAGTGCAGTGGTGTTCGGGCAGTTTAGGAAGTTGTGCTGGGGGTGGTGTTTTAGGGTTCAGGGCAGTGCAGTGGTGTTCGGGCAGTGTAGGGGGTCGTGCTGGGGGTGGTGTTTCAGGGTTCAGGGCAGTGCAGTGGTGTACTGACAGTGTAGGGGGTCGTGCTGTGGGTGGTGTTTTAGGGTTCAGGGCAGTGCAGTGGTGTTCGGGCAGGGTAGGGGGTCGTGCAGGGGGTGGTGTTTTATTGTTTAGGGCAGTGCAGTGGTGTTAGGGCAGTGTAGGGGGTCATGCAGGGGGGTGGTGTTTTAGGGTTTAGGGCAGTGCAGTGGTGTTCGGGCATTGTAGGGGGTCATGCAGGGGGTGGTGTTTTAGGGTTTAGGGCAGTGCAGTGGTGTTCGGCAGTATAGGGGGTCGTGCAAGGGGGTGGTGTTTTAGGTTTTAGGGCAGTGCAGTGGTGTTCGGGCAGTGTAGGGGTCATGCTGGGGTGGTGGTTTAGGGCAGAGCAGTGGTGTTTGGGCAGTGTAGGGTGTCGTGCTGGGGTGGTGTTTTAGAGTTTAGGGTAGGGCAGTGGTGTTTGGGCACTGTAGGGGGTCATGCAGTGGGGTGGTGTTTTAGGGTTTAGGGCAGTGCAGTAGTGTTCGGGCAGTGTAGTGGGTCGTGCAGGGGGTGGTGTTTTAGGGTTGAGGGCAGTGCAGTGGTGTTCGGCCCGTGTAGGGGTCGTGCTGGGGGTGGTGTTTTAGGGTTCAGGGCAGTGCAGTGGTGTTCGGGCAGTGTAGGGGATCGTGCTAAGATGGTGTTTTAGGGTTCAGGGCGGTGCAGTGGTGTTCGGGCAGTATAGCGGGTTGTGCTGGGGTGGTGTTTTAGGGTTCAGGGCAGTGCAGTGGTGTTTGGGCAGTGTAGGGCGGCGTGCAGGGGGTGGTGTTTTAGGGTTCAGGGCAGTGCAGTGCAGTGGTGTTTGGGCAGTGTAGGGGGTCATGCAGGCGGTGGAGCTTTAGGGTTTAGGGCAGTGCAGTGGTGTTCGGGCAGGGTAGGTGGTCGTGCAGGGGGTGGTGTTTTATTGTTTAGGGCAGTGCAGCGGTGTTAGGGCAGTGTAGGGGGTCGTGCAGGGGGTTGGTGTTTTAGGGTTTAGGGCAGTGCAGTGGTGTTCGGGCATTGTAGGGGGTCATGCAGGGGGTGGTGTTTTAGGTTTTAGGGCAGTGCAGTGGTGTTCGGGCAGTGTAGGGGTCATACTGGGGTGGTGTTTTAGGGTTTAGGGCAGATCAGTGGTGTTTGGGCAGTGTAGGGGGTCGTGCTGGGGTGGTGTTTTAGAGTTTAGGGTAAGGCAGTGGTGTTTGGGCACTGTAGGGGGTCATGCAGGGGGGTGGTGTTTTAGGGTTAAGGGCAGTGCAGTGGTGTTCTGGCAGTGTAGGGGGTAGTGCAGGGGGTGGGTTTTAAGGGTTTAGGGCAGTGCAGTAGTGTTCGGGCAGTGTAGGGGGTCGTGCAGGGGGTGGTGTTTTAGGGTTGAGGGCAGTGCAGTGGTGTTCGGGCAGTGTAGGGGGTCGTGCAGGGGGTGGTGTTTTAGGGTTTATGGCAGTGCAGTGGTGTTCGGGCAGTGTTGGGAGTCGTGCAGGGGGGTGGTGTTTTAGGCTTTAGGGCAGTGCAGTGGTATTCGGGCAGTGCAGGGGGTCGTGCAGGGGGTGGTGTTTTAGGGTTTAAGGCAGTGCAGTGGTGTTCGGGCAGTGTAGGGGGTCGCACTAAGGGTCGTGTTTTAGGGTTTAGGGCAGTGCAGTGGTCTTTGGGTAGTGTAGGGGGTCGTGCTAGGGGTGGTGTTTTAGGGTTTAGGGCAGTGCATTGGTGTTTGGGCAGTGTATGGGGTCGTGCAGGGGGTGGTGTTTTTTGGTTTAGGGCAGTGCAGTGGTGTTCGGGCAGTGTAGGGGGTCATGCAGGGGTTGGTGTTTTAGGATTTAGGGCAGTGCAGTGGTGTTCGGGCAGTGTAGGGGGTTGTCCAGGGGGTGGTGTTTTAGGGTTCAGGGCAGTGCAGTGGTGTACGGGCAGTGTAGGGGGCTCTGCATGGGGTGGTGTTTTAGGGTTCAGGGCAGTGCAGTGCAGTGGTGTTCGGGCAGTGTAGGAGGTTGTGCAGGGGTGGTGTTTTTGGGTTTAGGGCAGTGGTGTTAAGGCAGTGTAGGGGGTTGTGCAGAGGGTGGTGTTTTAGGGTTTAGGGCAGTGCAGTGGTGTTCGGGCAGTATAGGGGGTCGTGCTGGGGGTGGTGTTTTAGGGTTCAGGGCAGTGCAGTGCAGTGGTGTTCCGGCAGTGTAGGGGGTCGTGCAGGGGGTGGTGTTTTAGTGTTTAGGGCAGTGTAGTGGTTTTCGGGCAGTGTAGGGGGTCGTGCAGGGAGTGGTGTTTTAGGGTTTAGGGCAGTGCAGTGGTGTTCGGGTGGTGTAGGGGGTCATGTTTTAGGGTATAGGACAGTGCAGTAGTGTTTGGGCATTGTAGGAGGTCATGCAGAGGGGTGGTGTTTTAGGGTTCTGGGCAGTGCAGTGGTGTTCGGACAGTGTAGGGGGTCGTGCAGGGGGATGGTGTTTTAGGGTTCAGGGCAGTGCAGCGGTGTTCGGGCAGTGTCGGGGGTCGTGCAGGGGGGGTGGTGATTTAGGGTTCAGGGCAGTGCAGTGGTGTTCGGGCAGTTTAGGAAGTTGTGCTGGGGGTGGTGTTTTAGGGTTCAGGGCAGTGCAGTGGTGTTCGGGCAGTGTAGGGGGTCGTGCTGGGGGTGGTGTTTTAGGGTTCAGGGCAGTGCAGTGGTGTACTGACAGTGTAGGGGTCGTGCTGTGGGTGGTGTTTTAGGGTTCAGGGCAGTGCAGTGGTGTTCGGGCAGGGTAGGGGGTCATGCAGGGGGAGGTGTTTTATTGTTTAGGGCAGTGCAGTGGTGTTAGGGCAGTGAAGGGGGTCATGCAGGGGGGTGGTGTTTTAGGGTTTAGGGCAGTGCAGTGGTGTTCGGGCATTGTAGGGAGTCGTGCAGGGGGGTGGTGTTTTAGGCTTTAGGGCAGTGCAGTGGTATTCGGGCAGTGCAGGGGGTGGTGTTTTAGGGTTTAAGGCAGTGCAGTGGTGTTCGGGCAGTGTAGGGGGTCACGCTAAGGGTCGTGTTTTAGGGTTTAGGGCAGTGCAGTGGTCTTTGGGTAGTGTAGGGGTCGTGCTAGGGGTGGTGTTTTAGGGTTTAGGGCAGTGCATTGGTGTTTGGGCAGTGTATGGGGTTGTGCAGGGGGTGGTGTTTTTTGGTTTAGGGCAGTGCAGTGGTGTTCTGGCAGTGTAGGGGGTCATGCAGGGGGTGGTGTTTTAGGATTTAGGGCAGTGCAGTGGTGTTCGGGCAGTGTAGGGGGTTGTGCAGGGGGTGGTGTTTTAGGGTTCAGGGCAGTGCAGTGGTGTACGGGCAGTGTAGGGGGCCCTGCATGGGGTGGTGTTTTAGGGTTCAGGGCAGTGCAGTGCAGTGGTGTTTGGGCAGTGTAGGGGGTCATGCAGGGGGTGGAGCTTTAGGGTTTAGGGCAGTGCAGTGGTGTTCGGGCAGGGTAGGTGGTCGTGCAGGGGGTGGTGTTTTATTGTTTAGGGCAGTGCAGCGGTGTTAGGGCAGTGTAGGGGGTCGTGCAGGGGGGTGGTGTTTTAGGGTTTAGGGCAGTGCAGTGGTGTTCGGGCATTGTAGGGGGTCATGCAGGGGGTGGTGTTTTAGGTTTTAGGGCAGTGCAGTGGTGTTCGCGCAGTGTTGGGGTCATGCTGGGGTGGTGTTTTAGGGTTTAGGGCAGTGCAGTGGTGTTCTGGCAGTGTAGGGGGTAGTGCAGGGGGGTGGTGTTTTAGGCTTTAGGGCAGTGCAGTGGTATTCGGGCAGTGCAGGGGGTCGTGCAGGGGGTGGTGTTTTAGGGTTTAAGGCAGTGCAGTGGTGTTCGGGCAGTGTAGGGGGTCGCACTAAGGGTCGTGTTTTAGGGTTTAGGGCAGTGCAGTGGTCTTTGGGTAGTGTAGGGGGTCGTGCTAGGGGTGGTGTTTTAGGGTTTAGGGCAGTGAATTGGTGTTTGGGCAGTGTATGGGGTCGTGCAGGGGGTGGTGTTTTTTGGTTTAGGGCAGTGCAGTGGTGTTCGGGCAGTGTAGGGGGTCATGCAGGGGGTGGTGTTTTAGGATTTAGGGCAGTGCAGTGGTGTTCGGGCAGTGTAGGGGGTTGTGCAGGGGGTGGTGTTTTAGGGTTCAGGGCAGTGCAGTGGTGTACGGGCAGTGTATGGGGCCCTGCATGGGGTGGTGTTTTAGGGTTCAGGGCAGTGCAGTGCAGTGGTGTTCGGGCAGTGTAGGAGGTCGTGCAGGGGTGGTGTTTTTGGGTTTAGGGCAGTGGTGTTAAGGCAGTGTAGGGGGTTGTGCAGAGGGTGGTGTTTTAGGGTTTAGGGCAGTGCAGTGGTGTTCGGGCAGTGTAGGGGGTCGTGCTGGGGTGGTGTTTTAGCGTTCAGGGCAGTGCAGTGGTGTACGGGCAGTGTAGGGGGTCCTGCAGGGGGTGGTTTTTTAGGATTTAGGGCAGTGCAGTGGTGTTCGGGCAGTGTAGGGGGTTGTGCAGGGGGTAGTGTTTTAGGGTTCAGGGCAGTGCAGTGGTGTACGGGCAGTGTAGGGGGTCCTGCATGGGGTGGTGTTTTAGGGTTCAGTGCAGTGCAGTGGTGTTTCAGCAGTGTAGGGGGTCGTGCAGGGGGTGGTGTTTTAGGGTTCAGGGCAGTGCAGTGGTGTACGGGCAGTGTAGGGGTCCTGCATAGGGTGGTGTTTTAGGGTTCAGGGCAGTGCAGTGCAGTGGTGTTCCTGCAGTGTAGGGGGTCGTGCAGGGGGTGGTGTTTTAGTGTTTAGGGCAGTGTAGTGGTTTTCGGGCAGTGTAGGGGGTCGTGCAGGGAGTGGTGTTTTAGGGTTTAGGGCAGTGCAGTGGTGTTCGGGCGGTGTAGGGGGTCATGTTTTAGGGTTTAGGGCAGTGCAGTAGTGTTTGGGCATTGTAGGAGGTCATGCAGAGGGGTGGTGTTTTAGGGTTCTGGGCAGTGCAGTGGTTTTCGGACAGTGTAGGGGGTCGTGCAGGGGGATGGTGTTTTAGGGTTCAGGGCAGTGCAGCGGTGTTCGGGCAGTGTAGGGGGTCGTGCAGGGGGTGGTGATTTAGGGTTCAGGGCAGTGCAGTGGTGTTCGGGCAGTTTAGGAAGTTGTGCTGGGGGTGGTGTTTTAGGGTTCAGGGCAGTGCAGTGGTGTTCGGGCAGTGTAGGGGGTCGTGCTGGGGGTGGTGTTTTAGGGTTCAGGGCAGTGCAGTGGTGTACTGACAGTGTAGGGGGTCATGTTTTAGGGTTTAGGGCAGTGCAGTGGTGTTCGGGCGGTGTAGGGGGTCATGTTTTAGGGTTTAGGGCAGTGCAGTGGTGTTAGGGCAGTGTAGGGGGTCATGCAGGGGGGTGGTGTTTTAGGGTTTAGGGCAGTGCAGTGGTGTTCGGGCATTGTAGGGGGTCATGCAGGGGGTGGTGTTTTAGGGTTTAGGGCAGTGCAGTGGTGTTCGGCAGTGTAGGGTGTCGTGCAAGGGGGTGGTGTTTTAGGTTTTAGGGCAGTGCAGTGGTGTTCGGGCAGTGTAGGGGTCATGCTGGGGTGGTGGTTTAGGGTAGAGCAGTGGTGTTTGGGCAGTGTAGGGGGTCGTGCTGGGGTGGTGTTTTAGAGTTTAGGGTAGGGCAGTGGTGTTTGGGCACTGTAGGGGGTCATGCAGGGGGGTGGTGTTTTAGGGTTTAGGGCAGTGCAGTAGTGTTCGGGCAGTGTAGGGGGTCGTGCAGGGGGTGGTGTTTTAGGGTTGAGGGCAGTGCAGTGGTGTTCGGCCAGTGTAGGGGGTCGTGCAGGGGGTGGTGTTTTAGTGTTTAGGGCAGTGCAGTGGTGTTCGGGCAGTGTTGGGAGTCGTGCAGGGGGGTGGTGTTTTAGGCTTTAGGGCAGTGCAGTGGTATTCGGGCAGTGCAGGGGGTCGTGCAGGGGGTGGTGATTTAGGGTTTAAGGCAGTGCAGTGGTGTTCGGGCAGTGTAGGGGGTCGTGCTAAGGGTCGTGTTTTAGGGTTTAGGGCAGTGCAGTGGTCTTTGGGTAGTGTAGGGGGTCGTGCTAGGGGTGGTGTTTTAGGGTTTAGGGCAGTGCAGTGGTTGGGCAGTGTAAGGGGTCGTGCAGGGGGTGGTGTTTTAGGGTTTAGGGCAGTGCAGTGGTGTTCGGGCAGTGTAGGGGGTCATGCAGGGGGTGGTGTTTTAGGATTTAGGGCAGTGCAGTGGTGTTCGGGCACTGTAGGGGGTTGTGCAGGGGGTGGTGTTTTAGGGTTCAGGGCAGTGCAGTGGTGTACGGGCAGTGTAGGGGGCCCTGCATGGGGTGGTGTGTTAGGGTTCAGGGCAGTGCAGTGCAGTGGTGTTCGGGCAGTGTAGGAGGTCGTGCAGGGGTGGTGTTTTTGGGTTTGGGGCAGTGGTGTTAAGGCAGTGTAGGGGGTCATGCAGAGGGTGGTGTTTTAGGGTTTAGGGCAGTGCAGTGGTGTTCGGGCAGTGTAGGGGGTCGTGCTGGGGGTGGTGTTTTAGCGTTCAGGGCAGTGCAGTGGTGTACGGGCAGTGTAGGGGGTCCTGCAGGGGGTGGTTTTTTAGGATTTAGGGCAGTGCAGTGGTGTTCGGACAGTGTAGGGGGTTGTGCAGGGTGTGGTGTTTTAGGGTTCAGGGCAGTGCAGTGGTGTACGGGCAGTGTAGGGGGTCCTGCATGGGGTGGTGTTTTAGGGTTCAGGGCAGTGCAGTGCAGTGGTGTTCGGGCAGTGTAGGGGGTCGTGCAGGGGGTGGTGTTTTAGTGTTTAGGGCAGTGTAGTGGTTTTCGGGCAGTGTAGGGGGTCGTGCAGGGGGTGGTGTTTTAGGGTTTAGGGCAGTGCAGTGGTGTTCGGGCGGTGTAGGGGGTCGTGTTTTAGGGTTTAGGGCAGTGCAGTAGTGTTTGGGCATTGTAGGGTGTCATGCAGAGGGGTGGTGTTTTAGGGTTCTGGGCAGTGCAGTGGTGTTCGGGCAGTGTAGGGGGTCGTGCAGGGGGGTGGTGTTTTAGGGTTCAGGGCAGTGCAGCGGTGTTCGGGCAGTGTAGGGGGTCGTGCAGGGAGGTGGTGATTTAGGGTTCAGGGCAGTGCAGTGGTGTTCGGGCAGTTTAGGAAGTTGTGCTGGGGTGGTGTTTTAGGGTTCAGGGCAGTGCAGTGGTGTTCGGGCAGTGTAGGGGGTCGTGCTGGGGGTGGTGTTTTAGCGTTCAGGGCAGTGCAGTGGTGTACTGACAGTGTAGGGGGTCCTGCAGGGCGTGGTTTTTTAGGATTTAGGGCAGTGCAGTGGTGTTCGGGCAGTGTAGGGGGTTGTGCAGGGGGTGGTGTTTTAGCGTTCAGGGCAGTGCAGTGGTGTACGGGCAGTGTAGGGGGTCCTGCATGGGGTGGTGTTTTAGGGTTCAGGGCAGTGCAGTGCAGTGGTGTTCCGGCAGTGTAGGGGGTCGTGCAGGGGGTGGTGTTTTAGGGTTCAGGGCAGTGCAGTGGTGTACGGGCAGTGTAGGGGGTCCTGCATGGGGTGGTGTTTTAGGGTTCAGGGCAGTGCAGTGCAGTGGTGTTCCGGCAGTGTAGGGGGTCGTGCAGGGGGTAGTGTTTTAGTGTTTAGGGCAGTGTAGTGGTTTTCGGGCAGTGTAGGGGGTCGTGCAGGGAGTGGTGTTTTATTGTTTAGGGCAGTGCAGTGGTGTTAGGGCAGTGTAGGGGGTCATGCAGGGGGGTGGTGTTTTAGGGTTTAGGGCAGTGCAGTGGTGTTCGGGCATTGTAGGGGGTCATGCAGGGGGTGGTGTTTTGGGGTTTAGGGCAGTGCAGTGGTGTTCGGCAGTGTAGGGGGTCGTGCAAGGGGGTGGTGTTTTAGGTTTTAGGGCAGTGCAGTGGTGTTCGGGCAGTGTAGGGGGTCGTGCAGGGGGATAGTGTTTTAGGGTTCAGGGCAGTGCAGCGGTGTTCGGGCAGTGTAGGGGGTCGTGCAGGGGGGTGGTGATTTAGGGTTCAGGGCAGTGCAGTGGTGTACGGGCAGTTTAGGAAGTTGTGCTGGGGGTGGTGTTTTAGGGTTCAGGGCAGTGCAGTGGTGTTCGGGCAGTGTAGGGGGTAGTGCTGGGGGTGGTGTTTTAGGGTTCAGGGCAGTGCAGTGGTGTACTGAAAGTGTAGGGGGTCGTGCTGTGGGTGGTGTTTTAGGGTTCAGGGCAGTGCAGTGGTGTTCGGGCAGGGTAGGGGGTCGTGCAGGGGGTGGTGTTTTATTGTTTAGGGCAGTGCAGTGGTGTTAGGGCAGTGTAGGGGGTCATGCAGGGGGGTGGTGTTTTAGGGTTTAGGGCAGTGCAGTGGTGTTCGGGCATTGTAGGGGGTCATGCAGGGGGTGGTGTTTTGGGGTTTAGGGCAGTGCAGTGGTGTTCGGCAGTGTAGGGGGTCGTGCAAGGGGGTGGTGTTTTAGGTTTTAGGGCAGTGCAGTGGTGTTCGGGCAGTGTAGGGGTCATGCTGGGGTGGTGTTTTAGGGTTTAGGGCAGAGCAGTGGTGTTTGGGCAGTGTAGGGGGTCGTGCTGGGGTGGTGTTTTAGAGTTTAGGGTAGGGCAGTGGTGTTTGGGCACTGTAGGGGGTCATGCAGGGGGGTGGTGTTTTAGGGTTTAGGGCAGTGCAGTAGTGTTCGGGCAGTGTAGGGGGTCGTGCAGGGGGTGGTGTTTTAGGGTTGAGGGCAGTGCAGTGGTGTTCGGGCAGTGTAGGGGGTCGTGCAGGGGGTGGTGTTTTAGGGTTTAGGGCAGTGCAGTGGTGTTCGGGCAGTGTTGGGAGTCGTGCAGGGGGGTGGTGTTTTAGGCTTTAGGCAGTGCAGTGGTATTCGGGCAGTGCAGGGGGTCGTGCAGGGGGTGGTGATTTAGGGTTTAAGGCAGTGCAGTGGTGTTCGGGCAGTGTAGGGGGTCGTGCTAAGGGTCGTGTTTTAGGGTTTAGGGCAGTGCAGTGGTCTTTGGGTAGTGTAGGGGGTCGTGCTAGGGGTGGTGTTTTAGGGTTTAGGGCAGTGCAGTGGTTGGGCAGTGTATGGGGTCGTGCAGGGGGTGGTGTTTTAGGGTTTAGGGCAGTGCAGTGGTGTTCGGGCAGTGTAGGGGGTCATGCAGGGGGTGGTGTTTTAGGATTTAGGGTAGTGCAGTGGTGTTCGGGCAGTGTAGGGGGTTGTGCAGGGGGTGGTGTTTTAGGGTTCAGGGCAGTGCAGTGGTGTACGGGCAGTGTAGGGGGCCCTGCATGGGGTGGTGTGTTAGGGTTCAGGGCAGTGCAGTGCAGTGGTGTTCGGGCAGTGTAGGAGGTCATGCAGGGGTGGTGTTTTTGGGTTTAGGGCAGTGGTGTTAAGGCAGTGTAGGGGGTCATGCAGAGGGTGGTGTTTTAGGGTTTAGGGCAGTGCAGTGGTGTTCGGGCAGTGTAGGGGGTCGTGCTGGGGGTGGTGTTTTAGCATTCAGGGCAGTGCAGTGGTGTTCGGACAGTGTAGGGGGTCATGCAGGGGGTGGTGTTTTAGGATTTAGGGTAGTGCAGTGGTGTTCGGGCAGTGTAGGGGGTTGTGCAGGGGGTGGTGTTTTAGGGTTCAGGGCAGTGCAGTGGTGTACGGGCAGTGTAGGGGGCCCTGCATGGGGTGGTGTGTTAGGGTTCAGGGCAGTGCAGTGCAGTGGTGTTCGGGCAGTGTAGGAGGTCATGCAGGGGTGGTGTTTTTGGGTTTAGGGCAGTGGTGTTAAGGCAGTGTAGGGGGTCATGCAGAGGGTGGTGTTTTAGGGTTTAGGGCAGTGCAGTGGTGTTCGGGCAGTGTAGGGGGTCGTGCTGGGGGTGGTGTTTTAGCATTCAGGGCAGTGCAGTGGTGTACGGGCAGTGTAGGGGGTCCTGCAGGGGGTGGTTTTTTAGGATTTAGGGCAGTGCAGTGGTGTTCGGACAGTGTAGGGGGTTGTGCAGGGTGTGGTGTTTTAGGGTTCAGGGCAGTGCAGTGGTGTACGGGCCGTGTAGGGGGTCCTGCATGGGGTGGTGTTTTAGGGTTCAGGGCAGTGCAGTGCAGTTCGGGCAGTGTAGGGGGTCGTGCAGGGGGTGGTGTTTTAGTGTTTAGGGCAGTGTAGTGGTTTTCGGGCAGTGTAGGGGGTCGTGCAGGGGGTGGTGTTTTAGGGTTTAGGGCAGTGCAGTGGTGTTCGGGCGGTGTAGGGGGTCGTGTTTTAGGGTTTAGGGCAGTGCAGTAGTGTTTGGGCATTGTAGGGGGTCATGCAGAGGGGTGGTGTTTTAGGGTTCTGGGCAGTGCAGTGGTGTTCGGGCAGTGTAGGGGGTCATGCAGGGGGGTGGTGTTTTAGGGTTCAGGGCAGTGCAGCGGTGTTCGGGCAGTGTAGGGGGTCGTGCAGGGAGGTGGTGATTTAGGGTTCAGGGCAGTGCAGTGGTGTTCGGGCAGTTTAGGAAGTTGTGCTGGGGGTGGTGTTTTAGGGTTCAGGGCAGTGCAGTGCAGTGGTGTTCGGGCAGTGTAGGGGGTCGCGCTAAGGGTCGTGTTTTAGGGTTTAGGGCAGTGGTCTTTGGGTAGTGTAGGGGGTCGTGCTAGGGGTGGTGTTTTAGGGTTTAGGGCAGTGCATTGGTGTTAGAATCCGGGGTCTCTGGTTGGCGCAGGTATGCACTTGCGACAAGCAGGGACCCTTTTCATCTAAGTCAGGGCAAAGGATCACCTCTTTAAAAATAACCCCTGCTCGCCCTCTAGGTAACGTGGCGCGAGCAGTCAGGCTAAATTTCCAGAGGGCATATGGTTAAGCGTTCAAGTTGTCCCACACAATAATCACCACCCCACCACACAAAAGACACAAGGCTGTATTTATCAAAAGTAGAAGTCTTTATATAAAAGGGGTTTTCTTTTAGGCAGGTTGAATAAATACAGTTCTCTTAGCGAATCTCAATCCAGTTACTCTCAAAATGCTTTACGGGCAGTCCACAGTTGTAAAAATGGCACAGTTCTCTTTAAAATAGGTTTCTTAGGTCTTCTGGGCACTTCGTAGCGCCTTTGGGGTGCCCTTGGCAAGGTTTTTACAGTGCCTTGCCGTTTCCCACGCTTCTCGCGTGAGCCGGAGTACGCTTGCCGAGTCTCACTCTTCTCGAGTGAGCACCGGTAATGCTTTTCAATGCAGTACGGTTAAAACGTAGGTACGGTTCGAACCTTGCTGTTCCCAGGGTAAGTACGGGTCGAACCAAGGCTGTTACGGCTCGAACTCAGCCAAAAGAAGCACTTTTCAAAGCGCCATTATTTCAGCTAGCAGTACGATGCGAACCAGGCACAAGTATGTCTCGAACCCAGGAGCAGTTCCAAAGCAGTTACGGGGCGAACTGGGCTGACTTCTTAGTACGGTGCAAATGTACGGTGCGAACAGTGGTACACTCAGGCACAGTACGTCCCGAACCCAGGATTTACGAAGGCAGTACAGTGCGAACCCAGCAGCAGTTCAAAAGCAGTTACGGGGCGAACTGGGCTGACTCCTCAGTACGGTGCAAATGTACGGTGCGAACAGCGGTACACTCAGGCACAGTACGTCTCGAACTCAGGATTTACGAAGGCAGTACAGTGCGAACCCAGCAGCAGTTCAAAAGCAGTTACGGCCGTACGCAGGTTAGTACGGGCCATATTTCTGCGCGCAGAGCCACAAATACCTTGGTTCTTTCACTGCAAGTGTTCGCGGCGGCCTGCAGAAGTCAGCCACGAGTGTCCCACGTCGCGTCTTGGTCCCGGCTCCTCCGTGGACGCGGATGCTTCGTGGGGGGCACTCCTTAGTTCCACAGCACACCAGCGAGGGCAGAAGCAGAGGGGGCAGCCTGGGGGCGAGATCTCAGCGCAGCGCGCTGTCGGCTTCGTCCGGTTGGGGCGAACAGTGCACACAGGTCCTCACGGTGATTTCTGCAGCCCGGGGGGGGTCGCAGGGCTCGATGTTTGGACAGGGATCTCCTCCGTACTTTGCGAGCACGGCTCGAGGGGGCAGTTGCTTACTGTGTTTAGGCTTGTGTGCCCTCACGATGCTCACAGCTACTCCGGCGCAGAGGTCGCGTTGCTCAGGGAGATTTAAGGCACAAGCCTCTCCGGGGTCAGCGGTGTAGAATCACCCACAGCAGTCTCTTCTCCTTCAAGGGGGGGGTAGCGCCCAATGTTCCTGGGGCGCAGTTCAGGAGGCAAGTTCTCTAGCAAGCCCTTGGAGATAGTTCAGCACAAGTTGATGCAAAGTCTTTTCTTTAAGTCTTTTCCTCTCCTTCTTGCAGCAAGGCACCCACTGCAGGCCAGTCTCACAGGTCAGAGACAGTAGTCCTCCTTCAGCTTTCCCAGGTCCTTCTCTTCGGGCAGAGGTTCGTCGTTGTGTAAACAGGATCTGATTTCTTAGGAGCCAGGCTCCTACTTTTATAGTGCGATTCTTTTGTTCTTTAGTGCCAGGGGGCCTGGGCCTGGCTCAGTCCAGTTTTTGAGCACTTTGTTGTGGTGACTCTGCTCTTTTCCTTTCAGCAGCAGGGCAGAGACATCAGCCGCTCCACAGGGGGCGGCGCCGGCTTTGTGGGGGCAGAGCACAGGTCTATTCAAGAGTCAAGGTGTACTCCTCCCACCCATCCTGGTGTAATCTCTCTACCCACCACCTGGCAGTCAACCTGTCTCTGGGGATTCCCCAACCCTGCTCCTTACTGTTGCCAGGCAGAACACACACACACACAGCGCAGAGGCGGACTGAATGGCCAGATCAGTAAATACTAACTTTCTAAAAGTAGTATTTACAAACACAGGATATTAAAATAAACTTTACTAAAAGAAGTATTTTATTATTCTGAGTCCAGGCATACTAAACATGACTTTCTACCATGCTCTATGAGTCCACTGGGGTCACAGCGTGTAGTGACTCCAGCAGCCCATTCTGGCCTATGGAGAGCAGGTAGCCTTCAATAGTGAAAAACGAAAATGGCTGTAATTCACTATTAAGACATGCCACACACATCAGGGCATGTCCTACCTTATGCCTACAATGCACCCAGCCCTTGGGCCTACCAGAGGGGTGACTAATATGTAGTTAAGGGAAGGTTTAGGGACTGGCAAGTGGGTGCACTTGCGCAGTCAGCGCGACAGTATCAGACTGCGCGCAGGTTCTGCAGTGGCAGATCCTAGACACATTTTACTAGGCCGCTTCTGTGGGTGGCACAACCAGTGCTGCAAGCCCACCAGCAGCATTTGTATTTACAAGCCCTGGCACTCCTGGTGCACTTTACTAGGGGCTGACAGTAAACCAAATAAACCAATCATGGACACCAATCAATGTATACATTTTACCATAGGGAGAGCATATGCACCTTAGCACTGGTCAGCAGTGGTAAGGTGCCCAGAGTCATAAATCAGCCAACACCAGGTCAGAAAAAATACAGGAGGAAGGCAAAAAGTTTAGGGATGACCCTTCAAAAAGGGCCAGGTCCAACACAACCCCCTTCCAGCCAAAACGCAGGGTAGACCAATCACCACCGTGATGGTCTTCCCTGCTTGGGGCGATAGAACAAGGACCTGGCCCGCAACTGCAGGGGCAGACTCCAGTTCTATGCCAATCTGAACCTATTGGACTCCCTCTGTCCATACTCTCAGGGCCCACCAAACCAATCCATGGGGAACCCTTTTCCTCACCTGTGGACACCACCTGTGCAGCACCTAACCTTAACTGGCCCACAGGGGTGTCCCAACAGACAGACAGCAAAATACTACAGTGGCCACTGACAGTAGTCAGGGATGAGACCCAGGCCGTATGCCTCTCAGGGCTCTCAATCCTCTGTGGCGCCAGGGAGCGGGGGGCAGTAGCCCCAGGTGCTTGGCACCCTTTGTCCATTCTCCCCCTTGTCAGGTCAGGTATGACATACTGGCACTGACCCACCAGCCCCAGGACTGTACCCGGCGGCTGGACCCAAGACTGGGGTGGCCTCTCCCACACCCGGTCTTTCTCCTTGGGGCTCTGTACCCTCCCACCTGGAGTGGTACCCCCTTCCAGAATTGCCAGGGCACCTGGGGCAGGTGTCCTGCGCAATTCGCCCACCAGTTCAGGTGTTCTATCCTGCAACTGGGCGTCCAGGTCAGGGGGGACACCCTGAACCTGGCCCTCCAACCTAGGGTCTAAACCCTTCAGTTGAGCCGGGGTCAGAGGCGAGGACTCCCTCCCTCTGCACCCCCTTCCAGAGTACTGCCCACTCCCAACTGGCGTGGTACCCCCAGAAGCAACATGGGTCAGGACACTGATTACAGTAGTCCCACCCTCCAGGTCAGACAACACCTGAACCTGGCTTCCCAACCCTGGGACCAACCCATGCGGTTGAACGCTCGCCTGGCGCACCAGGACTTCCCGGGGAGCATGCATTCCCCCCCTGAGGGTGACACATAACTCATGTGTCGTGTGACAGTCTGCCTGGCGCTGATCTCCCGACCCCTGTCCATCTGACAGTGCCTGAAGATCCCCCAGGACAGAAGTGGTTTCACCATGGTCATTCACTGGTGACGCAGCCCTTCTGGCTGGCCCCTGACCCACTGGTTCTTCCACTGGGGACTCTTTCCCCCTCTCACCCCTCAATCTGGACCTCTGCACCCTCCCTACTGGAACGGTACTGCCAGACACCAGAACCGAGGGAGGCCGGCTTACAGACACTCCCTGTTCACCAGCCACTAGGGGATCCACCTCGACGGGCGGCCCATCAGGACAGCCTAGGCTCCCTGCCTGGTGTTCTCTTAAAGAACCATCCAGGCTCTGAGACCGGGTTTCGGGCACCTGGGGGCCCGCAGCCCCACACTCACTCCTTCTCCACTGAGACAGGACGTGAGGCCCTACATCCCTCCCACTACCATGGGACCTAGCTGGGCTACTCTGCACCACTTCCACCACTCTGGGTTGGAAGATACCTGAGCCACTCCCCACGGGGTCACTCCCCAATGCCTCTCCAGACCCTCTGGAATCCACCAAAAGGTCTGCCTCCAATGTTAGTTCTCTGCGGTCAGAGAACTCACTCCCCAACTGGCGTTGACATAGCTCTGGAAAACAGGGACTTAAAATATGCTCTCCCACAATTGGATCACACAGCCCCCTAGCAGGGTTAACCAAACTAGCCTTCACCTTACCATCCAGTGCCTCACACACGTACTCCACACCACTCTCCTGAGACTGGCAAGACAGTATCTGACTGTCTCTTTCACACAACCCACACTCTTCTGGGCGGTCTTCACACTCACCTACCAGGACTTCAATTTTGGGGGAACCCCTCTCCCTGCACCTCTCATCTAGAGTCAGTAGAGTGTCCCTCCCGCCACTAGGACCATGAACCCCTGCGCCAGTCACCCTATTCCCTTCAGGGATACTGCGCACTACTGCAGCTACCTCATGCCCTTGAACCTCCTGGTGTATATTAACCCCCTCCTTCAAGTCAGGCGCCACATCTCTGGGTGTGCGTACTACTCTTTCAGCACTAAAATATTCACTATTGCTGCCACCATCTGAGCTGGGTTCCTCCTTCCACTCAGAAAAGCTCAACCTCTGAGCTACGCAACTTTCTTGCTGCTGGGCTGAGACACTCATGGCCTCAAGCCTCTCGAGCTCCATGTCATATTTCTTCATTAGGAAGTCATGCTTCATTTGCATTTTCTTTTCTTCCAGAGCCAGCTTCTTGCTTTCTAGCTCCAATTGGGCATTTACTTCCAGCTCTGCCAACTTCAATTCATGATCCCGGGCGGCCTGTCTGTCTGCCAGCTCCTCTGGCGACAGGCCTCTGCCAAAACTGCGAACGCTTTCCGCTGGTTTCCATGGTGTAACTTCCTTAGTTGCACCCCTTGAATCAATCCAGGCTTTGAGCGCCTTGTAGAGATCTGATCTGTTCTTGCATCCTGCATGTGGAACCTTGAGCTTCCTGCAGAAGTACTTGAGTTCAGTTCTCTTGTAGCTATCCAGTTTTGACTCATCCCATTCAACCTCTCCAGCCTCCGAGGCTTCAGACGCGGTTTTCTCTATGCTGTTTGAGCCCGGCATGGCTTCAAACGCAAGGGATCTTTGGCAAGTGAAATTAAAATTCTAAAAGTTCTGTGGCTTAAGCTACTGGACTGTCCACTGTGCAATGGTTAGCAATCACTGCGCAGACAATAAGAACGCAAATCCGTAAATCCGCACCGCTGCCACCAATGTTAGAATCCGGGGTCTCTGGTTGGCGCAGGTATGCACTTGCGACAAGCAGGGACCCTTTTCATCTAAGTCAGGGCAAAGGATCACCTCTTTAAAAATAACCCCTGCTCGCCCTCTAGGTAACGTGGCGCGAGCAGTCAGGCTAAATTTCCAGAGGGCATATGGTTAAGCGTTCAAGTTGTCCCACACAATAATCACCACCCCACCACACAAAAGACACAAGGCTGTATTTATCAAAAGTAGAAGTCTTTATATAAAAGGGGTTTTCTTTTAGGCAGGTTGAATAAATACAGTTCTCTTAGCGAATCTCAATCCAGTTACTCTCAAAATGCTTTACGGGCAGTCCACAGTTGTAAAAATGGCACAGTTCTCTTTAAAATAGGTTTCTTAGGTCTTCTGGGCACTTCGTAGCGCCTTTGGGGTGCCCTTGGCAAGGTTTTTACAGTGCCTTGCCGTTTCCCACGCTTCTCGCGTGAGCCGGAGTACGCTTGCCGAGTCTCACTCTTCTCGAGTGAGCACCGGTAATGCTTTTCAATGCAGTACGGTTAAAACGTAGGTACGGTTCGAACCTTGCTGTTCCCAGGGTAAGTACGGGTCGAACCAAGGCTGTTACGGCTCGAACTCAGCCAAAAGGAGCACTTTTCAAAGCGCCATTATTTCAGCTAGCAGTACGATGCGAACCAGGCACAAGTATGTCTCGAACCCAGGAGCAGTTCCAAAGCAGTTACGGGGCGAACTGGGCTGACTTCTTAGTACGGTGCAAATGTACGGTGCGAACAGTGGTACACTCAGGCACAGTACGTCCCGAACCCAGGATTTACGAAGGCAGTACAGTGCGAACCCAGCAGCAGTTCAAAAGCAGTTACGGGGCGAACTGGGCTGACTCCTCAGTACGTGCAAATGTACGGTGCGAACAGCGGTACACTCAGGCACAGTACGTCTCGAACTCAGGATTTACGAAGGCAGTACAGTGCGAACCCAGCAGCAGTTCAAAAGCAGTTACGGCCGTACGCAGGTTAGTACGGGCCGTATTTCTGCGCGCAGAGCCACAAATACCTTGGTTCTTTCACTGCAAGTGTTCGCGGCGGCCTGCAGAAGTCAGCCACGAGTGTCCCACGTCGCGTCTTGGTCCCGGCTCCTCCGTGGACGCGGATGCTTCGTGGGGGGCACTCCTTAGTTCCACAGCACACCAGCGAGGGCAGAAGCAGAGGGGGCAGCCTGGGGGCGAGATCTCAGCGCAGCGCGCTGTCGGCTTCGTCCGGTTGGGGCGAACAGTGCACACAGGTCCTCACGGTGATTTCTGCAGCCCGGGGGGGGTCGCAGGGCTCGATGTTTGGACAGGGATCTCCTCCGTACTTTGCGAGCACGGCTCGAGGGGGCAGTTGCTTACTGTGTTTAGGCTTGTGTGCCCTCACGATGCTCACAGCTACTCCGGCGCAGAGGTCGCGTTGCTCAGGGAGATTTAAGGCACAAGCCTCTCCGGGGTCAGCGGTGTAGAATCACCCACAGCAGTCTCTTCTCCTTCAAGGGGGGGGTAGCGCCCAATGTTCCTGGGGCGCAGTTCAGGAGGCAAGTTCTCTAGCAAGCCCTTGGAGATAGTTCAGCACAAGTTGATGCAAAGTCTTTTCTTTAAGTCTTTTCCTCTCCTTCTTGCAGCAAGGCACCCACTGCAGGCCAGTCTCACAGGTCAGAGACAGTAGTCCTCCTTCAGCTTTCCCAGGTCCTTCTCTTCGGGCAGAGGTTCGTCGTTGTGTAAACAGGATCTGATTTCTTAGGAGCCAGGCTCCTACTTTTATAGTGCGATTCTTTTGTTCTTTAGCGCCAGGGGGCCTGGGCCTGGCTCAGTCCAGTTTTTGAGCACTTTGTTGTGGTGACTCTGCTCTTTTCCTTTCAGCAGCAGGGCAGAGACATCAGCCGCTCCACAGGGGGCGGCGCCGGCTTTGTGGGGGCAGAGCACAGGTCTATATCAAGAGTCAAGGTGTACTCCTCCCACCCATCCTGGTGTAATCTCTCTACCCACCACCTGGCAGCCAACCTGTCTCTGGGGATTCCCCAACCCTGCTCCTTACTGTTGCCAGGCAGAACACACACACACACAGCGCAGAGGCGGACTGAATGGCCAGATCAGTAAATACTAACTTTCTAAAAGTCCAGGCATACTAAACATGACTTTCTACCATGCTCTATGAGTCCACTGGGGTCACAGCGTGTAGTGACTCCAGCAGCCCATTCTGGCCTATGGAGAGCAGGTAGCCTTCAATAGTGAAAAACGAAAATGGCTGTAATTCACTATTAAGACATGCCACACACATCAGGGCATGTCCTACCTTATGCCTACAATGCACCCTGCCCTTGGGCCTACCAGAGGGGTGACTAATATGTAGTTAAGGGAAGGTTTAGGGACTGGCAAGTGGGTGCACTTGCGCAGTCAGCGCGACAGTATCAGACTGCGCGCAGGTCCTGCAGTGGCAGATCCTAGACACATTTTACTAGGCCGCTTCTGTGGGTGGCACAACCAGTGCTGCAAGCCCACCAGCAGCATTTGTATTTACAAGCCCTGGCACTCCTGGTGCACTTTACTAGGGGCTGACAGTAAACCAAATAAACCAATCATGGACACCAATCAATGTATACATTTTACCATAGGGAGAGCATATGCACCTTAGCACTGGTCAGCAGTGGTAAGGTGCCCAGAGTCATAAATCAGCCAACACCAGGTCAGAAAAAATACAGGAGGAAGGCAAAAAGTTTAGGGATGACCCTTCAAAAAGGGCCAGGTCCAACAATTGGTGTTTGGGCAGTGTATGGGGTCGTGCAGGGGGTGGTGTTTTTTGGTTTAGGGCAGTGCAGTGGTGTTCGGGCAGTGTAGGGGGTCATGCAGGGGGTGGTGTTTTAGGATTTAGGGCAGTGCAGTGGTGTTCGGGCAGTGTAGGGGGTTGTGCAGGGGGTGGTGTTTTAGGGTTCAGGGCAGTGCAGTGGTGTACGGGCAGTGTAGGGGGCCCTGCATGGGGTGGTGTTTTAGGGTTCAGGGCAGTGCAGTGCAGTGGTGTTCGGGCAGTGTAGGAGGTCGTGCAGGGGTGGTGTTTTTGGGTTTAGGGCAGTGGTGTTAAGGCAGTGTAGGGGGTTGTGCAGAGGGTGGTGTTTTAGGGTTCAGGGCAGTGCAGTGCAGTGGTGTTCCGGCAGTGTAGGGGGTCGTGCAGGGGGTGGTGTTTTAGTGTTTAGGGCAGTGTAGTGGTTTTTGGGCAGTGTAGGGGGTCGTGCAGGGAGTGGTGTTTTAGGGTTTAGGGCAGTGCAGTGGTGTTCGGGCGGTGTAGGGGGTCATTTTTTAGGGTTTAGGGCAGTGCACTAGTGTTTGGGCATTGTAGGAGGTCATGCAGAGGGGTGGTGTTTTAGGGTTCTGGGCAGTGCAGTGGTGTTCGGACAGTGTAGGGGGTCGTGCAGGGGGATGGTGTTTTAGGGTTCAGGGCAGTGCAGCGGTGTTCGGGCAGTGTAGGGGGTCGTGCAGGGGGTGGTGATTTAGGGTTCAGGGCAGTGCAGTGGTGTTCGGGCAGTTTAGGAAGTTGTGCTGGGGGTGGTGTTTTAGGGTTCAGGGCAGTGCAGTGGTGTTCGGGCAGTGTAGGGGGTCGTGCTGGGGGTGGTGTTTTAGCGTTCAGGGCAGTGCAGTGGTGTACTGACAGTGTAGGGGGTCCTGCAGGGCGTGTTTTTTTAGGATTTAGGGCAGTGCAGTGGTGTTCGGGCAGTGTAGGGGGTTGTGCAGGGGGTGGTGTTTTAGGGTTCAGGGCAGTGCAGTGGTGTACGGGCAGTGTAGGGGGTCCTGCAGGGGGTGGTATTTTAGGGTTCAGGGCAGTGCAGTGCAGTGGTGTTCCGGCAGTGTAGGGGGTCGTGCAGGGGGTGGTGTTTTAGGGTTCAGGGCAGTGCAGTGGTGTACGGGCAGTGTAGGGGGTCCTGCATGGGGTGGTGTTTTAGGGTTCAGGGCAGTGCAGTGCAGTGGTGTTCCGGCAGTGTAGGGGGTCGTGCAGGGGGTGGTGTTTTAGTGTTTAGGGCAGTGTAGTGGTTTTTGGGCAGTGTAGGGGGTCGTGCAGGGAGTGGTGTTTTAGGGTTTAGGGCAGTGCAGTGGTGTTCGGGCGGTGTAGGGGGTCATGTTTTAGGGTTTAGGGCAGTGCAGTAGTGTTTGGGCATTGTAGGAGGTCATGCAGAGGGGTGGTGTTTTAGGGTTCTGGGCAGTGCAGTGGTGGTCGGACAGTGTAGGGGGTCGTGCAGGGGGATGGTGTTTTAGGGTTCAGGGCAGTGCAGCGGTGTTCGGGCAGTGTAGGGGGTCGTGCAGGGGGGTGGTGATTTAGGGTTCAGGGCAGTGCAGTGGTGTTCGGGCAGTTTAGGAAGTTGTGCTGGGGGTGGTGTTTTAGGGTTCAGGGCAGTGCAGTGCAGTGGTGTTCGGGCAGTGTAGGGGGTCGCGCTAAGGGTCGTGTTTTAGGGTTTAGGGCAGTGGTCTTTGGGTAGTGTAGGGGGTCGTGCTAGGGGTGGTGTTTTAGGGTTTAGGGCAGTGCATTGGTGTTTGGGCAGTGTATGGGGTCGTGCAGGGGGTGGTGTTTTTTGGTTTAGGGCAGTGCAGTGGTGTTCGGGCAGTGTAGGGGGTCATGCAGGGGGTGGTGTTTTAGGATTTAGGGCAGTGCAGTGGTGTTCGGGCAGTGTAGGGGGTTGTGCAGGGGGTGGTGTTTTAGGGTTCAGGGCAGTGCAGTGGTGTACGGGCAGTGTAGGGGGCCCTGCATGGGGTGGTGTTTTAGGGTTCAGGGCAGTGCAGTGCAGTGGTGTTCGGGCAGTGTAGGAGGTCGTGCAGGGGTGGTGTTTTTGGGTTTAGGGCAGTGGTGTTAAGGCAGTGTAGGGGGTTGTGCAGAGGGTGGTGTTTTAGGGTTCAGGGCAGTGCAGTGGTGTACGGGCAGTGTAGGGGGTCCTGCAGGGGGTGGTGTTTTAGGGTTTAGGGCAGTGCAGTGCAGTGGTGTTCGGGCAGTGTAGGGGGTCGTGCAGGGGGTGGTGTTTTAGTGTTTAGGGCAGTGTAGTGGTTTTCGGGCAGTGTAGGGGGTCGTGCAGGGGGTGGTGTTTTAGGGTTTAGGGCAGTGCAGTGGTGTTCGGGCGGTGTAGGGGGTCGTGTTTTAGGGTTTAGGGCAGTGCAGTAGTGTTTGGGCATTGTAGGGGGTCATGCAGAGGGGTGGTGTTTTAGGGTTCTGGGCAGTGCAGTGGTGTTCGGGCAGTGTAGGGGGTCATGCAGGGGGGTGGTGTTTTAGGGTTCAGGGCAGTGCAGCGGTGTTCGGGCAGTGTAGGGGGTCGTGCAGGGAGGTGGTGATTTAGGGTTCAGGGCAGTGCAGTGGTGTTCGGGCAGTTTAGGAAGTTGTGCTGGGGGTGGTGTTTTAGGGTTCAGGGCAGTGCAGTGCAGTGGTGTTCGGGAAGTGTAGGGGGTCGCGCTAAGGGTCGTGTTTTAGGGTTTAGGGCAGTGGTCTTTGGGTAGTGTAGGGGGTCGTGCTAGGGGTGGTGTTTTAGGGTTTAGGGCAGTGCATTGGTGTTTGGGCAGTGTATGGGGTCGTGCAGGGGGTGGTGTTTTTTGGTTTAGGGCAGTGCAGTGGTGTTCGGGCAGTGTAGGGGGTCATGCAGGGGGTGGTGTTTTAGGATTTAGGGCAGTGCAGTGGTGTTCGGGCAGTGTAGGGGGTTGTGCAGGGGGTGGTGTTTTAGGGTTCAGGGCAGTGCAGTGGTGTACGGGCAGTGTAGGGGGCCCTGCATGGGGTGGTGTTTTAGGGTTCAGGGCAGTGCAGTGCAGTGGTGTTCGGGCAGTGTAGGAGGTCGTGCAGGGGTGGTGTTTTTGGGTTTAGGGCAGTGGTGTTAAGGCAGTGTAGGGGGTTGTGCAGAGGGTGGTGTTTTAGGGTTCAGGGCAGTGCAGTGCAGTGGTGTTCCGGCAGTGTAGGGGGTCGTGCAGGGGGTGGTGTTTTAGTGTTTAGGGCAGTGTAGTGGTTTTCGGGCAGTGTAGGGGGTCGTGCAGGGAGTGGTGTTTTAGGGTTTAGGGCAGTGCAGTGGTGTTCGGGCGGTGTAGGGGGTCATTTTTTAGGGTTTAGGGCAGTGCACTAGTGTTTGGGCATTGTAGGAGGTCATGCAGAGGGGTGGTGTTTTAGGGTTCTGGGCAGTGCAGTGGTGTTCGGACAGTGTAGGGGGTCGTGCAGGGGGATGGTGTTTTAGGGTTCAGGGCAGTGCAGCGGTGTTCGGGCAGTGTAGGGGGTCGTGCAGGGGGTGGTGATTTAGGGTTCAGGGCAGTGCAGTGGTGTTCGGGCAGTTTAGGAAGTTGTGCTGGGGGTGGTGTTTTAGGGTTCAGGGCAGTGCAGTGGTGTTCGGGCAGTGTAGGGGGTCGTGCTGGGGGTGGTGTTTTAGCGTTCAGGGCAGTGCAGTGGTGTACTGACAGTGTAGGGGGTCCTGCAGGGCGTGTTTTTTTAGGATTTAGGGCAGTGCAGTGGTGTTCGGGCAGTGTAGGGGGTTGTGCAGGGGGTGGTGTTTTAGGGTTCAGGGCAGTGCAGTGGTGTACGGGCAGTGTAGGGGGTCCTGCAGGGGGTGGTGTTTTAGGGTTCAGGGCAGTGCAGTGCAGTGGTGTTCCGGCAGTGTAGGGGGTCGTGCAGGGGGTGGTGTTTTAGGGTTCAGGGCAGTGCAGTGGTGTACGGGCAGTGTAGGGGGTCCTGCATGGGGTGGTGTTTTAGGGTTCAGGGCAGTGCAGTGCAGTGGTGTTCCGGCAGTGTAGGGGGTCGTGCAGGGGGTGGTGTTTTAGTGTTTAGGGCAGTGTAGTGGTTTTTGGGCAGTGTAGGGGGTCGTGCAGGGAGTGGTGTTTTAGGGTTTAGGGCAGTGCAGTGGTGTTCGGGCGGTGTAGGGGGTCATGTTTTAGGGTTTAGGGCAGTGCAGTAGTGTTTGGGCATTGTAGGAGGTCATGCAGAGGGGTGGTGTTTTAGGGTTCTGGGCAGTGCAGTGGTGGTCGGACAGTGTAGGGGGTCGTGCAGGGGGATGGTGTTTTAGGGTTCAGGGCAGTGCAGCGGTGTTCGGGCAGTGTAGGGGGTCGTGCAGGGGGGTGGTGATTTAGGGTTCAGGGCAGTGCAGTGGTGTTCGGGCAGTTTAGGAAGTTGTGCTGGGGGTGGTGTTTTAGGGTTCAGGGCAGTGCAGTGCAGTGGTGTTCGGGCAGTGTAGGGGGTCGCGCTAAGGGTCGTGTTTTAGGGTTTAGGGCAGTGGTCTTTGGGTAGTGTAGGGGGTCGTGCTAGGGGTGGTGTTTTAGGGTTTAGGGCAGTGCATTGGTGTTTGGGCAGTGTATGGGGTCGTGCAGGGGGTGGTGTTTTTTGGTTTAGGGCAGTGCAGTGGTGTTCGGGCAGTGTAGGGGGTCATGCAGGGGGTGGTGTTTTAGGATTTAGGGCAGTGCAGTGGTGTTCGGGCAGTGTAGGGGGTTGTGCAGGGGGTGGTGTTTTAGGGTTCAGGGCAGTGCAGTGGTGTACGGGCAGTGTAGGGGGCCCTGCATGGGGTGGTGTTTTAGGGTTCAGGGCAGTGCAGTGCAGTGGTGTTCGGGCAGTGTAGGAGGTCGTGCAGGGGTGGTGTTTTTGGGTTTAGGGCAGTGGTGTTAAGGCAGTGTAGGGGGTTGTGCAGAGGGTGGTGTTTTAGGGTTTAGGGCAGTGCAGTGGTGTTCGGGCAGTGTAGGGGGTCGTGCTGGGGGTGGTGTTTTAGGGTTCAGGGCAGTGCAGTGCAGTGGTGTTCCGGCAGTGTAGGGGGTCGTGCAGGGGGTGGTGTTTTAGTGTTTAGGGCAGTGTAGTGGTTTTCGGGCAGTGTAGGGGGTCGTGCAGGGAGTGGTGTTTTAGGGTTTAGGGCAGTGCAGTGGTGTTCGGGCGGTGTAGGGGGTCATTTTTTAGGGTTTAGGGCAGTGCAGTAGTGTTTGGGCATTGTAGGAGGTCATGCAGAGGGGTGGTGTTTTAGGGTTCTGGGCAGTGCAGTGGTGTTCGGACAGTGTAGGGGGTCGTGCAGGGGGATGGTGTTTTAGGGTTCAGGGCAGTGCAGCGGTGTTCGGGCAGTGTAGGGGGTCGTGCAGGGGGTGGTGATTTAGGGTTCAGGGCAGTGCAGTGGTGTTCGTGCAGTTTAGGAAGTTGTGCTGGGGGTGGTGTTTTAGGGTTCAGGGCAGTGCAGTGGTGTTCGGGCAGTGTAGGGGGTCGTGCTGGTGGTGGTGTTTTAGGGTTCAGGGCAGTGCAGTGGTGTACTGACACTGTAGGGGTCGTGCTGTGGGTTGTGTTTTAGGGTTCAGGGCAGTGCAGTGGTGTTCGGGCAGGGTAGGGGGTCCTGCAGGGGGTGGTGTTTTATTGTTTAGGGCAGTGCAGTGGTGTTAGGGCAGTGTAGGGGGTCATGCAGGGGGGTGGTGTTTTAGGGTTTAGGGCAGTGCAGTGGTGTTCGGGCATTGTAGGGGGTCATGCAGGGGGTGGTGTTTTGGGGTTTAGGGCAGTGCAGTGGTGTTCGGCAGTGTAGGGGGTCGTGCAAGGGGGTGGTGTTTTAGGTTTTAGGGCAGTGCAGTGGTGTTCGGGCAGTGTAGGGGTCATGCTGGGGTGGTGTTTTAGGGTTTAGGGCAGAGCAGTGGTGTTTGGGCAGTGTAGGGGGTCGTGCTGGGGTGGTGTTTTAGAGTTTAGGGTAGGGCAGTGGTGTTTGGGCACTGTAGGGGGTCATGCAGGGGGGTGGTGTTTTAGGGTTTAGGGCAGTGCAGTAGTGTTCGGGCAGTGTAGGGGGTCGTGCAGGGGGTGGTGTTTTAGGGTTGAGGGCAGTGCAGTGGTGTTCGGGCAGTGTAGGGGGTCGTGCAGGGGGTGGTGTTTTAGGGTTTAGGGCAGTGCAGTGGTGTTCGGGCAGTGTTGGGAGTCGTGCAGGGGGGTGGTGTTTTAGGCTTTAGGGCAGTGCAGTGGTATTCGGGCAGTGCAGGGGGTCGTGCAGGGGGTGGTGATTTAGGGTTTAAGGCAGTGCAGTGGTGTTCGGGCAGTGTAGGGGGTCGTGCTAAGGGTCGTGTTTTAGGGTTTAGGGCAGTGCAGTGGTCTTTGGGTAGTGTAGGGGTCGTGCTAGGGGTGGTGTTTTAGGGTTTAGGGCAGTGCAGTGGTGTTCGGGCAGTGTAGGGGGTCATGCAGGGGGTGGTGTTTTAGGATTTAGGGTAGTGCAGTGGTGTTCGGGCAGTGTAGGGGGTTGTGCAGGGGGTGGTGTTTTAGGGTTCAGGGCAGTGCAGTGGTGTACGGGCAGTGTAGGGGGCCCTGCATGGGGTGGTGTGTTAGGGTTCAGGGCAGTGCAGTGCAGTGGTGTTCGGGCAGTATAGGAGGTCATGCAGGGGTGGTGTTTTTGGGTTTAGGGCAGTGGTGTTAAGGCAGTGTAGGGGGTCATGCAGAGGGTGGTGTTTTAGGGTTTAGGGCAGTGCAGTGGTGTTCGGGCAGTGTAGGGGGTCGTGCTGGGGGTGGTGTTTTAGCATTCAGGGCAGTGCAGTGGTGTACGGGCAGTGTAGGGGGTCCTGCAGGGGGTGTTTTTTTAGGATTTTGGGCAGTGCAGTGGTGTTCGGACAGTGTAGGGGGTTGTGCAGGGTGTGGTGTTTTAGGGTTCAGGGCAGTGCAGTGGTGTACGGGCAGTGTAGGGGGTCCTGCATGGGGTGGTGTTTTAGGGTTCAGGGCAGTGCAGTGCAGTGGTGTTCGGGCAGTGTAGGGGGTCGTGCAGGGGGTGGTGTTTTAGGGTTTAGGGCAGTGCAGTGGTGTTCGGGCGGTGTAGGGGGTCGTGTTTTAGGGTTTAGGGCAGTGCAGTAGGGTTTGGGCATTGTAGGGGGTCATGCAGAGGGGTGGTGTTTTAGGGTTCTGGGCAGTGCAGTGGTGTTCGGGCAGTGTAGGGGGTCGTGCAGGGGGGTGGTGTTTTAGGGTTCAGGGCAGTGCAGCGGTGTTCGGGCAGTGTAGGGGGTCGTGCAGGGAGGTGGTGATTTAGGGTTCAGGGCAGTGCAGTGGTGTTCGGGCAGTTTAGGAAGTTGTGCTGGGGGTGGTGTTTTAGGGTTCAGGGCAGTGCAGTGCAGTGGTGTTCGGGCAGTGTAGGGGGTCGCGCTAAGGGTCGTTGTTAGAATCCGGGGTCTCTGGTTGGCGCAGGTATGCACTTGCGACAAGCAGGGACCCTTTTCATCTAAGTCAGGGCAAAGGATCACCTCTTTAAAAATAACCCCTGCTCGCCCTCTAGGTAACGTGGCGCGAGCAGTCAGGCTAAATTTCCAGAGGGCATATGGTTAAGCGTTCAAGTTGTCCCACACAATAATCACCACCCCACCACACAAAAGACACAAGGCTGTATTTATCAAAAGTAGAAGTCTTTATATAAAAGGGTTTTCTTTTAGGCAGGTTGAATAAATACAGTTCTCTTAGCGAATCTCAATCCAGTTACTCTCAAAATGCTTTACGGGCAGTCCACAGTTGTAAAAATGGCACAGTTCTCTTTAAAATAGGTTTCTTAGGTCTTCTGGGCACTTCGTAGCGCCTTTGGGGTGCCCTTGGCAAGGTTTTTACAGTGCCTTGCCGTTTCCCACGCTTCTCGCGTGAGCCGGAGTACGCTTGCCGAGTCTCACTCTTCTCGAGTGAGCACCGGTAATGCTTTTCAATGCAGTACGGTTAAAACGTAGGTACGGTTCGAACCTTGCTGTTCCCAGGGTAAGTACGGGTCGAACCAAGGCTGTTACGGCTCGAACTCAGCCAAAAGGAGCACTTTTCAAAGCGCCATTATTTCAGCTAGCAGTACGATGCGAACCAGGCACAAGTATGTCTCGAACCCAGGAGCAGTTCCAAAGCAGTTACGGGGCGAACTGGGCTGACTTCTTAGTACGGTGCAAATGTACGGTGCGAACAGTGGTACACTCAGGCACAGTACGTCCCGAACCCAGGATTTACGAAGGCAGTACAGTGCGAACCCAGCAGCAGTTCAAAAGCAGTTACGGGGCGAACTGGGCTGACTCCTCAGTACGGTGCAAATGTACGGTGCGAACAGCGGTACACTCAGGCACAGTACGTCTCGAACTCAGGATTTACGAAGGCAGTACAGTGCGAACCCAGCAGCAGTTCAAAAGCAGTTACGGCCGTACGCAGGTTAGTACGGGCCGTATTTCTGCGCGCAGAGCCACAAATACCTTGGTTCTTTCACTGCAAGTGTTCGCGGCGGCCTGCAGAAGTCAGCCACGAGTGTCCCACGTCGCGTCTTGGTCCCGGCTCCTCCGTGGACGCGGATGCTTCGTGGGGGGCACTCCTTAGTTCCACAGCACACCAGCGAGGGCAGAAGCAGAGGGGGCAGCCTGGGGCGAGATCTCAGCGCAGCGCGCTGTCGGCTTCGTCCGGTTGGGGCGAACAGTGCACACAGGTCCTCACGGTGATTTCTGCAGCCCGGGGGGGGTCGCAGGGCTCGATGTTTGGACAGGGATCTCCTCCGTACTTTGCGAGCACGGCTCGAGGGGGCAGTTGCTTACTGTGTTTAGGCTTGTGTGCCCTCACGATGCTCACAGCTACTCCGGCGCAGAGGTCGCGTTGCTCAGGGAGATTTAAGGCACAAGCCTCTCCGGGGTCAGCGGTGTAGAATCACCCACAGCAGTCTCTTCTCCTTCAAGGGGGGGGGTAGCGCCCAATGTTCCTGGGGCGCAGTTCAGGAGGCAAGTTCTCTAGCAAGCCCTTGGAGATAGTTCAGCACAAGTTGATGCAAAGTCTTTTCTTTAAGTCTTTTCCTCTCCTTCTTGCAGCAAGGCACCCACTGCAGGCCAGTCTCACAGGTCAGAGACAGTAGTCCTCCTTCAGCTTTCCCAGGTCCTTCTCTTCGGGCAGAGGTTCGTCGTTGTGTAAACAGGATCTGATTTCTTAGGAGCCAGGCTCCTACTTTTATAGTGCGATTCTTTTGTTCTTTAGCGCCAGGGGGCCTGGGCCTGGCTCAGTCCAGTTTTTGAGCACTTTGTTGTGGTGACTCTGCTCTTTTCCTTTCAGCAGCAGGGCAGAGACATCAGCCGCTCCACAGGGGGCGGCGCCGGCTTTGTGGGGGCAGAGCACAGGTCTATTCAAGAGTCAAGGTGTACTCCTCCCACCCATCCTGGTGTAATCTCTCTACCCACCACCTGGCAGCCAACCTGTCTCTGGGGATTCCCCAACCCTGCTCCTTACTGTTGCCAGGCAGAACACACACACACACAGCGCAGAGGCGGACTGAATGGCCAGATCAGTAAATACTAACTTTCTAAAAGTAGTATTTACAAACACAGGATATTAAAATAAACTTTACTAAAAGAAGTATTTTATTATTCTGAGTCCAGGCATACTAAACATGACTTTCTACCATGCTCTATGAGTCCACTGGGGTCACAGCGTGTAGTGACTCCAGCAGCCCATTCTGGCCTATGGAGAGCAGGTAGCCTTCAATAGTGAAAAACGAAAATGGCTGTAATTCACTATTAAGACATGCCACACACATCAGGGCATGTCCTACCTTATGCCTACAATGCACCCTGCCCTTGGGCCTACCAGAGGGGTGACTAATATGTAGTTAAGGGAAGGTTTAGGGACTGGCAAGTGGGTGCACTTGCGCAGTCAGCGCGACGGTACCAGACCGCGCGCAGGTTCTGCAGTGGCAGACCCTAGACACATTTTACTAGGCCGCTTCTGTGGGTGGCACAACCAGTGCTGCAGGCCCACCAGCAGCATTTGTATTTACAAGCCCTGGCACTCCTGGTGCACTTTACTAGGGGCTGACAGTAAACCAAATAAACCAATCATGGACACCAATCAATGTATACACTTTACAAAAGGGAGCACTTGCACTGTGGCACTGATTAGCAGTGGCACAGTGCCCTGAGCAGTTAACACCAACAAAACACAATGAGGCACATCAGCAAAAAGTGGAAGGGAAACTCACGCCAAGGTGCCAGGTCTAACACGTGTCCCCTCCAGCTGAAATGTGGGGGGAACTACCCTACCCCAGGGAGTTCCTCTTCACTAAGGCGGAAAAACCTGGACAGACCGTCAGCATTGGCGTGATCTGTGCCAGGGCGATGCTCCACCGTAAAGTCCATACCCTGTAGGGAGATGGACCACCTCAACAGTTTTGGGTTTTCACCCCTCATTTGCATCAACCATCTGAGGGGCCTGTGGTCGGTCTGAACCCGGAAGTGAGACCCAAACAAGTAGGGTCTTAGCTTCTTCAGCGCCCAGACCACAGCAAATGCTTCCCGCTCTATCGCACTCCACCTTTGTTCCCGTGGAAGTAACCTTCTACTAATAAAGGCTACAGGTTGGTCCCAGCCCTCCTCAGTCATCTGTGAGAGAACAGCCCCTACACCATGCTCTGATGCGTCTGTCTGTACTAGGAATTCTTTGGAGAAGTCAGGAGCCAAGAGAACGGGTGCCGTGCACATGGCAGTTTTCAGGGTGTCAAAGGCCTTCTGACAGGTGTCAGTCCATATCACTTTTCTGGGCTGCTTCTTCGAAGTCAGCTCTGTCAAGGGAGCAACAATGCTGCCATACCCCTTGACAAACCTCCTGTAGTACCCCGTGAGTCCTAAAAAGGCCCTCACCTCCGTCTGGGTCTTTGGGGGCTCCCAAGCCAGGATGGTTTCTATCTTGGGTTGTAGGGGCGCCACCTGGCCGCTCCCCACCTGGTGTCCCAAGTACACCACGGAACCCTGCCCGATCTGACACTTGCTTGCCTTGATCGTGAGGCCTGCCTTGCGCAGTGCCATCAACACTTCCCAGAGATGTTGCAGGTGTTCTTCCCATGTGCCGCTGAACACTGCGATGTCATCCAGGTATGCTGCGCTGAACTCGGTCAGTCCAGCCAACACCTGGTTGACCAACCTCTGGAAGGTGGCAGGGGCATTCTTCATCCTAAATGGCATGACACGGAACTGGAAATGCCCATCTGGTGTGGAGAATGCAGACCTCTCTTTGGCCCCATCAGTTAAGGCGATCTGCCAGTACCCAGACGTTAGATCAAACGTGCTGAGGTACCGGGCAGCCCCTAACCGATCGATGAGCTCATCAGCTCTGGGGATGGGGTGCGCGTCAGTCTTCGTGACTGAATTGAGTCCTCTGTAGTCCACACAGAACCGGAGTTCGGGTGTGGCACCCGGCGCTGCAGCCTTTGGGACCAAGACCACTGGGCTGGCCCAAGGACTGCTGGAGGACTCAACCACCCCAAGAGCAAGCATCTTTGAGACCTCCTCTTTGATGCAGGCTCTGACCCTGTCAGTTACCCTGTAAGCCTTGTGCTTCACAGGTAAGCTGTCTCCTGTATCCACATCATGGACGCACCAATCTGTGATACCAGGAACCAGGGAGAACAGGTCAGGAAACTGCCCCAGCAGCTGGCGGCAGTCATCCTGTTGCTCAGGGGTCAGGGTGGGTGAGAGGTTAACTCCATCCACTGACCCGTCCTGCTCTGAGGCTACCAAGAGGTCAGGAAGAGGTTCTGACTCCTCCTCCGTCCCATCATCGGTGGCCAAGAGCATGCCCACTTCGGACCTCTCCAAGTGGGGCTTGAGGCGATTGACATGTAGGACCCTTAAGGGGTTCCTAGGAGACTGCAAGTTCACCAAGTAGGTGACAGAACTCTTGCGCTCCACAATCTCAAAGGGTCCTGTCCACTTGTCCTGGAGTGCACAAGGCTCCACAGGGGCAAGGACCCATACCTTTTGACCAGGTTGAAGCTCAACCAGAGTGGCATTCTGGTCGTACCACCGCTTCATTTCCTCCTGGCTGGCTTCCAGATTTGCCTCAGCAAGTTGCCTGAAACGCCTAGTCTGGTTCCTGAAGGCCAGCATGTAACTAAATACATTCTGGGGAGGTTTCCTGGGAGATTGCTCCCAGCCTTCCTTGACCAGACTCAGAGGTCCACGTACAGGGTGACCATACAGAAGCTCAAAGGGACTGAACCCCAGAGACTTCTGTGGCACCTCACGGTACGCAAAGAGAAGGCATGGTAAGAGGACGTCCCACTTACGCCTCATTGGTCCTTCAAGGCCCATGATCATGCCCTTTAGGGTTCGGTTGAACCGCTCAACCAACCCGTTTCCTTGTGGATGGTAAGGGGTGGTGAACTTGTAGGTCACACCACACTCTTGCCAAAGTGATTTCATATATTTCGATATGAAATTGGTCCCCCTATCGGACACCACCTCTAGAGGGAATCCTACTCGTGAGAAAATTCCCATCAGTGCTCGTCCCACCACGGGGGCCGTCACTGTCCTCAGAGGGATGGCTTCAGGGTACCGGGTGGCATGGTCCACCAAGACCAGGATAAACCTGTTGCCCATGGCTGTCTTGGGGTCCAGAGGCCCCACAATGTCAATCCCCACTCGCTGGAATGGGGTACTGACTACAGGGAAAGGTTGGAGTGGAGCTTTCAGCTTCCTTCCACTCTTGCCACTTGCCTGGCAAGTCTGGCATGTCCTGCAGTGAGTATCAGAACTCCTGCGCATTTGGGGCCAATAGAAGTGGGTGACAAGCCTTTCAAAGGTCTTGTCCTGCCCCAAATGCCCTGCTAATGGCACGTCGTGAGCCAGCCCCAGTAGGAAGGTTCTGAACTTCTGGGGTACCACCAGCGCACGGGCTGACCCAGGTTCAGCAACCTTAGGCTCTGAGTACAGGAGGTCGTTCTCCCAGTAGATCAAGTGAGTTCCGGACTGATCACCATTGGCCTGGGCTGCAGCCTGCTGCCGCATACCCTCTAGAGAGGGGCACTCTTTCTGCTCCCTGCAGAATTCCTCCCTGGAGGGGCCTCCTTCTTGCTGCCAATGGGTCAGCTCAGGCAGGTCCCCCAGTTCGGCTATCTGTTCCCCGGTAGGCTCCAGGGCATCCCCCTCAAGGTCTGCTTCCTCCTGGGCCGTGGGAACTTCAGGAGCCGGTTTCCCGTGCCTCCCCTGCCCTCTATCTAAAGCCGGTTCCTGGGCCTCTCCCTCAGGCTCCAGGGTCCCTTCAACACCCCTACTGGCTGCCATTGACCGGGTGGTCACGCACGCCCAATCAGGTAAACCCACCATCCGCAGATGGGCTGTCTTCTCCACCTTTTCCCAAGGGGAGCTCTCCAAGTCATTCCCTAGGAGACAGTCTACAGGCATGGCAGTTCTCACAGCGACTTGCAGAGTACCAGAGACCCCCCCCCACTCAAAGGGAACTTGAGCCATTGGACAATGACTCTCCGTGTTGTCAGCATTGACAACCCGACAATAGGCATGGGGTACGACCTGCTCTTGAGATACCAGGTGCTGCCGCACTGCAGTCACGCTGGCTCCTGTGTCTCTAAGAGCCTCTACCTTCTTCCCATTGACGGTCACCACTTGCCCATATTTCTTAGTGTTAGAGGGCAAGTTGGCTTGGGGGACCATCTCACTGTCTCCTAGTGAGACTAAGGTCATCTGGACGGGGTCCCACCCACCTTGGACTTCTACCTCCTCCCCAAAGGCTACTGTAGCCACTTGCCTGGGTGGAGCACCAGTGGGTGCGGGTTTCACATATTGGCGACACTTGGGATCACTGGCAAAGTGACCTAGTTCACCACATTTATAACATTGAGGGGGCCCCTTGGGAACAGGTTTACCTGTCGGGGCCCCTGTCTGCTTCGGGGTCGGGGGAGGCTGAGAACCCTTCTGCTGGTTCCCTTGGGGATTACTTTGGGGGCCTTTTTGGAACCCTTTCTGTTTTCCCTTGTCCCCCCCACTCTTCTGCTGGGGACCCTGCCCACCCTTGGCGGAGTCTCCCACGGGACCCTTGTGGACCCTGGTGCTGAGCCAGCGGTCCGCCTCCTCTGCAAGCTTCCTAGGGTTAGTCAGCTTGCTATCTATCAGGTGTTGGCGTAGCTCCGGAAAACAATTACTGGACAAGTGCTCCCATGCAATTAAATCAAAGAGACCTTGGTAATCATCTACTTTACTACCCTTCACCCAGCCATCCAGTGCTCTGCAGAAAAAGGTCACATACTCCACATACGTACCACCCGCATTCTTGGTACACCCCCTGAACCTCTGCCTATACATTTCAGGAGTTAGCCCATATCTGGTCATTAAAGCTTCTTTCATGTGGGGGTAAGAATTCTGCATGTCTAAGGGCAAATCTAAAAGTGTGTCCCGCCCCTCACTGAGGAACCGTCCCCACAACCCCGCCCCCCAGTCTTTCTCAGGGACCCGGTGGGAGGACATGGCTACCTCATAGGCCCGGAACCATTGCCCTATGTCATCATTCCTGTAGAACTCTTTAACTACATCTTTTGGGATGTACACCCTTGACTCTACCTGCACCGGCGTTGCGCTGCCACCAGAGGGAGTGTTCTCCAAACTTTTCTCTTTTATCGCCAGTTCCCTCATTCTGGCGTCGTGATCCATCTGGATTCTTCTTTCTTCAAGAGCTAATTTCTTGCTCTCCAATTCCATTTGACCTTTTAGCTTCAGCTCTGCCAATTTTATCTCATGATCCCTTGTGGCCTGCCTGTCCGCCAATTCCTCTGGCGACAGGCCTCTGCCAAAACTGTGAATGCTCTCCACTGGGTCTACTCGGTCAGCTTCCTCAGGTGCAACATCCTCAGCTGCACCCCTTGATTCCATCCAGGCTCTCATTGCCTTGTAGAGCTCTGATTTGTTCCTGCATCCCCTATGTGGAACCTTGAGCTTCTTGCAAAAATGCTTGAGTTGGTCCCTTGTGTAGCTGTCCAGTTTGGACTCATCCCATTCCAAATCTCCAGCCTCTGAGGCTCCAGATGCTGTGCTGGTTGAGCCCGGCATGGCTTCAAACGCAAGGGATCTTCTTTTTCTTGGCAAGTGAAAATAAAACTTTTAAAGTTCTGTGGCTTAAGCTACTGGACTGTCCACTGTGCAATGGTTAGCAATCACTGCGCAGACACCAAGAACGCAAATCCGTAAATCCGCACCGCTGCCACCAATGTTAGAATCCGGGGTCTCTGGTTGGCGCAGGTATGCACTTGCGACAAGCAGGGACCCTTTTCATCTAAGTCAGGGCAAAGGATCACCTCTTTAAAAATAACCCCTGCTCGCCCTCTAGGTAACGTGGCGCGAGCAGTCAGGCTAAATTTCCAGAGGGCATATGGTTAAGCGTTCAAGTTGTCCCACACAATAATCACCACCCCACCACACAAAAGACACAAGGCTGTATTTATCAAAAGTAGAAGTCTTTATATAAAAGGGGTTTTCTTTTAGGCAGGTTGAATAAATACAGTTCTCTTAGCGAATCTCAATCCAGTTAATCTCAAAATGCTTTACGGGCAGTCCACAGTTGTAAAAATGGCACAGTTCTCTTTAAAATAGGTTTCTTAGGTCTTCTGGGCACTTCGTAGCGCCTTTGGGGTGCCCTTGGCAAGGTTTTTACAGTGCCTTGCCGTTTCCCACGCTTCTCGCGTGAGCCGGAGTACGCTTGCCGAGTCTCACTCTTCTCGAGTGAGCACCGGTAATGCTTTTCAATGCAGTACGGTTAAAACGTAGGTACGGTTCGAACCTTGCTGTTCCCAGGGTAAGTACGGGTCGAACCAAGGCTGTTACGGCTCGAACTCAGCCAAAAGGAGCACTTTTCAAAGCGCCATTATTTCAGCTAGCAGTACGATGCGAACCAGGCACAAGTATGTCTCGAACCCAGGAGCAGTTCCAAAGCAGTTACGGGGCGAACTGGGCTGACTTCTTAGTACGGTGCAAATGTACGGTGCGAACAGTGGTACACTCAGGCACAGTACGTCCCGAACCCAGGATTTACGAAGGCAGTACAGTGCGAACCCAGCAGCAGTTCAAAAGCAGTTACGGGGCGAACTGGGCTGACTCCTCAGTACGGTGCAAATGTACGGTGCGAACAGCGGTACAATCAGGCACAGTACGTCTCGAACTCAGGATTTACGAAGGCAGTACAGTGCGAACCCAGCAGCAGTTCAAAAGCAGTTACGGCCGTACGCAGGTTAGTACGGGCCGTATTTCTGCGCGCAGAGCCACAAATACCTTGGTTCTTTCACTGCAAGTGTTCGCGGCGGCCTGCAGAAGTCAGCCACGAGTGTCCCACGTCGCGTCTTGGTCCCGGCTCCTCCGTGGACGCGGATGCTTCGTGGGGGGCACTCCTTAGTTCCACAGCACACCAGCGAGGGCAGAAGCAGAGGGGGCAGCCTGGGGGCGAGATCTCAGCGCAGCGCGCTGTCGGCTTCGTCCGGTTGGGGCGAACAGTGCACACAGGTCCTCACGGTGATTTCTGCAGCCCGGGGGGTCGCAGGGCTCGATGTTTGGACAGGGATCTCCTCCGTACTTTGCGAGCACGGCTCGAGGGGGCAGTTGCTTACTGTGTTTAGGCTTGTGTGCCCTCACGATGCTCACAGCTACTCCGGCGCAGAGGTCGCGTTGCTCAGGGAGATTTAAGGCACAAGCCTCTCCGGGGTCAGCGGTGTAGAATCACCCACAGCAGTCTCTTCTCCTTCAAGGGGGGGGTAGCGCCCAATGTTCCTGGGGCGCAGTTCAGGAGGCAAGTTCTCTAGCAAGCCCTTGGAGATAGTTCAGCACAAGTTGATGCAAAGTCTTTTCTTTAAGTCTTTTCCTCTCCTTCTTGCAGCAAGGCACCCACTGCAGGCCAGTCTCACAGGTCAGAGACAGTAGTCCTCCTTCAGCTTTCCCAGGTCCTTCTCTTCGGGCAGAGGTTCGTCGTTGTGTAAACAGGATCTGATTTCTTAGGAGCCAGGCTCCTACTTTTATAGTGCGATTCTTTTGTTCTTTAGCGCAAGGGGGCCTGGGCCTGGCTCAGTCCAGTTTTTGAGCACTTTGTTGTGGTGACTCTGCTCTTTTCCTTTCAGCAGCAGGGCAGAGACATCAGCCGCTCCACAGGGGGCGGCGCCGGCTTTGTGGGGGCAGAGCACAGGTCTATTCAAGAGTCAAGGTGTACTCCTCCCACCCATCCTGGTGTAATCTCTCTACCCACCACCTGGCAGCCAACCTGTCTCTGGGGATTCCCCAACCCTGCTCCTTACTGTTGCCAGGCAGAACACACACACACACAGCGCAGAGGCGGACTGAATGGCCAGATCAGTAAATACTAACTTTCTAAAAGTAGTATTTACAAACACAGGATATTAAAATAAACTTTACTAAAAGAAGTATTTTATTATTCTGAGTCCAGGCATACTAAACATGACTTTCTACCATGCTCTATGAGTCCACTGGGGTCACAGCGTGTAGTGACTCCAGCAGCCCATTCTGGCCTATGGAGAGCAGGTAGCCTTCAATAGTGAAAAACGAAAATGGCTGTAATTCACTATTAAGACATGCCACACACATCAGGGCATGTCCTACCTTATGCCTACAATGCACCCTGCCCTTGGGCCTACCAGAGGGGTGACTAATATGTAGTTAAGGGAAGGTTTAGGGACTGGCAAGTGGGTGCACTTGCGCAGTCAGCGCGACGGTACCAGACCGCGCGCAGGTTCTGCAGTGGCAGACCCTAGACACATTTTACTAGGCCGCTTCTGTGGGTGGCACAACCAGTGCTGCAGGCCCACCAGCAGCATTTGTATTTACAAGCCCTGGCACTCCTGGTGCACTTTACTAGGGGCTGACAGTAAACCAAATAAACCAATCATGGACAGCAATCAATGTATACACTTTACAAGAGGGAGCACTTGCACTGTGGCACTGATTAGCAGTGGCACAGTGCCCTGAGCAGTTAACACCAACAAAACACAATGAGGCACATCAGCAAAAAGTGGAAGGGAAACTCACGCCAAGGTGCCAGGTCTAACAGTCGTGTTTTAGGGTTTAGGGCAGTGGTCTTTGGGTAGTGTAGGGGGTCGTGCTAGGGGGGGTGTTTTAGGGTTTAGGGCAGTGCATTGGTGTTTGGGCAGTGTATGGGGTCGTGCAGGGGGTGGTGTTTTTTGGTTTAGGGCAGTGCAGTGGTGTTCGGGCAGTGTAGGGGGTCATGCAGGGGGTGGTGTTTTAGGATTTAGGGCAGTGCAGTGGTGTTCGGGCAGTGTAGGGGGTTGTGCAGGGGGTGGTGTTTTAGGGTTCAGGGCAGTGCAGTGGTGTACGGGCAGTGTAGGGGGCCCTGCATGGGGTGGTGTTTTAGGGTTCAGGGCAGTGCAGTGCAGTGGTGTTCGGGCAGTGTAGGAGGTCGTGCAGGGGTGGTGTTTTTGGGTTTAGGGCAGTGGTGTTAAGGCAGTGTAGGGGGTTGTGCAGAGGGTGGTGTTTTAGGGTTTAGGGCAGTGCAGTGGTGTTCGGGCAGTGTAGGGGGTCGTGCTGGGGGTGGTGTTTTAGGGTTCAGGGCAGTGCAGTGCAGTGGTGTTCCGGCAGTGTAGGGGGTCGTGCAGGGGGTGGTGTTTTAGTGTTTAGGGCAGTGTAGTGGTTTTCGGGCAGTGTAGGGGGTCGTGCAGGGAGTGGTGTTTTAGGGTTTAGGGCAGTGCAGTGGTGTTCGGGCGGTGTAGGGGGTCATTTTTTAGGGTTTAGGGCAGTGCAGTAGTGTTTGGGCATTGTAGGAGGTCATGCAGAGGGGTGGTGTTTTAGGGTTCTGGGCAGTGCAGTGGTGTTCGGACAGTGTAGGGGGTCGTGCAGGGGGATGGTGTTTTAGGGTTCAGGGCAGTGCAGCGGTGTTCGGGCAGTGTAGGGGGTCGTGCAGGGGGTGGTGATTTAGGGTTCAGGGCAGTGCAGTGGTGTTCGGGCAGTTTAGGAAGTTGTGCTGGGGGTGGTGTTTTAGGGTTCAGGGCAGTGCAGTGGTGTTCGGGCAGTGTAGGGGGTCGTGCTGGGGGTGGTGTTTTAGCGTTCAGGGCAGTGCAGTGGTGTACTGACAGTGTAGGGGGTCCTGCAGGGCGTGGTTTTTTAGGATTTAGGGCAGTGCAGTGGTGTTCGGGCAGTGTAGGGGGTTGTGCAGGGGGTGGTGTTTTAGGGTTCAGGGCAGTGCAGTGGTGTACGGGCAGTGTAGGGGGTCCTGCATGGGGTGGTGTTTTAGGGTTCAGGGCAGTGCAGTGCAGTGGTGTTCCGGCAGTGTAGGGGGTCGTGCAGGGGGTGGTGTTTTAGGGTTCAGGGCAGTGCAGTGGTGTACGGGCAGTGTAGGGGGTCCTGCATGGGGTGGTGTTTTAGGGTTCAGGGCAGTGCAGTGCAGTGGTGTTCCGGCAGTGTAGGGGGTCGTGCAGGGGGTGGTGTTTTAGTGTTTAGGGCAGTGTAGTGGTTTTCGGGCAGTGTAGGGGGTCGTGCAGGGAGTGGTGTTTTAGGGTTTAGGGCAGTGCAGTGGTGTTCGGGCGGTGTAGGGGGTCATGTTTTAGGGTTTAGGGCAGTGCAGTAGTGTTTGGGCATTGTAGGAGGTCATGCAGAGGGGTGGTGTTTTAGGGTTCTGGGCAGTGCAGTGGTGTTCGGACAGTGTAGGGGGTCGTGCAGGGGGATGGTGTTTTAGGTTTCAGGGCAGTGCAGCGGTGTTCGGGCAGTGTAGGGGGTCGTGCAGGGGGGTGGTGATTTAGGGTTCAGGGCAGTGCAGTGGTGTACGGGCAGTTTAGGAAGTTGTGCTGGGGGTGGTGTTTTAGGGTTCAGGGCAGTGCAGTGGTGTTCGGGCAGTGTAGGGGGTCGTGCTGGGGGTGGTGTTTTAGGGTTCAGGGCAGTGCAGTGGTGTACTGACAGTGTAGGGGGTCGTGCTGTTGGTGGTGTTTTAGGGTTCAGGGCAGTGCAGTGGTGTTCGGGCAGGGTAGGGGGTCGTGCAGGGGGTGGTGTTTTATTGTTTAGGGCAGTGCAGTGGTGTTCGGGCAGTGTAGGGGTCATGCTGGGGTGGTGTTTTAGGGTTTAGGGCAGAGCAGTGGTGTTTGGGCAGTGTAGGGGGTCGTGCTGGGGTGGTGTTTTAGAGTTTAGGGTAGGGCAGTGGTGTTTGGGCACTGTAGGGGGTCATGCAGGGGGGTGGTGTTTTAGGGTTTAGGGCAGTGCAGTAGTGTTCGGGCAGTGTAGGGGGTCGTGCAGGGGGTGGTGTTTTAGGGTTGAGGGCAGTGCAGTGGTGTTCGGGCAGTGTAGGGGGTCGTGCAGGGGGTGGTGTTTTAGGGTTTAGGGCAGTGCAGTGGTGTTCGGGCAGTGTTGGGAGTCGTGCAGGGGGGTGGTGTTTTAGGCTTTAGGGCAGTGCAGTGGTATTCGGGCAGTGCAGGGGGTCGTGCAGGGGGTGGTGATTTAGGGTTTAAGGCAGTGCAGTGGTGTTCGGGCAGTGTAGGGGTCGTGCTAAGGGTCGTGTTTTAGGGTTTAGGGCAGTGCAGTGGTCTTTGGGTAGTGTAGGGGGTCGTGCTAGGGGTGGTGTTTTAGGGTTTAGGGCAGTGCAGTGGTTGGGCAGTGTATGGGGTCGTGCAGGGGGTGGTGTTTTAGGGTTTAGGGCAGTGCAGTGGTGTTCGGGCAGTGTAGGGGGTCATGCAGGGGGTGGTGTTTTAGGATTTAGGGTAGTGCAGTGGTGTTCGGGCAGTGTAGGGGGTTGTGCAGGGGGTGGTGTTTTAGGGTTCAGGGCAGTGCAGTGATGTACGGGCAGTGTAGGGGGCCCTGCATGGGGTGGTGTGTTAGGGTTCAGGGCAGTGCAGTGCAGTGGTGTTCGGGCAGTGTAGGAGGTCATGCAGGGGTGGTGTTTTTGGGTTTAGGGCAGTGGTGTTAAGGCAGTGTAGGGGGTCATGCAGAGGGTGGTGTTTTAGGGTTTAGGGCAGTGCAGTGGTGTTCGGGCAGTGTAGGGGGTCGTGCTGGGGGTGGTGTTTTAGCATTCAGGGCAGTGCAGTGGTGTACGGGCAGTGTAGGGGGTCCTGCAGGGGGTGGTTTTTTAGGATTTAGGGCAGTGTAGTGGTTTTCGGGCAGTGTAGGGGTTGTGCAGGGTGTGGTTTTTTAGGGTTCAGGGCAGTGCAGTGGTGTACGGGCAGTGTAGGGGGTCCTGCATGGGGTGGTGTTTTAGGGTTCAGGGCAGTGCAGTGCAGTGGTGTTCGGGCAGTGTAGGGGGTCGTGCAGGGGGTGGTGTTTTAGTGTTTAGGGCAGTGTAGTGGTTTTCGGGCAGTGTAGGGGTCGTGCAGGGGGTGGTGTTTTAGGGTTTAGGGCAGTGCAGTGGTGTTCGGGCGGTGTAGGGGGTCGTGTTTTAGGGTTTAGGGCAGTGCAGTAGTGTTTGGGCATTGTAGGGGGTCATGCAGAGGGGTGGTGTTTTAGGGTTCTGGGCAGTGCAGTGGTGTTCGGGCAGTGTAGGGGGTCGTGCAGGGGGGTGGTGTTTTAGGGTTCAGGGCAGTGCAGCGGTGTTCGGGCAGTGTAGGGGGTCGTGCAGGGAGGTGGTGATTTAGGGTTCAGGGCAGTGCAGTGGTGTTCGGGCAGTTTAGGAAGTTGTGCTGGGGGTGGTGTTTTAGGGTTCAAGGCAGTGCAGTGCAGTGGTGTTCGGGCAGTGTAGGGGGTCGCGCTAAGGGTCATGTTTTAGGGTTTAGGGCAGTGGTCTTTGGGTAGTGTAGGGGGTCATGCTAGGGGTGGTGTTTTAGGGTTTAGGGCAGTGCATTGGTGTTTGGGCAGTGTATTGGGTCGTGCAGGGGGTGGTGTTTTTTGGTTTAGGGCAGTGCAGTGGTGTTCGGGCAGTGTAGGGGGTGATGCAGGGGGTGGTGTTTTAGGATTTAGGGCAGTGCAGTGGTGTTCGGGCAGTGTAGGGGGTTGTGCAGGGGGTGGTGTTTTAGGGTTCAGGGCAGTGCAGTGGTGTACGGGCAGTGTAGGGGGCCCTGCATGGGGTGGTGTTTTAGGGTTCAGGGCAGTGCAGTGCAGTGGTGTTCGGGCAGTGTAGGAGGTCGTGCAGGGGTAGTGTTTTTGGGTTTAGGGCAGTGGTGTTAAGGCAGTGTAGGGGGTTGTGCAGAGGGTGTTGTTTTAGGGTTTAGGGCAGTGCAGGGGTGTTCGGGCAGTGTAGGGGGTCGTGCTGGGGGTGGTGTTTTAGGGTTCAGGTCAGTGCAGTGCAGTGGTGTTCCGGCAGTGTAGGGGGTCGTGCAGGGGGTGTTGTTTTAGTGTTTAGGGCAGTGTAGTGGTTTTCGGGCAGTGTAGGGGGTCGTGCAGGGAGTGGTGTTTTAGGGTTTAGGGCAGTGCAGTGGTGTTCGGGCGGTGTAGGGGGTCATTTTTTAGGGTTTAGGGCAGTGCAGTAGTGTTTGGGCATTGTAGGAGGTCATGCAGAGGGGTGGTGTTTTAGGGTTCTGGGCAGTGCAGTGGTGTTCGGACAGTGTAGGGGGTCGTGCAGGGGGATGGTGTTATAGGGTTCAGGGCAGTGCAGCGGTGTTCGGGCAGTGTAGGGGGTCGTGCAGGGGGTGGTGATTTAGGGTTCAGGGCAGTGCAGTGGTGTTCGGGCAGTTTAGGAAGTTGTGCTGGGGGTGGTGTTTTAGGGTTCAGGGCAGTGCAGTGGTGTTCGGGCAGTGTAGGGGGTCGTGCTGGGGGTGGTGTTTTAGGGTTCAGGGCAGTGCAGTGGTGTACTGACAGTGTAGGGGTCGTGCTGTGGGTGGTGTTTTAGGGTTCAGGGCAGTGCAGTGGTGTTCGGGCAGGGTAGGGGGTCGTGCAGGGGGTGGTGTTTTATTGTTTAGGGCAGTGCAGTGGTGTTAGGGCAGTGTAGGGGGTCATGCAGGGGGGTGGTGTTTTAGGGTTTAGGGCAGTGCAGTGGTGTTCGGGAATTGTAGGGAGTCGTGCAGGGGGGTGGTGTTTTAGGCTTTAGGGCAGTGCAGTGGTATTCGGGCAGTGCAGGGGGTGGTGTTTTAGGGTTTAAGGCAGTGCAGTGGTGTTCGGGCAGTGAAGGGGGTCGCGCTAAGGGTCGTGTTTTAGGGTTTAGGGCAGTGCAGTGGTCTTTGGGTAGTGTAGGGGGTCGTGCTAGGGGTGGTGTTTTAGGGTTTAGGGCAGTGCATTGGTGTTTGGGCAGTGTATGGGGTTGTGCAGGGGGTGGTGTTTTTTGGTTTAGGGCAGTGCAGTGGTGTTCGGGCAGTGTAGGGGGTCATGCAGGGGGTGGTGTTTTAGGATTTAGGGCAGTGCAGTGGTGTTCGGGCAGTGTAGGGGGTTGTGCAGGGGGTGGTGTTTTAGGGTTCAGGGCAGGGCAGTGGTGTACGGGCAGTGTAGGGGGCCCTGCATGGGGTGGTGTTTTAGGGTTCAGGGCAGTGCAGTGCAGTGGTGTTCGGGCAGTGTAGGAAGTCGTGCAGGGGTGGTGTTTTTGGGTTTAGGGCAGTGCAGTGGTGTTCGGGCAGTGTAGGGGGTCGTGCAGGGGTGGTGTTTTTGGGTTTAGGGCAGTGCAGTGGTGTTCGGGCAGTGTAGGGGGTCGTGCTGGGGGTGGTATTTTAGGGTTCAGGGCAGTGCAGTGGTGTACTGACAGTGTAGGGGGTCGTGCTGGGGGTGGTGTTTTAGGGTTCAGGGCTGTGCAGTGGTGTTCGGGCAGTGTAGGGGATCGTGCTGGGATGGTGTTTTAGGGTTCAGGGCAGTGCAGTGGTGTTCGGGCAGTATAGCGGGTTGTGCTGGGGTGGTGTTTTAGGGTTCAGGGCAGTGCAGTGGTGTTTGGGCAGTGTAGGGCGGCGTGCTGGGGGTGGTGTTTTAGGGTTCAGGGCAGTGCAGTGGTGTTTGGGCAGTGTAGGGGGTCATGCAGGGGGTGGAGCTTTAGGGTTTAGGGCAGTGCAGTGGTGTTCGGGCAGGGTAGGTGGTCGTGCAGGGGCTGGTGTTTTATTGTTTAGGGCAGTGCAGCGGTGTTAGGGCAGTGTAGGGGGTCGTGCAGGGGGGTGGTGTTTTAGGGTTTAGGGCAGTGCAGTGGTGTTCGGGCATTGTAGGGGGTCATGCAGGGGGTGGTGTTTTGGGTTTAGGGCAGTGCAGTGGTGTTCGCGCAGTGTAGGGGTCATGCTGGGGTGGTGTTTTAGGGTTTAGGGCAGTGCAGTGGTGTTCTGGCAGTGTAGGGGGTAGTGCAGGGGGGTGGTGTTTAAGGGTTTAGGGCAGTGCAGTAGTGTTCGGGCAGTGTAGGGGGTCGTGCAGGGGGTGGTGTTTTAGGGTTGAGGGCAGTGCAGTGGTGTTCGGGCAGTGTAGGGGGTCGTGCAGGGGGTGGTGTTTTAGGCTTTAGGGCAGTGCAGTGGTATTCGGGCAGTGCAGGGGGTCGTGCATGGGGTGGTGTTTTAGGGTTTAAGGCAGTGCAGTGGTGTTCGGGCAGTGTAGGGGGTCGCGCTAAGGGTCGTGTTTTAGAGTTTAGGGCAGTGCAGTGGTCTTTGGTTAGTGTAGGGGGTCGTGCTAGGGGTGGTGTTTTAGGGTTTAGGGCAGTGCATTGGTGTTTGGGCAGTGTATGGGGTCGTGCAGGGGGTGGTGTTTTTTGGCTTAGGGCAGTGCAGTGGTGTTCGGGCAGTGTAGGGGGTCATGCAGGGGGTGGTGTTTTAGGATTTAGGGCAGTGCAGTGGTGTTCGGGCAGTGTAGGGGGTTGTGCAGGGGGTGGTGTTTTAGGGTTCAGGGCAGTGCAGTGGTGTACGGGCAGTGTAGGGGGCCCTGCATGGTGTGGTGTTTTAGGGTTCAGGGCAGTGCAGTGCAGTGGTGTTCGGGCAGTGTAGGAGGTCGTGCAGGGGTGGTGTTTTTGGGTTTAGGGCAGTGGTGTTAAGGCAGTGTAGGGGGTTGTGCAGAGGGTGGTGTTTTAGGGTTTAGGGCAGTGCAGTGGTGTTCGGGCAGTGTAGGGGGTCGTGCTGGGGGTGGTTGTTGGACTTGGCCCTTCTGGCAGGTTCACCCCTGAACTTTTTGCTTTTTTATTGGTGACTTGGTGTGGTGATTTTTGGCTTCTGCGCACTTTCCCTGTGTCCCAGAGGAAAGTGCGTGCGCATTCTGAGTGCATGTGGTGAGATAGGCCTGCCCTCCCATAGGAATGCATGGGGAATGTAGGTATCCCTGGTAGTTCCTGATGCGTGGGGTGTGCAGGCCCGAGTTTGGTATGTGCGGACTCGTGTGAGTGAATGCTGTGCGATGATGTGTGCGGCGTGCATGTACCTAGTGTGGAAGTGCCACTTCTAGAAGTGGGCACTTCGGTGTGCAGTGTAAAATGTGTGCCTTGTCGCGTGATTGGCTGGTTGAGGTCATGTGACGGGCTAGGGATTCCCCAGAGTCAGGATGAGTCACCCAGTGGTGAATGGGGAGATCAGCAGCTAGATGGGTGGGAGGAGTACACCTGGGTCCTGAATACGGCAGGGTTTTCCCCACACAATGCTGGCTCCGCCCCCTGTGGTGCGACTGACGACCCTAGCCCTGCCAGTGAATAGAGTGAGGGGCTGAGCACATCAAGGGTGCTCCCCAACCAGCTGCAACTGGTTTTCCCCCTCACCCTGAACCCAGAACAAAGGGTTTTTACTGTATAAAAATGGGGCTGTGTCCCCACAGAAACTGTTCTCTTCCAGGATCCTGAGGGGGCTGCTGCTGCTGGAGGCCAGGAGGAACCGCCACTTTGGACTGCCTCCCTGCCTGGAGGGCCCAGTGAGCTGGCCCCTGGCCCAGCCTTGCCCCCTGCCCACCTTCCCAAGAACCTTGTTGGACTTTTGTGCTTACTGGCACCCCAAAGCGCCTGGAAGCGCTTTTATTTTACCTATAGTGCTAGGAGCGCTTTAAGTGTGGCCAGCAGCGCGGCGCTGCACTTATTAGCGAGGGAACCCCGACGTAGGGATTCCCTGCTATTTTGCAATATCCCGGGCCTCCCACCGAAGACTGGCGGTTTGATTCGAAGCCCCGGAGCAGGCAGGAGCCTACCCTTCACCCCGGGGCCCTGAGGAGAAGCGCCGTGTCCCCCACCCAGGCGGGAGCCCACCCCGCACTGGGACACGTGGCCTTCGTGTTCGGGACCCGTAGGCTCCGCATTACCGTCCAAGCCCCGCAGTCCAGAGAAGTCGGAGCGCTGTGTGCTCCGCTCCAGATCGGCCCAGCGGAGATCGACCCACCGGCGTGAGCCTTCCCCGCCACGAAGAGTCCGGTGGGTGGGGGGGGGCTCCTGGCTGCCCGGTGAATGGGGGGTGCGCTCCATTGTCGCATTGCTGGTTTCAGAGCCGGTCGAGGCTCCAACACACGCGGGGGCATTATTTCTTGAGCGCGGAGGTCGCTCCAACAACGGGGGTGATTTAAGTGGCGAGGGCCCCAGAGAGGGCCATTATTTCTCGAGCCTAGAAGGCTCTAGGGGACATTTCCGGCTATCTTGAGCCCACGAGGCTCCAACGAAGGGGCAGAGTATTGGTTGAGAGCCCACGTGGTTCCTACGTCACTTTGGGGGCATTAGACATGCCCAGAGCCTGGTGAGGCTCCAGCGTTGGCCCCCTCATTTGTCTAGAGTGCCACATTTGTTTTAGAAGGAGCAGTGGTGCCCACGCTCACTTTCCCCAGCTGCCCAGCACCTAGTGGACAGCTGCAACGTTTAGGTTGTGCGCCCTGGTTTGCGTAACCTGCGCAGGCGCGCCCTGACTCTGCTGGACACAGGGCGCCCTTGCCCCTTCAAGGCCAGTTGGCCTAGGGACTGCCACAGTGGTGGCTAATGTGAGTTTGGCGCTATTCTTCCTAAACTGCACCTCTGAATGTGTTTATGCGTCATGTGCCTTGTTCTACACCTCTGAATGTGATGCATCATGTGTAATGTGCGTTTACCCCTATAGGTATTGTGATACTTAGGTGGTTGTTTTCTCCCTAGTACAGGTGGTGCTAGTGAGGTCCTGATTCCCTGCGCAATATTTTCCTAAGGTGGTTAGGGTTGCGTAGGTGGTACTACCTGATACCAGTAGATACTGGTTGTGTGCTACATTTTCTATTTAGTGCTACAGTGATTGTATGTGCTATGTTCTAAAGTATTATTCCTATGTTCTAAAAGGTGCTAATTCCTGACAGTGGTCCATGTGGCCCTGTCCCCTGTACATATAATCCCTTGTAAATTCTGCCCGTCCCTGTTGGCACATTGTAAAGTGTGTGTTTTTATCTAATGAGTTTTGGTAATACAAAGGTTATTTTTATAGAATACCTTGTGTGGAGTTTCCTTTGTGGTGGGCCTTGGGTGTTGTTGCTGGGTGCGCGCGCAAACGCTTTACACATCGCCTCAGAGATAAGCCTGACTGCTCGTGCCAAGCTACCAAGGGGGTGAGCAGGGGTTATCTTTGGCGTGTACCTTCCTTGCCCTGACTAGAGTGGTGGTTTCTGCCTGGCTTTGGCGCAAGCCCTAGCCAACCAGAAATCCCATTTCTAACATTGGTGATCAGCGGTGGGATTTGGACTTGCGTTTGCGCTGTACCGCAGCGGCAACTGGCCGCACTACAAAACTCTGCATTTAGATAAATCACATGGTATAGGGATTATTGTTCTAAGTTTGTTTTTAATTGTCATTTCTTTGGAAATGTGTTTCTTGGGCACTGTGAGTTAGGTGTCCCTAGCTCGGGAGGGTAGATCATCCCCCTTAGTGCATTGTGTTTTCTGGATTCACCAGAGGGTGGGATCCAGTGGTGGCAGCGTAATAGTCTCCAGTACATTTGTCCCCGCCCTGCGCCCAGAGTTGGTACCTGTGTCACTTGTGGTCAGGTTGAGGAATCAGGGGTGGTAGAAACTGCCTTACCAGTCCGAGGGGAGGGTTGTGTGTGGATGGATGGTGTGTGGCACTAGGCAAGTGAGTGTGAGTTCTCTGGGTTAGAGAGCTTGCTGAATCCTTTTCGTGAATTGTGTACTCCTGTGTTAAACGCAGACCCCTAGGTTCCCTGTGTAATCTTTTCACCAGAACGTCCGCCAGAATGGAGCCTGCTTTTGATCTCAGTGATCTAGTTAATTACAGTATGCAGGAGTTGGAAAGGTTCTGTAGAGAGAGAGGCATAGGGGTGAGAGAGTCAGACACTATGTGTGAACTTAGGGGCCACATGATCCAGTGGGTTAAGAGGCAAAGGGATCTTGAGCGCCGTACGGAAAGGGCCCAGGCCTCACACCTGGAGGGTGGTGGGTCTGTGGGGAGCCCTGAAGATTCAGAAGAGGAGGTAGAGGATGACAATACCTGGACGCCAGTAGAGAGTGAAGACCCCATAGGTAGGGAGTCCCTTGCTGGGTCCAGCGTAGGAGGCAGCGCCTCATCCCTTTCCCTGTCCCCAGAGGAGTGGGAAGATAGGAGGAAAGAAAGGGAGCACCAGCTGACGTTAAAAAAGCTCAGGTTGCAGCATGCCCAGGCTATGGCGCACCTGGAGGTCAAAAGACAGATGGCGGAGGCTGAGAGGGCCTTTGCCAGAGAGAAACTAGCTCTGGAGGGTAGGTTATCCCCTGCGCGCAGTTTTAATTTTCTGGGCTCCCCAGGGAGGGTTGAGTCCAGTGGTGGCAGCCATATAGATTTCAGTGTAGGAAATCCCAGTCCCAGTTCCCCCAGTCTGGTACCTGTTCCCCAGGAGGAGGAGTTGAGGTTGAAATTCAGGGGCAGTAGGAAGCTGTCTCACCAGACTTGGGACACGTTTGTGGGTAAATGTGAGGATGCACTGGATGATTGGTTAAGGGTAAACACGAAACGGGATTTTGAAGGACTGTATGCTCTGGTTATCAAAGAACAGCTATGCAGTAGTTTTTATCCCGGGTTGCGCCAACACCTGTTGGGATGTGATGCCTTGGATCCTTGGACCCTGGCAAGAAAAGCAGACCGTTGGGAAGGGGTCCCAAGTTCTGATGAGGAATGGGAGAGTGATTCGAACAGTAGTGGTTCAGAGATCCTCCAGCCCAGCGTGGTGGAGGAGGCTCGGTGTAGCCCAGCTAGATCCCAGGATAGCGAGGAGGGTGTAGGGGCTCACTGCCTGGCTCAGTGGAGCAGGAGTGAGAGGGTGACCGAGGGTCCCCAGACGCACGAAACCCTGCCTCAGGACTTGGATGGTTTCTTGAGGGAACACCAAGTTGGGGACCTAGGCTGTCCTGTTACTCCACTTGAGGAAGATCTCTTAGTGAGTAGAGGATCTGGAGCACCTGTAACCAGGGCTCCTGTGGTTCTAGAGTCTGGCAGTTCCGCTCCGGTAGGGAGGGTACAGGAGTCCAGCGTAAACAGTGATTGGGGGATGAGTTCCCCAGTGGAAGAGCCAGTGGGTCAGGGACTACCCAGTTGGGCTAGGATCCCGTGTAGTGACCAGGGTGACACCACTTCTGTTCTGGGGGATCTCCGCGCACTGTCAAGTGGACAGGGGACGGGAGATCAGCGCCAGACAGACAGTCGCTCGACATATGTGTCATTTGATAGCCTCAGGGGGATGGAGTGGAAATCCCCAGAAGTCCTGGAGTGCCAGGCAATTATTCCACCAAAGGTTCTAGGCCGGAGGTTGGAAGGCCAGGTTCGGGGTCAGCCTGACCTGAAGGGTGGGACGTGTGTAACCAGCGTCCCGACCGGTTCTTCTTCCAGAAGTACTGCCCCAGTTGGTAGGGAGCAGGGCTCTGGAAGGGGGTGCAGAGGGTGGGAGAGCCCACCTCTGGCCCCGGTACAACCTGAGGGGTTAAACCCTGGGTTGGAATGGCGTTCTAGGTGTACCCCTCGCCGGGGGAGGAGGAACCTTAGGAGAAGAGGTAGGGGGAGGAGAGCCTTTCCTGAGACTCCTGGTCCGCCTGAGGGTGTAGACCCTAGGCTGGAGAAACAGTGGCAGTCTAGTCCTGTCTTGCAGACAGGAAGAGTGGAGAATGGACGCTATGTGCCAGGGGTTCCTACCCCCCACTCTATGGTTAGGCAAAGACCAGTGGCACCTGGGTGGCCTAGGGCCTGGTCTTGGCCGCGGACAGCTTGGGAGTACCAGTGGGGTAGCCCAGTTGGTCCAGACAGTGTTGTTAGAAAGAATTCCATGGGTTCCCCGTGGCGTAGAACCGGCGGGTGTCCCTGCAGTTGCGGGCCCGCGTCCGTGTTCTATCGCCCCAAGCAGGGAAGTCCATCACGGTGGTGATTGGTCTGCCCTGCGTTTTGGCTGTAAGGGGGTTGTGTTGGACTTGGCCCTTCTGGCAGGTTCACCCCTGAACTTTTTGCTTTTTTATTGGTGACTTGGTGTGGTGATTTTTGGTTTCTGCGCACTTTCCCTGTGTCCCAGAGGAAAGTGCGTGCGCATTCTGAGTGCATGTGGTGAGATAGGCCTGCCCTCCCATAGGAATGCATGGGGAATGTATGTATCCCTGGTAGTTCCTGATGCGTGGGGTGTGCAGGCCCGAGTTTGGTATGTGCGGACTCGTGTGAGTGAATGCTGCGCGATGATGTGTGCGGCGTGCATGTACCTAGTGTGGAAGTGCCACTTCTAGAAGTGGGCACTTCGGTGTGCAATGTAAAATGTGTGCCTTGTCGCGTGATTGGCTGGTTGAGGTCATGTGACGGGCTAGGGATTCCCCAGAGTCAGGATGAGTCACCCAGTGGTGAATGGGGAGATCAGCAGCTAGATGGGTGGGAGGAGTACACCTGGGTCCTGAATAGGGCAGGGTTTTCCCCACACAATGCTGGCTCCGCCCCCTGTGGTGCGACTGACGACCCTAGCCCTGCCAGTGAATAGAGTGAGGGGCTGAGCACATCAAGGGTGCTCCCCAACCAGCTGCAACTGGTTTTCCCCCTCACCCTGAACCCAGAACAAAGGGTTTTTACTGTATAAAAATGGGGCTGTGTCCCCACAGAAACTGTTCTCTTCCAGGATCCTGAGGGGGCTGCTGCTGCTGGAGGCCAGGAGGAACCGCCACTTTGGACTGCCTCCCTGCCTGGAGGGCCCAGTGAGCTGGCCCCTGGCCCAGCCTTGCCCCCTGCCCCCTGCCCACCTTCCCAAGAGCCTTGTTGGACTTTTGTGCTTACTGGCACCCCAAAGCGCCTGGAAGCGCTTTTATTTTACCTATAGTGCTAGGAGCGCTTTAAGTGTGGCCAGCAGCGTGGCGCTGCACTTATTAGCGAGGGAACCCCGACGTAGGGATTCCCTGCTATTTTGCAATATCCCGGGCGGGTGCCCACCCCGCATTGTTGCGCTGGTTGGCGGGTGCCTACCCCGTTTATTTGTGTATTTTACGGCGGGAGCCCACCCCGCCGTACATCCGCTATCACGAGGGAGCCTACTCCTCTCATTGCCAAGATTTAAAAATCACCGCTGCAGCCCGGGACATCCAGGAAGTCAGGCTGGCCGGGGGCGGGCCGCTGGGACAACCGGATCAGGAAGTAGGAGGGCGGGAGCCTACCCCGCCTCCCACCGAAGACTGGCGGTTTGATTCGAAGCCCCGGAGCAGGCAGGAGCCTACCCTGCACCCCGGGGCCCTGAGGAGAAGCGCCGTGTCCCCCACCCAGGCGGGAGCCCACCCCGCACTGAGACACGTGGCCTTCGTGTTCGGGGCCCGTAGGCTCCGCATTACCGTCCAAGCCCCGCAGTCCAGAGAAGTCGGAGCGCTGTGTGCTCCGCTCCAGATCGGCCCAGCGGAGATCGACCCACCGGCGTGAGCCTTCCCCGCCACGAAGAGTCCGGTGAGTGGGGGGGGGGGGCTCCTGGCTGCCCGGTGAACGGGGGGTGCGCTCCAACCCCGGGGGCATTGTCGCATTGCTGGTTTCAGAGCCGGTCGAGGCTCCAACACACGCGGGGGCATTATTTCTTGAGCGCGGAGGTCGCTCCAACAACGGGGGTGATTTAAGTGGCGAGGGCCCCAGAGAGGGCCATTATTTCTCGAGCCTAGAAGGCTCTAGGGGACATTTCCGGCTGTCTTGAGCCCACGAGGCTCCAACGAAGGGGCAGAGTATTGGTTGAGAGCCCACGTGGTTCCTACGTCACTTTGGGGGCATTAGACATGCCCAGAGCCTGGTGAGGCTCCAGCGTTGGCCCCCTCATTTGTCCAGAGTGCCACATTTGTTTTAGAAGGAGCAGTCGTGCCCACGCTCACTTTCCCCAGCTGCCCAGCACCTAGTGGGCAGCTGCAACGTTTAGGTTGTGCGCCCTGGTTTGCGTAACCTGCGCAGGCGCGCCCTGACTCTGCTGGACACAGGGCGCCCTTGCCCCTTCAAGGCCAGTTGGCCTAGGGACTGCCACAGTGGTGGCTAATGTGAGTTTGGCGCTATTCTTCCTAAACTGCACCTCTGAATGTGTTTATGCGTCATGTGCCTTGTTCTACACCTCTGAATGTGATGCATCATGTGTAATGTGCGTTTACCCCTATAGGTATTGTGATACTTAGGTGGTTGTTTTCTCCCTAGTACAGGTGGTGCTAGTGAGGTCCTGATTCCCTGCGCAATATTTTCCTAAGGTGGTTAGGGTTGCGTAGGTGGTACTACCTGATACCAGTAGATACTGGTTGTGTGCTACATTTTCTATTTAGTGCTACAGTGATTGTATGTGCTATGTTCTAAAGTATTATTCCTATTTTCTAAAAGGTGCTAATTCCTGACAGTGGTCCATGTGGCCTTGTCCACTGTACATATAATCCCTTGTAAATTCTGCCCGTGCCTGTTGGCACATTGTAAAGTGTGTGTTTTTATCTAATGAGTTTTGGTAATACAAAGGTTATTTTTATAGAATACCTTGTGTGGAGTTTCCTTTGTGGTGGGCCTTGGGTGTTGTTGCTGGGTGCGCGCGCAAACGCTTTACACATCGCCTCAGAGATAAGCCTGACTGCTCGTGCCAAGCTACCAAGGGGGTGAGCAGGGGTTATCTTTGGCGTGTACCTTCCTTGCCCTGACTAGAGTGGTGGTTTCTGCCTGGCTTTGGCGCAAGCCCTAGCCAACCAGAAATCCCATTTCTAACAGTGATGTTTTAGCGTTCAGGGCAGTGCAGTGGTGTACGGGCAGTGTAGGGGGTCCTGCAGGGGGTGGTTTTTTTAGGATTTAGGGCAGTGCAGTGGTGTTCGGGCAGTGTAGGGGGTTGTGCAGGGGGTGGTGTTTTAGGGTTCAGGGCAGTGCAGTGGTGTACGGGCAGTGTAGGGGGTCCTGCATGGGGTGGTGTTTTAGGGTTCAGTGCAGTGCAGTGGTGTTCCAGCAGTGTAGGGGGTCGTGCAGGGGGTGGTGTTTTAGGGTTCAGGGCAGTGCAGTGGTGTACGGGCAGTGTAGGGGGTCCTGCATGGGGTGGTGTTTTAGGGTTCAGGGCAGTGCAGTGCAGTGGTGTTCCGGCAGTGTAGGGGGTCGTGCAGGGGGTGGTGTTTTAGTGTTTAGGGCAGTGTAGTGGTTTTCGGGCAGTGTAGGGGGTCGTGCAGGGAGTGGTGTTTTAGGGTTTAGGGCAGTGCAGTGGTGTTCGGGCGGTGTAGGGGGTCATGTTTTAGGGTTTAGGGCAGTGCAGTAGTGTTTGGGCATTGTAGGAGGTCATGCAGAGGGGTGCTGTTTTAGGGTTCTGGGCTGTGCAGTGGTTTTCGGACAGTGTAGGGGTTCGTGCAGGGGGATGGTGTTTTAGGGTTCAGGGCAGTGCAGCGGTGTTCGGGCAGTGTAGGGGGTCGTGCAGGGGGGTGGTGATTTAGGGTTCAGGGCAGTGCAGTGGTGTTCGGGCAGTTTAGGAAGTTGTGCTGGGGGTGGTGTTTTAGGGTTCAGGGCAGCGCAGTGGTGTTCGGGCAGTGTAGGGGGTCGTGCTGGGGGTGGTGTTTTAGGGTTCAGGGCAGTGCAGTGGTGTACTGACAGTGTAGGGGGTCATGCTGTGGGTGGTGTTTTAGGGCTCAGGGCAGTGCAGTGGTGTTCGGGCAGGGTAGGGGGTCATGCAGGGGGTGGTGTTTTATTGTTTAGGGCAGTGCAGTGGTGTTAGGGCAGTGTAGGGGGTCATGCAGGGGGGTGGTGTTTTAGGGTTTAGGGCAGTGCAGTGGTGTTCGGGCATTGTAGGGGGTCATGCAGGGGGTGGTGTTTTAGGGTTTAGGGCAGTGCAGTGGTGTTCGGCAGTGTAGGGGGTCGTGCAAGGGGGTGGTGTTTTAGGTTTTAGGGCAGTGCAGTGGTGTTCGGGCAGTGTAGGGGTCATGCTGGGGTGGTGTTTTAGGGTTTAGGGTTTAGGGCAGAGCAGTGGTGTTTGGGCAGTGTAGGGGGTCGTGCTGGGGTGGTGTTTTAGAGTTTAGGGTAGGGCAGTGGTGTTTGGGCACTGTAGGGGGTCATGCAGGGGGGTGGTGTTTTAGGGTTTAGGGCAGTGCAGTAGTGTTCGGGCAGTGTAGGGGGTCGTGCAGGGGGTGGTGTTTTAGGGTTGAGGGCAGTGCAGTGGTGTTCGGGCAGTGTAGGGGGTCGTGCAGGGGGTGGTGTTTTAGGGTTTAGGGCAGTGCAGTGGTGTTCGGGCAGTGTTGGGAGTCGTGCAGGGGGGTGGTGTTTTAGGCTTTAGGGCAGTGCAGTGGTATTCGGGCAGTGCAGGGGGTCGTGCAGGGGGTGGTGAGTTAGGGTTTAAGGAATGTGCAGTGGTGTTCGGGCAGTGTAGGGGGTCGTGCTAAGGGTCGTGTTTTAGGGTTTAGGGCAGTGCAGTGGTCTTTGGGTAGTGTAGGGGGTCGTGCTAGGGGTGGTGTTTTAGGGTTTAGGGCAGTGCAGTGGTTGGGCAGTGTATGGGGTCATGCAGGGGGTGGTGTTTTAGGGTTTAGGGCAGTGCAGTGGTGTTCGGGCAGTGTAGGGGGTCATGCAGGGGGTGGTGTTTTAGGATTTAGGGCAGTGCAGTGGTGTTCGGGCAGTGTAGGGGGTTGTGCAGGGGGTGGTGTTTTAGGGTTCAGGGCAGTGCAGTGGTGTACGGGCAGTGTAGGGGGCCCTGCATGGGGTGGTGTGTTAGGGTTCAGGGCAGTGCAGTGCAGTGGTGTTCGGGCAGTGTAGGAGGTCGTGCAGGGGTGGTGTTTTTGGGTTTAGGGCAGTGGTGTTAAGGCAGTGTAGGGGGTCATGCAGAGGGTGGTGTTTTAGGGTTTAGGGCAGTGCAGTGGTGTTCGGGCAGTGTAGGGGGTCGTGCTGGGGGTGGTGTTTTAGCGTTCAGGGCAGTGCAGTGGTGTACGGGCAGTGTAGGGGGTCCTGCAGGGGGTGGTTTTTTAGGATTTAGGGCAGTGCAGTGGTGTTCGGACAGTGTAGGGGGTTGTGCAGGGTGTGGTGTTTTAGGGTTCAGGGCAGTGCAGTGGTGTACGGGCAGTGTAGGGGGTCTTGCATGGGGTGGTGTTTTAGGGTTCAGGGCAGTGCAGTGCAGTGGTGTTCGGGCAGTGTAGGGGGTGGTGTTTTAGTGTTTAGGGCAGTGTAGTGGTTTTCGGGCAGTGTAGGGGGTCGTGCAGGGGGTGGTGTTTTAGGGTTTAGGGCAGTGCAGTGGTGTTCGGGCGGTGTAGGGGGTCGTGTTTTAGGGTTTAGGGCAGTGCAGTAGTGTTTGGGCATTGTAGGGGGTCATGCAGAGGGGTGGTGTTTTAGGGTTCTGGGCAGTGCAGTGGTGTTCAGGCAGTGTAGGGGGTCGTGCAGGGGGGTGGTGTTTTAGGGTTCAGGGCAGTGCAGCGGTGTTCGGGCAGTGTAGGGGGTCGTGCAGGGAGGTGGTGATTTAGGGTTCAGGGCAGTGCAGTGGTGTTCGGGCAGTTTAGGAAGTTGTGCTGGGGGTGGTGTTTTAGGGTTCAGGGCAGTGCAGTGGTGTTTGGGCAGTGTAGGGGGTCGTGCTGGGGGTGGTGTTTTAGCGTTCAGGGCAGTGCAGTAGTGTACTGACAGTGTAGGGGGTCCTGCAGGGGGTGGTTTTTTAGGATTTAGGGCAGTGCAGTGGTGTTCGGGCAGTGTAGGGGGTTGTGCAGGGGGTGGTGTTTTAGGGTTCAGGGCAGTGCAGTGGTGTACGGGCAGTGTAGGGGGTCCTGCATGGGGTTGTGTTTTAGGGTTCAGGGCAGTGCAGTGCAGTTGTGTTCTGGCAGTGTAGGGGGTCGTGCAGGGGGTGGTGTTTTAGGGTTCAGGGCAGTGCAGTGGTGTACGGGCAGTGTAGGGTGTCCTGCATGGGGTGGTGTTTTAGGGTTCAGGGCAGTGCAGTGCAGTGGTGTTCCGGCAGTGTAGGGGGTCGTGCAGGGGGTGGTGTTTTAGTGTTTAGGGCAGTGTAGTGGTTTTCGGGCAGTGTAGGGGGTCGTGCAGGGAGTGGTGTTTTAGGGTTTAGGGTAGTGTAGTGGTGTTCGGGCGGTGTAGGGGGTCATGTTTTAGGGTTTAGGGCAGTGCAGTAGTGTTTGGGCATTGTAGGAGGTCATGCAGAGGGGTGGTGTTTTAGGGTTCTGGGCAGTGCAGTGGTGTTCGGACAGTGTAGGGGGTCGTGCAGGGGGATGGTGTTTTAGGGTTCAGGGCAGTGCAGCGGTGTTCGGGCAGTGTAGGGGGTCGTGCAGGGGGGTGGTGATTTAGGGTTCAGGGCAGTGCAGTGGTGTTCGGGCAGTTTAGGAAGTTGTGCTGGGGGTGGTGTTTTAGGGTTCAGGGCAGTGCAGTGGTGTTCGGGCAGTGTAGGGGGTCGTGCTGGGGGTGGTGTTTTAGGGTTCAGGGCAGTGCAGTGGTGTACTGACAGTGTGGGGGGTCGTGCTGGGGGTGGTGTTTTAGGGTTCAGGGCAGTGCAGTGGTGTTCGGGCAGGGTAGGGGGTCGTGCAGGGGGTGGTGTTTTATTGTTTGGGGCAGTGCAGTGGTGTTAGGGCAGTGTAGGGGGTCATGCAGGGGGGTGGTGTTTTAGGGTTTAGGGCAGTGCAGTGGTGTTCGGGCATTGTAGGGGGTCATGCAGGGGGTGGTGTTTTAGGGTTTAGGACAGTGCAGTGGTGTTCGGCAGTGTAGGGGGTCATGCAAGGGGGTGGTGTTTTAGGTTTTAGGGCAGTGCAGTGTTGTTCGGGCAGTGTAGGGGTCATGCTGGGGTGGTGTTTTAGGGTTTAGGGCAGAGCAGTGGTGTTTGGGCAGTGTAGGGGGTCGTGCTGGGGTGGTTTTTTAGAGTTTAGGGTAGGGCAGTGGTGTTTGGGCACTGTAGGGGGTCATGCAGGGGGGTGGTGTTTTAGGGTTTAGGGCAGTGCAGTAGTGTTCGGGCAGTGTAGGGGGTCGTGCAGGGGGTGGTGTTTTAGGGTTGAGGGCAGTGCAGTGGTGTTCGGGCAGTGTAGGGGGTCGTGCAGGGGGTGGTGTTTTAGGGTTTAGGGCAGTGCAGTGGTGTTCGGGCAGTGTTGGGAGTCGTGCAGGGGGGTGGTGTTTTAGGCTTTAGGGCAGTGCAGTGGTATTCGGGCAGTGCAGGGGGTCGTGCAGGGGGTGGTGTTTTAGGGTTTAAGGCAGTGCAGTGGTGTTCGGGCAGTGTAGGGGGTCGTGCTAAGGGTCGTGTTTTAGGGTTTAGGGCAGTGCAGTGGTGTTAAGGCAGTGTAGGGGGTCATGCAGAGGGTGGTGTTTTAGGGTTTAGGGCAGTGCAGTGGTGTTCGGGCAGTGTAGGGGGTCGTGCTGGGGGTGGTGTTTTAGCGTTCAGGGCAGTGCAGTGGTGTACGGGCAGTGTAGGGGGTCGTGCTGGGGGTGGTGTTTTAGGGTTCAGGGCAGTGCAGTGGTGTACTGACAGTGTAGGGGGTCGTGCTGGGGGTGGTGTTTTAGGGTTCAGGGCAGTGCAGTGGTGTTCGGGCAGGGTAGGGGGTCGTGCAGGGGGTGGTGTTTTATTGTTTGGGGCAGTGCAGTGGTGTTAGGGCAGTGTAGGGGGTCATGCAGGGGGTGGTGTTTTAGGGTTTAGGGCAGTGCAGTGGTGTTCGGGCATTGTAGGGGGTCATGCAGGGGGTGGTGTTTTAGGGTTTAGGACAGTGCAGTGGTGTTCGGCAGTGTAGGGGGTCGTGCAAGGGGGTGGTGTTTTAGGTTTTAGGGCAGTGCAGTGTTGTTCGGGCAGTGTAGGGGTCATGCTGGGGTGGTGTTTTAGGGTTTAGGGCAGAGCAGTGGTGTTTGGGCAGTGTAGGGGGTCGTGCTGGGGTGGTGTTTTAGAGTTTAGGGTAGGGCAGTGGTGTTTGGGCACTGTAGGGGGTCATGCAGGGGGGTGGTGTTTTAGGGTTTCGGGCAGTGCAGTAGTGTTCGGGCAGTGTAGGGGGTCGTGCAGGGGGTGGTGTTTTAGGGTTGAGGGCAGTGCAGTGGTGTTCGGGCAGTGTAGGGGGTCGTGCAGGGGGTGGTGTTTTAGGGTTTAGGGCAGTGCAGTGGTGTTCGGGCAGTGTTGGGAGTCGTGCAGGGGGGTGGTGTTTTAGGGTTCAGGGCAGTGCAGTGCAGTTGTGTTCCGGCAGTGTAGGGGGTCGTGCAGGGGGTGGTGTTTTAGGGTTCAGGGCAGTGCAGTGGTGTACGGGCAGTGTAGGGTGTCCTGCATGGGGTGGTGTTTTAGGGTTCAGGGCAGTGCAGTGCAGTGGTGTTCCGGCAGTGTAGGGGGTCGTGCAGGGGGTGGTGTTTTAGTGTTTAGGGCAGTGTAGTGGTTTTCGGGCAGTGTAGGGGGTCGTGCAGGGAGTGGTGTTTTAGGGTTTAGGGTAGTGTAGTGGTGTTCGGGCGGTGTAGGGGGTCATGTTTTAGGGTTTAGGGCAGTGCAGTAGTGTTTGGGCATTGTAGGAGGTCATGCAGAGGGGTGGTGTTTTAGGGTTCTGGGCAGTGCAGTGGTGTTCGGACAGTGTAGGGGGTCGTGCAGGGGGATGGTGTTTTAGGGTTCAGGGCAGTGCAGCGGTGTTCGGGCAGTGTAGGGGGTCGTGCAGGGGGGTGGTGATTTAGGGTTCAGGGCAGTGCAGTGGTGTTCGGGCAGTTTAGGAAGTTGTGCTGGGGGTGGTGTTTTAGGGTTCAGGGCAGTGCAGTGGTGTTCGGGCAGTGTAGGGGGTCGTGCTGGGGGTGGTGTTTTAGGGTTCAGGGCAGTGCAGTGGTGTACTGACAGTGTAGGGGGTCGTGCTGGGGGTGGTGTTTTAGGGTTCAGGGCAGTGCAGTGGTGTTCGGGCAGGGTAGGGGGTCGTGCAGGGGGTGGTGTTTTATTGTTTGGGGCAGTGCAGTGGTGTTAGGGCAGTGTAGGGGGTCATGCAGGGGGGTGGTGTTTTAGGGTTTAGGGCAGTGCAGTGGTGTTCGGGCATTGTAGGGGGTCATGCAGGGGGTGGTGTTTTAGGGTTTAGGACAGTGCAGTGGTGTTCGGCAGTGTAGGGGGTCATGCAAGGGGGTGGTGTTTTAGGTTTTAGGGCAGTGCAGTGTTGTTTGGGCAGTGTAGGGGTCATGCTGGGGTGGTGTTTTAGGGTTTAGGGCAGAGCAGTGGTGTTTGGGCAGTGTAGGGGGTCGTGCTGGGGTGGTGTTTTAGAGTTTAGGGTAGGGCAGTGGTGTTTGGGCACTGTAGGGTGTCATGCAGGGGGGTGGTGTTTTAGGGTTTAGGGCAGTGCAGTAGTGTTCGGGCAGTGTAGGGGGTCGTGCAGGGGGTGGTGTTTTAGGGTTGAGGGCAGTGCAGTGGTGTTCGGGCAGTGTAGGGGGTCGTGCAGGGGGTGGTGTTTTAGGGTTTAGGGCAGTGCAGTGGTGTTCGGGCAGTGTTGGGAGTCGTGCAGGGGGGTGGTGTTTTAGGCTTTAGGGCAGTGCAGTGGTATTCGGGCAGTGCAGGGGGTCGTGCAGGGGGTGGTGTTTTAGGGTTTAAGGCAGTGCAGTGGTGTTCGGGCAGTGTAGGGGGTCGTGCTAAGGGTCGTGTTTTAGGGTTTAGGGCAGTGCAGTGGTGTTAAGGCAGTGTAGGGGGTCATGCAGAGGGTGGTGTTTTAGGGTTTAGGGCAGTGCAGTGGTGTTCGGGCAGTGTAGGGGGTCGTGCTGGGGGTGGTGTTTTAGCGTTCAGGGCAGTGCAGTGGTGTACGGGCAGTGTAGGGGGTCGTGCTGGGGGTGGTGTTTTAGGGTTCAGGGCAGTGCAGTGGTGTACTGACAGTGTAGGGGGTCGTGCTGGGGGTGGTGTTTTAGGGTTCAGGGCAGTGCAGTGGTGTTCGGGCAGGGTAGGGGGTCGTGCAGGGGGTGGTGTTTTATTGTTTGGGGCAGTGCAGTGGTGTTAGGGCAGTGTAGGGGGTCATGCAGGGGGGTGGTGTTTTAGGGTTTAGGGCAGTGCAGTGGTGTTCGGGCATTGTAGGGGGTCATGCAGGGGGTGGTGTTTTAGGGTTTAGGACAGTGCAGTGGTGTTCGGCAGTGTAGGGGGTCGTGCAAGGGGGTGGTGTTTTAGGTTTTAGGGCAGTGCAGTGTTGTTCGGGCAGTGTAGGGGTCATGCTGGGGTGGTGTTTTAGGGTTTAGGGCAGAGCAGTGGTGTTTGGGCAGTGTAGGGGTTCGTGCTGGGGTGGTGTTTTAGAGTTTAGGGTAGGGCAGTGGTGTTTGGGCACTGTAGGGGGTCATGCAGGGGGGTGGTGTTTTAGGGTTTCGGGCAGTGCAGTAGTGTTCGGGCAGTGTAGGGGGTCGTGCAGGGGGTGGTGTTTTAGGGTTGAGGGCAGTGCAGTGGTGTTCGGGCAGTGTAGGGGGTCATGCAGGGGGTGGTGTTTTAGGGTTTAGGGCAGTGCAGTGGTGTTCGGGCAGTGTTGGGAGTCGTGCAGGGGGGTGGTGTTTTAGGCTTTAGGGCAGTGCAGTGGTATTCGGGCAGTGCAGGGGGTCGTGCAGGGGGTGGTGTTTTAGGGTTTAAGGCAGTGCAGTGGTGTTCGGGCAGTGTAGGGGGTCGTGCTAAGGGTCGTGTTTTAGGGTTTAGGGCAGTGCAGTGGTGTTAAGGCAGTGTAGGGGGTCATGCAGAGGGTGGTGTTTTAGGGTTTAGGGCAGTGCAGTGGTGTTCGGGCAGTGTAGGGGGTCGTGCTGGGGGTGGTGTTTTAGCGTTCAGGGCAGTGCAGTGGTGTACGGGCAGTGTAGGGGGTCCTGCAGGGGGTGGTTTTTTAGGATTTAGGGCAGTGCAGTGGTGTTCGGACAGTGTAGGGGGTTGTGCAGGGTGTGGTGTTTTAGGGTTCAGGGCAGTGGTGTACTGGCAGTGTAGGGGGTCCTGCATGGGGTGGTGTTTTAGGGTTCAGGGCAGTGCAGTGCAGTGGTGTTCAGGCAGTGTAGGGGGTCGTGCAGGGGGTGGTGTTTTAGTGTTTAGGGCAGTGTAGTGGTTTTCGGGCAGTGTAGGGGGCCGTGCAGGGGGTGGTGTTTTAGGGTTTAGGGTTGTGCAGTGGTGTTCGGGCGGTGTAGGGGGTCGTGTTTTAGGGTTTAGGGCAGTGCAGTAGTGTTTGGGCATTGTAGGGGGTCATGCAGAGGGGTGGTGTTTTAGGGTTCTGGGCAGTGCAGTGGTGTTGGGTTGTTGGACTTGGCCCTTCTGGCAGGTTCACCCCTGAACTTTTTTTGCTTTTTACTGGTGACTTGGTGTGGTGATTTTTTGGTTTTTACGCACTTTCCCTGTGTCCCAGGATAAAGTGCGTGCGCGCTCTGAGTGCATGTGGTGAGATAGGCCTGCCCTCCCATAGGAATGCATGGGGAATGTATGTGTCCCTAGTAGTTCCTGATGCGTGGGGTGTGCAGGCCCGAGTTTGGTATGTGCGGACTCGTGGGAGTGAATGCTGCGCAATGATGTGTGCGGCGTGCATGTACCTAGTGTGGAAGTGCCACTTCTAGAAGTGGGCACTTCTGTGTGCAGTGTGTCTGTCGCGTGATTGGCTGGTCATATCATGTGACGGGCTAGGGATTCCCCAGAGTCAGGATGAGTCACCCTGTGGTGAATGGGGAGATCAGCAGCTAGATGGGTGGGAGGAGTACACCTGGGTCCTGAATAGGGCAGGGTTTTCCACACACAATGCTGGCCCCGCCCCCTGTGGTGCGACTGACGACCCTAGCCCTGCCAGTGAATAGAGTGAGGGGCTGAGCACATCAAGGGTGCTCCCCAACCAGCTGCGACTGGTTTTCCCCCTCACCCTGAACCAAGAACAAAGACTTTTACTGTATAAAAAGGGGCTGTGTCCCCTTACAAGTTGTTCTCTGCCAGGATCTTACCTGAGGGGGGCTGCTGCTGCTGCCGCTGGACCAGAGGACCGCCACTTGGACTACCTCCCTGCCTGGAGGCCCAGTGAGCTGGCTCTGGGTCCAGCCTTGCCCCCCCACCCCTGCTTTGCTGTGTGCAGGGGAGACTTTTGCTGGACTTTGTGGTAATTCGCCCCTAAGTGCTGGGAGCGCTTTATTTGTGTCCCTCAAGCGCCTGGCAGCGCTTTTATTTGCCGTTTAGCGCTCGGAGCGCTTTATTTCTGAAAGCCAGTGCCCACCCGGCGTTTGCCCCGTCTGTTCGATCCTGAAAGTCCCCTGGCAGGTGCCCACCCTGCCAGGGACATTGCCGTGGACATTGGCGGGTGCCCACCCCTCGTTGCCGTGAAGAAAATCACCGCCGCAGCCCAGGAGTTGCAGTGACGTTGCCGGGCCGCTGCTGCCTGCGGTGACCCGGAAGTAGACTGATAATCCCTGGTTGCAGGCGGGGCCTCGCAACGAAGGCAGACCCAGGAAGCTGCCGGCGAGGCAAGGCCGGGTAGGACGGGAGCCAACCCCGCCTCCCCGCACTCGAGGAGAAAGTCCTAGGTCCCCAGGAGGGGGGACCCGGGCGAAGCAGCGAGGCCAATTGCAGGAAGCGACGGGAGCTCACCCCGTGCTCCTGCGACGGAAGCGTGTGTCTTCAGACCCAGGCGGGAGCCCACCCCGCACTGGGACGCTCGGCCGGCAGGTTTGGAGCCGGTAGGCTCCGCATTCCAGTCCCGGGTCCCAGGAGGGGGCCCGGGCGAAGACGCCGGCGAGGAAACCAGGAGGAGACAACGCGGGAGTCCCAGGTAAGCGGGACTCCGCGTGGTAGTAGTCTCTGCCCCTGTCCCCCCACAGCGGTGCCACAGTGGGAGATCGCTCCGACGTACAGGGGCATTTCACCGTGTTGAGAGCCTAGGGGGCTCTAACCCACGCTGGGCATTGTTGGTGTGAGAGCGCGGAGGTCGCTCCAACATCTGGGGGCACTTTTCTGTGCGATCAGAGCGGCCCCGGAAGGCAGCGGGCCGCTCCAACGTTACGGGGCATTATTCCTGGCGATTTCTCGAGTCCCTGATCGGGACTCCAACGAGGAGGGCAATCGTTGTTCTAGAGCGTTAGAACGCTCTAGGGGGCACATCATTGAAAGAGCCTAGAAGGTGCCCAAATAGGCACATTATTCATTTTAGAGCCCAGGAGAGGCTCCACGTGAGTGCTGCAGATTTGTGTTTAACAAGGCACAGTGGTGCCACAGCATCTCTCCAGTTGCCCAGCACTTAGTGGGCAACTGCTACGTGTAGGTTGTGCTTTGTGCGCCCTGACTCTGCTGGACACAGGGCGTCCTTGCCCCTTCAAGGCCAGTTGACCTAGGGACTGCCACAGGTTGTGGCTAATGTGAGTTTGGCGCTATTCTTGTCCTGCACCTCTGAATGTATTTTATGCATCATGTGTTTTCCCTTCCTGCACCTCTGAATGTGTTTATGCGTCATGTGCTTTGCTTTACACCGCGGAATGTATTTTATGCATCATGTGTTTCCCTTGTTCTACACCTCGGAATGTGATGCATCATGTGTAATGTGCGTTTACCCCTACAGGTATTGTGATACTTAGGTGGTTGTTTTCTCCCTAGTACAGGTGGTGCTAGTGAGGTCCTGATTCCCTGCGCAATATTTTCCTAAGGTGGTTAGGGTTGCGTAGGTGGTACTTACCTGATACCAGTAGTTACTGGTTGTGTGCTACATATGTTATTTTGTACTACAGTATTATTCCTAGGTTCTAAAAAGTGCTAATTCCTGACAGTGGTCCAGGTGGCCCTGTCCCCTGTATATATAATCCCTTGTAAATTCTGCCCGTGCCTGTTGGCACATTGTAGAGTGTGTGTTTTTATCTAATGTGTTGTGTATAATACAAAGGCTATTTTTTTAGAATACCTTGTGTGGAGTTTCCTTTGTGGTGGGCCTTGGGTGTTGTTGCTGGGTGCGCGCGCAAACGCTTTACACATCGCCTCAGGGATAAGCCTGTCTGCTCGTGCCAAGCTACCAAGGGGGTGAGCAGGGGTTATCTTTGGCGTGTAACCCCCCAGCCCTGACTAGAGTGGTGGTTTCTGCCTGGCTTTGGCGCAAGCCTCAGCCAACCAGAAATCGCCATTTCTAACATTGGTGATCAGCGGTGGGATTTGGACTTGCGTTTGCGCTGTACCGCAGCGGCAACTGGCCGCACTACAAAACTCTGCATTTAGATAAATCACATGGTATAGGGATTATTGTTCTAAGTTTGTTTTTAATTGTCATTTCTTTGGAAATGTGGTTTTGTGCACTGTGAGTTAGGTGTCCATAGCTCGGGAGGGTAGATCATCCCCCTTAGTGCATTGTGTTTCTGGATTCACCAGAGGGTAGGATCCAGTGGTGGCAGCGTAATAGTGTCCAGTACATTTGTCCCCCGCCCTGCGCCCAGAGTTGGTACCTGTGTCACGTGGTGGTCAGGTTGAGGAATCAGGGGTGGTAGAAACTGCCTTACCAGTCCGAGGGGAGGGTTGGGTGTGGATGAGTGGTGTGTGGCACTAGGCAAGTGAGTGTGAGTTCTCTGGGATAGAGAGCTTGCTGAATCCTTTGCGAATTGTGTACTCCTGTGTTAAGCTCAGACCCCTAGGTTCCCTGTGTGATCTTTTCTCAAGAACGTCCGCCAAAATGGAGCCAGCTTTTGATTTCGGTGATCTGTTTGGGTACAGTATGTTGGAGTTGGTAAGGTTCTGTGAAGAGAGAGACATAGGGGTGGATGAGTCAGACTCTCAGTCCGAACTTAGAAGCAGCCTGATCCTATGGCAAAAGGGTCAATGGGGTCTTGAGCGCAGTAGGATAAGGGCCCGGGCCTCACACCAGGAGGGTGGTGGGTCTGTAGGGAGCCCTGAAGATTTAGAAGAGGAGGAAGAAAGTAACCTGACAGGGACGCCAGTAGATAGTGGAGACCCCATAGATAGGGAGTCCCTTGCTGGGTCCAGTGTCAGGAGCAGCACCCCATCCCTTTCCCTGTCCCCAGAGGAGTGGGTAGATAGGAGGGAAGAAAGGGAGCATCAGCTGGCCATGGAGAAGCTCAGGATAGAGCATGCCAAGCTGGAGACCGAGAGGGTCTTAGCTCAGAAACAGATGGCGGAGGCTGAGCGGGCCTTTGCCACAGAGAAATTAGCTCTGGAGGGTAAGTTGTCCCCTGAGCGCAGTTGTAGTTGTCTGGGCTCCCCAGGGAGGGTTGAGTCCAGTGGTGACAGCGAGATAAAGTCCAGTGCAGGAAGTCCCACTCCCAGTTTACCCAGTCTGATACCTGTTTCCCAAGAAGAGGAGTATAGGTTGAAATTCAGGGGCAGTAGGAAGCTGTCTTACCAGTCTTGGGACACGTTTGTGGGTGAATGCGAGGATGCACTGGATGATTGGGTAAGAGTAAACACGAAACGGGATTTTGAGGGACTGTATGCTCTGGTTATCAAAGAGCAGCTACTCAGTAGTTTTTACCCCGGGTTGCGACAACACCTGTTGGGATATTACGATTTGGATGCTTGGGACCTTGCAAAAAGAGCAGACCGATGGGAAGGGGTCCCAAGTTCTGATGAGGAATGGGAGAGTGATTCCAACAGTAGTGGTTCAGAGATCCTCCAGCCCAGCGTGGTGGAGGAGGCTCAGTGTAGCCCAGCTAGGTCCCCGGATAGCGAGGAGGGTGTAGGGGCTTACGGCCTGGCTCAGTGGAGCGGGAGTAAGTGGGTGACCGAGGGTCCCCAGACGCACGAAACCCTACCTCATGACTTGGATGGTTTCATGAGGGAACACCAAGTCTGGGACCTAGGCTGTCCTGTTAGTCCATTTGAGGAGGATCACCTAGTGTATGGAGGACCTGGAGCGTCTGTAAATAAAGCTCCAGTGGTTCTGATGTCTGGCAGTACCGCTCCAGTAGGGAGGGTACAGAAGTCCAGCGAGAGGAGTGGCATGGGGCGGTGTTCCCCGGTGGAGGAGCCAGTGGGTCAGGGACCAGCCGGGAGGGCTGAGTCTCCTCGAGGTGACCATGGTGACCACACATCTGTCCTGGGGGATCTTCGCGCACTGTCAGGTGGACAGGGGACGAGAGATCTGCGCCAGGCAGACTGTCATGCAACATATGAGGCATATGTTCCTCTTGGGGGGATGGTGTGTAAGTCCCCCGAAGTCCTGGAGTGCCAGGCAAGTATTCCCCCAAAGGTTCTAGACCTGAGGTTGGGAGGCCAGGTTCAGGATCAGCCTGACCTGAAGGGTAGGACGACTGTAACCAGTGTCCTGACCGGTTCTTCTTCCAGAGGTACCGCCCCAGTTGGTAGGGAGCAGGACTCTGGAAGGGGGTGCAGAGGGTGGGAGAGCCCACCTCTGACCCCAGTGCAACCTGAGGGGTTAAACCCTAGGTTGGGAGACCAGTTCTCAGGGAGGGGTCCTGAGCTGGTAGGTGAATTGCGTTACGGGGTCGCCTCTCAGAGGAAGAGAGGGCGGAAACCCAGAAGAAGAGGTAGGGGGAGGAGAGCCTCACCCGTGACTTTTGGTCAGCTTGAGGGTACAGACCCTAGGCTGGAGGATCAGTGGCAGTTTAGAACTGCCCTGATGAGGGGTAGAGTGGAGAATGGCCGCTATGTGCCAGGGGTTACTACCCCCCACTCTATGGTTAGGCAAAGACCGGTGGCACCTGGGTGGCCTAGGGCCTGGTCTTGGCCGCGGACAGCTTGGGAGTACCAGTGGGGTAGCCCAGTTGGTCCAGACAGTGGTGTTAGAAAGAATTCCATGGGTTCACCGTGGCGTAGAACCGGAGGGTGTCCCTGCAGTTGCGGGCCCGCGTCCGTGTTCTATCGCCCCAAGCAGGGAAGTCCATCACGGTGGTGATTGGTCTGCCCTGCGTTTTGGCTGGAAGGGGGTTGTGTTGGACTTGGCCCTTCTGGCAGGTTCACCCCTGAACTTTTTTTGCTTTTTACTGGTGACTTGGTGTGGTGATTTTTTGGTTTCTACGCACTTTCCCTGTGTCCCAGGGTAAAGTGCGTGCGCGCTCTGAGTGCATGTGGTGAGATAGGCCTGCCCTCCCATAGGAATGCATGGGGAATGTATGTGTCCCTAGTAGTTCCTGATGCGTGGGGTGTGCAGGCCCGAGTTTGGTATGTGCGGACTCGTGGGAGTGAATGCTGCGCGATGATGTGTGCGGCGTGCATGTACCTAGTGTGGAAGTGCCACTTCTAGAAGTGGGCACTTCTGTGTGCAGTGTGTCTGTCGCGTGATTGGCTGGTCATATCATGTGACGGGCTAGGGATTCCCCAGAGTCAGGATGAGTCACCCAGTGGTGAATGGGGAGATCAGCAGCTAGATGGGTGGGAGGAGTACACCTGGGTCCTGAATAGGGCAGGGTTTTCCACACACAATGCTGGCCCCGCCCCCTGTGGTGCGACTGACGACCCTAGCCCTGCCAGTGAATAGAGTGAGGGGCTGAGCACATCAAGGGTGCTCCCCAACCAGCTGCGACTGGTTTTCCCCCTCACCCTGAACCAAGAACAAAGACTTTTACTGTATAAAAAGGGGCTGTGTCCCCTTACAAGTTGTTCTCTGCCAGGATCTTACCTGAGGGGGGCTGCTGCTGCTGCCGCTGGACCAGAGGACCGCCACTTGGACTACCTCCCTGCCTGGAGGCCCAGTGAGCTGGCTCTGGGTCCAGCCTTGCCCCCCCCACCCCTGCTTTGCTGTGTGCAGGGGAGACTTTTGCTGGACTTTGTGGTAATTCGCCCCTAAGCGCTGGGAGCGCTTTATTTGTGTCCCTCAAGCGCCTGGAAGCGCTTTTATTTGCCGTTTAGCGCTCGGAGCGCTTTATTTCTGAAAGCCGGTGCCCACCCGGCGTTTGCCCCGTCTGTTCGATCCTGAAAGTCCCCTGGCAGGTGCCCACCCTGCCAGGGACATTGCCGTGGACATTGGCGGGTGCCCACCCCTCGTTGCCGTGAAGAAAATCACCGCCGCAGCCCAGGAGTTGCAGTGACGTTGCCGGGCCGCTGCTGCCTGCGGTGACCCGGAAGTAGACTGATAATCCCTGGTTGCAGGCGGGGCCTCGCAACGAAGGCAGACCCAGGAAGCTGCCGGCGAGGCAAGGCCGGGTAGGACGGGAGCCAACCCCGCCTCCCCGCACTCGAGGAGAAAGTCCTAGGTCCCCAGGAGGGGGGACCCGGGCGAAGCAGCGAGGCCAATTGCAGGAAGCGACGGGAGCTCACCCCGCGCTCCTGCGACGGAAGCGTGTGTCTTCAGACCCAGGCGGGAGCCCACCCCGCACTGGGACGCTCGGCCGGCAGGTTTGGAGCCGGTAGGCTCCGCATTCCAGTTCCGGGTCCCAGGAGGGGGCCCGGGCGAAGACGCCGGCGAGGAAACCAGGAGGAGACAACGCGGGAGTCCCAGGTAAGCGGGACTCCGCGTGGTAGTAGTCTCTGCCCCTGTCCCCCCACAGCGGTGCCACAGTGGGAGATCGCTCCGACGTACAGGGGCATTTCACCGTGTTGAGAGCCTAGGGGGCTCTAACCCACGCTTGGCATTGTTGGTGTGAGAGCGCGGAGGTCGCTCCAACATCTGGGGGCACTTTTCTGTGCGATCAGAGCGGCCCCGGAAGGCAGCGGGCCGCTCCAACGTTACGGGGCATTATTCCTGGCGATTTCTCGAGTCCCTGATCGGGACTCCAACGAGGAGGGCAATCGTTGTTCTAGAGCGCTAGAACGCTCTAGGGGGCACATCATTGAAAGAGCCTAGAAGGTGCCCAAATAGGCACATTATTCATTTTAGAGCCCAGGAGAGGCTCCACGTGAGTGCTGCAGATTTGTGTTTAACAAGGCACAGTGGTGCCACAGCATCTCTCCAGTTGCCCAGCACTTAGTGGGTAACTGCTACGTGTAGGTTGTGCTTTGTGCGCCCTGACTCTGCTGGACACAGGGCGTCCTTGCCCCTTCAAGGCCAGTTGACCTAGGGACTGCCACAGGTTGTGGCTAATGTGAGTTTGGCGCTATTCTTGTCCTGCACCTCTGAATGTATTTTATGCATCATGTGTTTTCCCTTCCTGCACCTCTGAATGTGTTTATGCGTCATGTGCTTTGCTTTACACCGCTGAATGTATTTTATGCATCATGTGTTTCCCTTGTTCTACACCTCGGAATGTGATGCATCATGTGTAATGTGCGTTTACCCCTACAGGTATTGTGATACTTAGGTGGTTGTTTTCTCCCTAGTACAGGTGGTGCTAGTGAGGTCCTGATTCCCTGCGCAATATTTTCCTAAGGTGGTTAGGGTTGCGTAGGTGGTACTTACCTGATACCAGTAGTTACTGGTTGTGTGCTACATCTGTTATTTTGTACTACAGTATTATTCCTAGGTTCTAAAAAGTGCTAATTCCTGACAGTGGCCCAGGTGGCCCTGTCCCCTGTATATATAATCCCTTGTAAATTCTGCCCGTGCCTGTTGGCACATTGTAGAGTGTGTGTTTTTATCTAATGTGTTGTGTATAATACAAAGGCTATTTTTATAGAATACCTTGTGTGGAGTTTCCTTTGTGGTGGGCCTTGGGTGTTGTTGCTGGGTGCGCGCGCAAACGCTTTACACATCGCCTCAGGGATAAGCCTGTCTGCTCGTGCCAAGCTACCAAGGGGGTGAGCAGGGGTTATGTTTGGCGTGTAACCCCCCAGCCCTGACTAGAGTGGTGGTTTCTGCCTGGCTTTGGCGCAAGCCTCAGCCAACCAGAAATCGCCATTTCTAACAGGGGTCGTGCAGGGGGGTGGTGTTTTAGGGTTCAGGGCAGTGCAGCGGTGTTCGGGCAGTGTAGGGGGTCGTGCAGGGAGGTGGTGATTTAGGGTTCAGGGCAGTGCAGTGGTGTTCGGGCAGTTTAGGAAGTTGTGCTGGGGGTGGTGTTTTAGGGTTCAGGGCAGTGCAGTGGTGTTCGGGCAGTGTAGGGGGTCGTGCTGGGGGTGGTGTTTTAGGGTTCAGGGCAGTGCAGTGGTGTACTGACAGTGTAGGGGGTCGTGCTGTGGGTGGTGTTTTAGGGTTCAGGGCAGTGTAGTGGTGTTTGGACAGTGTAGGGGGTCGTGCTGGGATGGTGTTTTAGGGTTCGGGGCAGTGCAGTGGTGTTCGGGCAGTGTAGGGGGTCGTGCTGGGGTGGTGTTTAGGGTTCAGGGCAGTGCAGTGGTGTTCGGGCAGTGTAGGGGGGCATGCTGAGGGTGGTGTTGTAGGGTTCAGTGCAGTGCAGTGGTGTTTGGGCAGTGTAGGGAGTCATGCAGGGGGTGGAGCTTTAGGGTTTAGGGCAGTGCAGTGGTGTTCGGGCAGGGTAGGGGGTCGTGCAGGGGGTGGTGTTTTATGGTTTAGGGCAGTGCAGTGGTGTTAGGGCAGTGTAGGGGGTCGTGCAGGGGGTGGTGTTTTAGGGTTCAGGGTAGTGCAGTGGTGTTTGGGTAGTGTAGGGGGTCGTGCTGGGGGTAGTGTTTTAGGGTTTAGGGTAGTGCAGTGGTGTTTGTGTAGTGTAGGGGGTCGTGCAGGGGGTGGTGTTTTAGGGTTTAGGGCAGTGCAGTGGTGTTAGGGCAGTGTAGGTGGTCGTGCAGGGGGTGGTGATTTAGGGTTCAGGGCAGTGCAGTGGTGTTCAGGCAGTTTAGGAGGTCATTCTGGGGGTGGTGTTTTAGGGTACAGGGCAGTGCAGTGGTGTTGGGGCAGTGTAGGGGGTCCTGCATGGGGTGGTGTTTTAGGGTTCAGGGCAGTGCAGTGGTGTTCGGGCAGTGTAGGGGGTCGTGCAGGGGGTGGTGTTTTAGTGTTTAGGGCAGTGCAGTGGTGTTCGGGCGGTGTAGGGGGTCGAGTTTTAGGGTTTAGGGCAGTGCAGTAGTGTTTGGGCATTGTAGGGGGTCATGCAGAGGGGTGGTGTTTTAGGGTTCTGGGCAGTGCAGTGGTGTTCGGGCAGTGTAGTGGGTCGTGCAGGGGGGTGGTGTTTTAGGGTTCAGGGCAGTGCAGTGGTGTTTGGGCAGTGTAGGGGGTCGTGCAGGGGGGTGGTGATTTAGGGTTCAGGGCAGTGCAGTGGTGTTCGGGCAGTTTAGGAAGTTATGCTTGGGGTGGTGTTTTAGGGTTCAGGGCAGTGCAGTGGTGTTCGGGCAGTGTAGGGGGTCGTGCTGGGGGTGGTGTTTTAGGGTTCAGGGCAGTGCTGTGGTGTACTGACAGTGTAGGGGGTCGTGCTGGGGGTGGCGTTTTAGGGTTCAGGGCAGTGCAGTGGTGTTCGGGCAGTGTAGGGGGTCGTGCTGGGATGGTGTTTTAGGGTTCAGGGCAGTGCAGTGGTGTTCGGGCAGTGTAGGGGGTCGTGCTGGGGTGGTGTTTTAGGGTTCAGGGCAGTGCAGTGGTGTTCGGGCAGTGTAGGGGGGCGTGCTGGGGGTGGTGTTTTAGGGTTCAGGGCAGTGCAGTGCAGTGGTGTTTGGGCAGTGTAGGGAGTCATGCAGGGGGTGGAGCTTTAGGGTTTAGGGTAGTGCAGTGGTGTTCGGGCAGGGTAGGGGGTCGTGCAGGGGGTGGTGTTTTATGGTTTAGGGCAGTGCAGTGGTGTTAGGGCAGTGTAGGGGGTCGTGCAGGGGGGTGGTGTTTTAGGGTTTAGGGCAGTGCAGTGGTGTTCGGGCATTGTAGGGGGTCATGCAGGGGGTGGTTTTTTAGGGTTTAGGTCAGTGCAGTGGTGTTCGGCACTGTAGGGAGTCATGCAAGGGGGTGGTGTTTTAGGTTTTAGGGCAGTGCAGTGGTGTTCGGGCAGTGTAGGGGTCATGCTGGGGTGGTGTTTTAGGGTTTAGGGCAGAGCAGTGGTGTTTGGGCAGTGTAGGGGGTCGTGCTGGGGTGGTGTTTTAGGGTTTAGGGTAGGGCAGTGGTGTTCGGGCAGTGTTGGGAGCCGTGCAGGGGGGTGGTGTTTTAGGGTTAAGAGTAGTGCAGTGGTGTTCTGGCAGTGTAGGGGGTCGTGCAGGGGGGTGGTGTTTAAGGGTTTAGGGCAGTGCAGTAGTGTTCGGGCAGTGCAGGGGGTCGTGCAGGGGGTGGTGTTTTAGGGTTGAAGGCAGTGCAGTGGTGTTCGGGCAGTGCAGGGGTTCGTGCAGGGGGTGGTGTTTTAGGGTTTAAGGCAGTGCAGTGGTGTTCGGGCAGTGTAGGGGGTCGTGCTAAGGGTCGTGTTTTAGGGTTTAGGGCAGTGCATTGGTCTTTGGGTAGTGTAGGGGGTCGTGTTTTAGGGTTGTGTGTTAGGGTTTAGGGCAGTGCAGTTGTGTTCGAGTAGATAGGGGTCATGCTGGGGGTGGTGTTTTAGGGTTTAGGGCAGTGCAGTTATGTTGGGGTAGTGTAGAGGGTCGTGCTAGGTGTGGTCTTTTAGGGTTTAGGGCAGTGCATTGGTGTTTGGGCAGTGTATGAGGTCGTGCAGGGGGTGGTGTTTTAGGGTTTAGGGCAGTGCAGTGGTGTTCGGGTAGTGTAGGGGGTCATGCAGGGGGTGGTGTTTTAGGGTTTAGGGCAGTGCAGTGGTGTTCGGGCAGTGTAGGGGGTCATGCAGGGGGTAGTGTTTTAGGGTTTAGGGCAGTGCAGTGGTGTTCGGGCAGTGTAGGAGGTTGTGCAGGGGTGGTGTTTTTGGGTTTAGTGCAGTGGTGTTAAGGCAGTGTAGGGGGTCGTGCAGAGGGTGGTGTTTTAGGGTTTAGGGCAGTGCAGTGGTGTTCGGGCAGTGTAGGGGGTCGTGCTGGGGGTGGTGTTTTAGCGTTCAGGGCAGTGCAGTGGTGTACGGGCAGTGTAGGGGGTCCTGCAGGGGGTGGTTTTTTAGGGTTTAGGGCAGTGCAGTGGTGTTCGGGCAGTGTAGGGGGTCGTGCAGGGGGTGGTGTTTTAGGGTTCAGGGCAGTGCAGTGGTGTACGGGCAGTGTAGGGGGTCCTGCATGGGGTGGTGTTTTAGGGTTCAGGGCAGTGCAGTGGTGTTCGGGCAGTGTAGGGGGTCATGCAGGGGGTGGTGTTTTAGTGTTTAGGGCAGTGTAGTGGTTTTCGGGCAGTGTAGGGGGTCATGCAGGGGGTGGTGTTTTAGGGTTTAGGGCAGTGCAGTGGTGTTCGGGCGGTGTAGGGGGTCGTGTTTTAGGGTTTAGGGCAGTGCAGTAGTGTTTGGGCATTGTAGGGGGTCATGCAGAGGGGTGGTGTTTTAGGGTTCTGGGCAGTGCAGTGGTGTTCGGGCAGTGTAGGGGGTCGTGCAGGGGGATGGTGTTTTAGGGTTCAGGGCAGTGCAGCGGTGTTCGGGCAGTGTAGGGGGTCGTGCAGGGGGTGGTGATTTAGGGTTCAGGGCAGTGCAGTGGTGTTCGGGCAGTTTAGGAAGTTGTGCTGGGGGTGGTGTTTTAGGGTTCAGGGCAGTGCAGTGGTGTTCGGGCAGTGTAGGGGGTCGTGCTGGGGGTGGTGTTTTAGGGTTCAGGGCAGTGCAGTGGTGTACTGACAGTGTAGGGGGTCGTGCTGTGGGTGGTGTTTTAGGGTTCAGGGCAGTGCAGTGGTGTTTGGGCAGTGTAGGGGGTCGCGCTGGGATGGTGTTTTAGGGTTCAGGGCAGTGCAGTGGTGTTCGGGCAGTGTAGGGGGTCGTGCTGGGGTGGTGTTTTAGGGTTTAGGGCAGTGCAGTGCTGTTGGGGTGGTGTAGGGGGTCGTGCTGGGGGTGGTGTTTTAGGGTTTAGGGCAGTGCATTGGTGTTTGGGCAGTGTATGGGGTCATGCAGGGGGTGGTGTTTCAGGGTTTAGGGCAGTGTAGTGGTGTTCGAGCAGTGAAGGGGGTCATGCAGGGGGTGGTGGTTTAGGGTTTAGGGCAGTGCAGTGGTGTTCGGGCAATGTAGGAGGTCGTGCAGGTGGGTGGTGATTTAGGGTTCAGGGCAGTGCAGTGGTGTTCGGGCAGTTTAGGAGGTCGTTCTGGGGGTGGTGATTTAGGGTTCAGGGCAGTGCAGTGGTGTTCGGGCAGTGTAGGGGGTCGTGCAGGGGGTGGTGATTTAGGGTTCAGGGCAGTGCAGTGTTGTTCGGGCAGTGTAGGGGGTCGTGCAGGGGGTGGTGTTTTAGGGTTCAGGGCACTGCAGTGGTGTTCGGGCAGTGTAGGGGGTCGTGCTGGGGGTGGTGTTTTAGGGTTCAGGGCAGTGCAATGGTGTTCGGGCAGTGTAGGGGGTCGTGCTGGGGGTGGTGTTTTAGGGTTTAGGGCAGTGCAGTGGTGTTCGGGCAGTGTAGGGGGTCATGCAGGGGGTGGTGTTTTAGGGTTTAGGGCAGTGCAGTCGTGTTCGGGCAGTGTAGGAGGTCGTGCAGGTGGGTGGTGATTTAGGGTTCAGGGCAGTGCAGTGGTGTTTGGGCAGTTTAGGAGGTCGTGCTGGGGGTGGTGATTTAGGGTTCAGGGCAGTGCAGTGGTGTTCGGGCAGTGTAGGGGGTCGTGCAGGGGGTGGTGATTTAGGGTTCAGGGCAGTGCAGTGGTGTTCGGGCAGTGTAGGGGGTCATGCTGGGGGTGGAGTTTTAGGGTTCAGGGCAGTGCAGTGGTGTTCGGGCAGTGTTGGGAGTCGTGCAGGGGGGTGGTGTTTTAGGCTTTAGGGCAGTGCAGTGGTATTCGGGCAGTGTAGGGAGTAATGCAGGGGGTGGTGTTTTAGGGTTTAGGGCAGTGCAGTGGTGTTCGGGCAGTGTAGGGGGTCGTGCTAAGGGTCGTGTTTTAGGGTTTAGGGCAGTGCAGTGGTCTTTGGGTAGTATAGGGGGTCGTGTTTTAGGGTTGTGTGTTAGGGTTTAGGGCAGTGCAGTTGTGTTCGAGTAGATAGGGGTCGTGCTGGGGGTGGTGTTTTAGGGTTTAGGGCAATGCAGTGCTGTTGGTGTAGTGTAGGGGGTCGTGCTGGGGGTGGTGTTTTAGGGTTTAGGGCAGTGCATTGGTGTTTGGGCAGTGCATGGGGTCGTGCAGGGGGTGGTGTTTTAGGGTTTAGGGCAGTGCAGTGGTGTTCGGGCAGTGTAGGGGGTTGTGCAGGGGGGTGGTGTTTTTGGCTTTAGGGCAGTGCAGTGGTATTCGGGCAGTGTAGGGGGTCATGCAGGGGGTGGTGTTTTAGGGTTTAGGGCAGTGCAGTGGTGTTCAGGCAGTGTAGGGGGTCGTGCTAAGGGTCGTGTTTTAGGGTTTAGGGCAGTGCAGTGGTCTTTGGGTAGTGTAGGGGGTCGTGTTTTAGGGTTGTGTGTTAGGGTTTAGGGCAGTGCAGTTGTGTTCGAGTAGATAGGGGTCGTGCTGGGGGTGGTGTTTTAGGGTTTAGGGCAGTGCAGTGGTGTTTGGGCAGTGTAGGAGGTCGTGCAGGTGGGTGGTGATTTAGGGTTCAGTGCAGTGCAGTGGTGTTTGGGCAGTTTAGGAGGTCGTGCTGGGGGTGGTGATTTAGGGTTCAGGGCAGTGCAGTGTTGTTTGGGCAGTGTAGGGGGTCGTGCAGGGGGTGGTGATTTAGGGTTCAGGGCAGTGCAGTGGTGTTCGGGCAGTGTAGGGGGTCGTGCAGGGGGTGGTGTTTTAGGGTTCAGGGCAGTGCAGTGGTGTTCGGGCAGTGTAGGGGTTGTGCTGGGGGTGGTGTTTTAGGGTTCAGGGCAGTGCAGTGGTGTTCGGGCAGTGTAGGGGGTCGTGCTGGGGGTAGTCGTTTAGGGTAGTGCAGTGGTGTTTGGGTAGTATAGGGGGTACTGCTGGGGGTAGTGTTTTAGGGTTCAGGGCAGTGCAGTGGTGTTCGGGCAGTGTAGGGGGTCGTGCTGGGGATAGTCGTTTAGGGTAGTGCAGTGGTGTTTGCGTAGTATAGGGGATACTGGTGGGGGTAGTGTTTTAGGGTTTAGGGTAGTGCAGTGGTGTTTGTGTAGTGTAGGGGGTCGTGCAGGGGTGGTGTTTTAGGGTTTAGGGCAGTGCAGTGGTGTTCAGGTAGTTTAGGAGGTCATTCTGGGGGTGGTGATTTAGGGTTCAGGGCAGTGCAGTGGTGTTCAGGTAGTTTAGGAGGTCATTCTGGGGGTGGTGTTTTAGGGTTCAGGGCAGTGCAGTGGTGTTCGGGCAGTGTAGGGGGTCGTGCAGGGGGGGTGATTTAGGGTTCAGGGCAGTGCAGTGGTGTTCGGGCAGTTTAGGAGGTCGTGCTGGGGGTGGTGATTTAGGGTTCAGGGCAGTGCAGTGGTGTTCGGGCAGTGTAGGGGGTCGTGCAGGGGGTGGTGATTTAGGGTTCAGGGCAGTGCAGTGGTGTTCGGGCAGTGTAGGGGGGTCGTGCAGGGGGTGGAGTTTTAGGGTTCAGGGCAGTGCAGTGGTGTTCGGGCAGTGTAGGGGGTCATGCTGGGGTGGTGTTTAGGGTTCAGGGCAGTGCAGTGGTGTTCGGGCAGTGTAGGGGGGCATGCTGAGGGTGGTGTTTTAGGGTTCAGTGCAGTGCAGTGGTGTTTGGGCAGTGTAGGGAGTCATGCAGGGGGTGGAGCTTTAGGGTTTAGGGCAGTGCAGTGGTGTTCGGGCAGGGTAGGGGGTCGTGCAGGGGGTGGTGTTTTATGGTTTAGGGCAGTGCAGTGGTGTTAGGGCAGTGTAGGGGGTCGTGCAGGGGGTGGTGTTTTAGGGTTCAGGGTAGTGCAGTGGTGTTCGGGCAGTGTAGGGGGTCCTGCTGGGGGTAGTCGTTTAGGGTAGTGCAGTGGTGTTTGGGTAGTGTAGGGGGTCGTGCTGGGGGTAGTGTTTTAGGGTTTAGGGTAGTGCAGTGGTGTTTGTGTAGTGTAGGGGGTCGTGCAGGGGGTGGTGTTTTAGGGTTTAGGGCAGTGCAGTGGTGTTAGGGCAGTGTAGGTGGTCGTGCAGGGGGTGGTGATTTAGGGTTCAGGGCAGTGCAGTGGTGTTCAGGCAGTTTAGGAGGTCATTCTGGGGGTGGTGTTTTAGGGTTCAGGGCAGTGCAGTGGTGTTGGGGCAGTGTAGGGGGTCCTGCATGGGGTGGTGTTTTAGGGTTCAGGGCAGTGCAGTGGTGTTCGGGCAGTGTAGGGGGTCGTGCAGGGGGTGGTGTTTTAGTGTTTAGGGCAGTGCAGTGGTGTTCGGGCGGTGTAGGGGGTCGAGTTTTAGGGTTTAGGGCAGTGCAGTAGTGTTTGGGCATTGTAGGGGGTCATGCAGAGGGGTGGTGTTTTAGGGTTCTGGGCAGTGCAGTGGTGTTCGGGCAGTGTAGTGGGTCGTGCAGGGGGGTGGTGTTTTAGGGTTCAGGGCAGTGCAGTGGTGTTCGGGCAGTGTAGGGGGTCGTGCAGGGGGGTGGTGATTTAGGGTTCAGGGCAGTGCAGTGGTGTTCGGGCAGTTTAGGAAGTTATGCTTGGGGTGGTGTTTTAGGGTTCAGGGCAGTGCAGTGGTGTTCGGGCAGTGTAGGGGGTCGTGCTGGGGGTGATGTTTTAGGGTTCAGGGCAGTGCAGTGGTGTACTGACAGTGTAGGGGGTCGTGCTGGGGGTGGCGTTTTAGGGTTCAGGGCAGTGCAGTGGTGTTCGGGCAGTGTAGGGGGTCGTGCTGGGATGGTGTTTTAGGGTTCAGGGCAGTGCAGTGGTGTTCGGGCAGTGTAGGGGGTCGTGCTGGGGTGGTGTTTTAGGGTTCAGGGCAGTGCAGTGGTGTTCGGGCAGTGTAGGGGGGCGTGCTAGGGGTGGTGTTTTAGGGTTCAGGGCAGTGCAGTGCAGTGGTGTTTGGGCAGTGTAGGGAGTCATGCAGGGGGTGGAGCTTCAGGGTTTAGGGTAGTGCAGTGGTGTTCGGGCAGGGTAGGGGGTCGTGCAGGGGGTGGTGTTTTATGGTTTAGGGCAGTGCAGTGGTGTTAGGGCAGTGTAGGGGGTCGTGCAGGGGGGTGGTGTTTTAGGGTTTAGGGCAGTGCAGTGGTGTTCGGGCATTGTAGGGGGTCATGCAGGGGGTGGTTTTTTAGGGTTTAGGTCAGTGCAGTGGTGTTCGGCACTGTAGGGAGTCGTGCAAGGGGGTGGTGTTTTAGGTTTTAGGGCAGTGCAGTGGTGTTCGGGCAGTGTAGGGGTCATGCTGGGGTGGTGTTTTAGGGTTTAGGGCAGAGCAGTGGTGTTTGGGCAGTGTAGGGGGTCATGCTGGGGTGGTGTTTTAGGGTTTAGGGTAGGGCAGTGGTGTTCGGGCAGTGTTGGGAGCCGTGCAGGGGGGTGGTGTTTTAGGGTTAAGAGCAGTGCAGTGGTGTTCTGGCAGTGTAGGGGGTCGTGCAGGGGGGTGGTGTTTAAGGGTTTAGGGCAGTGCAGTAGTGTTCGGGCAGTGCAGGGGGTCGTGCAGGGGGTGGTGTTTTAGGGTTGAAGGCAGTGCAGTGGTGTTCGGGCAGTGCAGGGGTTCGTGCAGGGGGTGGTGTTTTAGGGTCCAGACAGTGGTGTTAGAAAGAATTCCATGGGTTCACCATGGCGTAGAACCGGAGGGTGTCCCTGCAGTTGCGGGCCCGCGTCCGTGTTCTATCGCCCCAAGCAGGGAAGTCCATCACGGTGGTGATTGGTCTGCCCTGCGTTTTGGCTGGAAGGGGGTTGTGTTGGACTTGGCCCTTCTGGCAGGTTCACCCCTGAACTTTTTTTGCTTTTTACTGGTGACTTGGTGTGGTGATTTTTTGGTTTCTACGCACTTTCCCTGTGTCCCAGGGTAAAGTGCGTGCGCGCTCTGAGTGCATGTGGTGAGATAGGCCTGCCCTCCCATAGGAATGCATGGGGAATGTATGTGTCCCTAGTAGTTCCTGATGCGTGGGGTGTGCAGGCCCGAGTTTGGTATGTGCGGACTCGTGGGAGTGAATGCTGCGCGATGATGTGTGCGGCGTGCATGTACCTAGTGTGGAAGTGCCACTTCTAGAAGTGGGCACTTCTGTGTGCAGTGTGTCTGTCGCGTGATTGGCTGGTCATATCATGTGACGGGCTAGGGATTCCCCAGAGTCAGGATGAGTCACCCAGTGGTGAATGGGGAGATCAGCAGCTAGATGGGTGGGAGGAGTACACCTGGGTCCTGAATAGGGCAGGGTTTTCCACACACAATGCTGGCCCCGCCCCCTGTGGTGCGACTGACGACCCTAGCCCTGCCAGTGAATAGAGTGAGGGGCTGAGCACATCAAGGGTGCTCCCCAACCAGCTGCGACTGGTTTTCCCCCTCACCCTGAACCAAGAACAAAGACTTTTACTGTATAAAAAGGGGCTGTGTCCCCTTACAAGTTGTTCTCTGCCAGGATCTTACCTGAGGGGGGCTGCTGCTGCTGCCGCTGGACCAGAGGACCGCCACTTGGACTACCTCCCTGCCTGGAGGCCCAGTGAGCTGGCTCTGGGTCCAGCCTTGCCCCCCCCACCCCTGCTTTGCTGTGTGCAGGGGAGACTTTTGCTGGACTTTGTGGTAATTCGCCCCTAAGCGCTGGGAGCGCTTTATTTGTGTCCCTCAAGCGCCTGGAAGCGCTTTTATTTGCCGTTTAGCGCTCGGAGCGCTTTATTTCTGAAAGCCGGTGCCCACCCGGCGTTTGCCCCGTCTGTTCGATCCTGAAAGTCCCCTGGCAGGTGCCCACCCTGCCAGGGACATTGCCGTGGACATTGGCGGGTGCCCACCCCTCGTTGCCGTGAAGAAAATCACCGCCGCAGCCCAGGAGTTGCAGTGACGTTGCCGGGCCGCTGCTGCCTGCGGTGACCCGGAAGTAGACTGATAATCCCTGGTTGCAGGCGGGGCCTCGCAACGAAGGCAGACCCAGGAAGCTGCCGGCGAGGCAAGGCCGGGTAGGACGGGAGCCAACCCCGCCTCCCCGCACTCGAGGAGAAAGTCCTAGGTCCCCAGGAGGGGGGACCCGGGCGAAGCAGCGAGGCCAATTGCAGGAAGCGACGGGAGCTCACCCCGCGCTCCTGCGACGGAAGCGTGTGTCTTCAGACCCAGGCGGGAGCCCACCCCGCACTGGGACGCTCGGCCGGCAGGTTTGGAGCCGGTAGGCTCCGCATTCCAGTCCCGGGTCCCAGGAGGGGGCCCGGGCGAAGACGCCGGCGAGGAAACCAGGAGGAGACAACGCGGGAGTCCCAGGTAAGCGGGACTCCGCGTGGTAGTAGTCTCTGCCCCTGTCCCCCCACAGCGGTGCCACAGTGGGAGATCGCTCCGACGTACAGGGGCATTTCACCGTGTTGAGAGCCTAGGGGGCTCTAACCCACGCTTGGCATTGTTGGTGTGAGAGCGCGGAGGTCGCTCCAACATCTGGGGGCACTTTTCTGTGCGATCAGAGCGGCCCCGGAAGGCAGCGGGCCGCTCCAACGTTACGGGGCATTATTCCTGGCGATTTCTCGAGTCCCTGATCGGGACTCCAACGAGGAGGGCAATCGTTGTTCTAGAGCGCTAGAACGCTCTAGGGGGCACATCATTGAAAGAGCCTAGAAGGTGCCCAAATAGGCACATTATTCATTTTAGAGCCCAGGAGAGGCTCCACGTGAGTGCTGCAGATTTGTGTTTAACAAGGCACAGTGGTGCCACAGCATCTCTCCAGTTGCCCAGCACTTAGTGGGCAACTGCTACGTGTAGGTTGTGCTTTGTGCGCCCTGACTCTGCTGGACACAGGGCGTCCTTGCCCCTTCAAGGCCAGTTGACCTAGGGACTGCCACAGGTTGTGGCTAATGTGAGTTTGGCGCTATTCTTGTCCTGCACCTCTGAATGTATTTTATGCATCATGTGTTTTCCCTTCCTGCACCTCTGAATGTGTTTATGCGTCATGTGCTTTGCTTTACACCGCTGAATGTATTTTATGCATCATGTGTTTCCCTTGTTCTACACCTCGGAATGTGATGCATCATGTGTAATGTGCGTTTACCCCTACAGGTATTGTGATACTTAGGTGGTTGTTTTCTCCCTAGTACAGGTGGTGCTAGTGAGGTCCTGATTCCCTGCGCAATATTTTCCTAAGGTGGTTAGGGTTGCGTAGGTGGTACTTACCTGATACCAGTAGTTACTGGTTGTGTGCTACATATGTTATTTTGTACTACAGTATTATTCCTAGGTTCTAAAAAGTGCTAATTCCTGACAGTGGTCCAGGTGGCCCTGTCCCCTGTATATATAATCCCTTGTAAATTCTGCCCGTGCCTGTTGGCACATTGTAGAGTGTGTGTTTTTATCTAATGTGTTGTGTATAATACAAAGGCTATTTTTATAGAATACCTTGTGTGGAGTTTCCTTTGTGGTGGGCCTTGGGTGTTGTTGCTGGGTGCGCGCGCAAACGCTTTACACATCGCCTCAGGGATAAGCCTGTCTGCTCGTGCCAAGCTACCAAGGGGGTGAGCAGGGGTTATGTTTGGCGTGTAACCCCCCCAGCCCTGACTAGAGTGGTGGTTTCTGCCTGGCTTTGGCGCAAGCCTCAGCCAACCAGAAATCGCCATTTCTAACAGGGGTCGTGCAGGGGGGTGGTGTTTTAGGGTTCAGGGCAGTGCAGCGGTGTTCGGGCAGTGTAGGGGGTCGTGCAGGGAGGTGGTGATTTAGGGTTCAGGGCAGTGCAGTGGTGTTCGGGCAGTTTAGGAAGTTGTGCTGGGGGTGGTGTTTTAGGGTTCAGGGCAGTGCAGTGGTGTTCGGGCAGTGTAGGGGGTCGTGCTGGGGGTGGTGTTTTAGGGTTCAGGGCAGTGCAGTGGTGTACTGACAGTGTAGGGGGTCGTGCTGTGGGTGGTGTTTTAGGGTTCAGGGCAGTGTAGTGGTGTTTGGACAGTGTAGGGGGTCGTGCTGGGATGGTGTTTTAGGGTTCAGGGCAGTGCAGTGGTGTTCGGGCAGTGTAGGGGGTCGTGCTGGGGTGGTGTTTAGGGTTCAGGGCAGTGCAGTGGTGTTCGGGCAGTGTAGGGGGGCATGCTGAGGGTGGTGTTGTAGGGTTCAGTGCAGTGCAGTGGTGTTTGGGCAGTGTAGGGAGTCATGCAGGGGGTGGAGCTTTAGGGTTTAGGGCAGTGCAGTGGTGTTCGGGCAGGGTAGGGGGTCGTGCAGGGGGTGGTGTTTTATGGTTTAGGGCAGTGCAGTGGTGTTAGGGCAGTGTAGGGGGTCGTGCAGGGGGTGGTGTTTTAGGGTTCAGGGTAGTGCAGTGGTGTTCGGGCAGTGTAGGGGGTCCTGCTGGGGGTAGTCGTTTAGGGTAGTGCAGTGGTGTTTGGGTAGTGTAGGGGGTCGTGCTGGGGGTAGTGTTTTAGGATTTAGGGTAGTGCAGTGGTGTTTGTGTAGTGTAGGGGGTCGTGCAGGGGGTGGTGTTTTAGGGTTTAGGGCAGTGCAGTGGTGTTAGGGCAGTGTAGGTGGTCGTGCAGGGGGTGGTGATTTAGGGTTCAGGGCAGTGCAGTGGTGTTCAGGCAGTTTAGGAGGTCATTCTGGGGGTGGTGTTTTAGGGTACAGGGCAGTGCAGTGGTGTTGGGGCAGTGTAGGGGGTCCTGCATGGGGTGGTGTTTTAGGGTTCAGGGCAGTGCAGTGGTGTTCGGGCAGTGTAGGGGGTCGTGCATGGGGTGGTGTTTTAGTGTTTAGGGCAGTGCAGTGGTGTTCGGGCGATGTAGGGGGTCGAGTTTTAGGGTTTAGGGCAGTGCAGTAGTGTTTGGGCATTGTAGGGGGTCATGCAGAGGGGTGGTGTTTTAGGGTTCTGGGCAGTGCAGTGGTGTTCGGGCAGTGTAGTGGGTCGTGCAGGGGGGTGGTGTTTTAGGGTTCAGGGCAGTGCAGTGGTGTTCGGGCAGTGTAGGGGGTCGTGCAGGGGGGTGGTGATTTAGGGTTCAGGGCAGTGCAGTGGTGTTCGGGCAGTTTAGGAAGTTATGCTTGGGGTGGTGTTTTAGGGTTCAGGGCAGTGCAGTGGTGTTCGGGCAGTGTAGGGGGTCGTGCTGGGGGTGGTGTTTTAGGGTTCAGGGCAGTGCAGTGGTGTACTGACAGTGTAGGGGGTCGTGCTGGGGGTGGCGTTTTAGGGTTCAGGGCAGTGCAGTGGTGTTCGGGCAGTGTAGGGGGTCGTGCTGGGATGGTGTTTTAGGGTTCAGGGCAGTGCAGTGGTGTTCGGGCAGTGTAGGGGGTCGTGCTGGGGTGGTGTTTTAGGGTTCAGGGCAGTGCAGTGGTGTTCGGGCAGTGTAGGGGGGCGTGCTGGGGGTGGTGTTTTAGGGTTCAGGGCAGTGCAGTGCAGTGGTGTTTGGGCAGTGTAGGGAGTCATGCAGGGGGTAGAGGTTTAGGGTAGTGCAGTGGTGTTCGGGCAGGGTAGGGGGTCGTGCAGGGGGTGGTGTTTTATGGTTTAGGGCAGTGCAGTGGTGTTAGGGCAGTGTAGGGGGTCGTGCAGGGGGGTGGTGTTTTAGGGTTTAGGGCAGTGCAGTGGTGTTCGGGCATTGTAGGGGGTCATGCAGGGGGTGGTTTTTTAGGGTTTAGGTCAGTGCAGTGGTGTTCGGCACTGTAGGGAGTCATGCAAGGGGGTGGTGTTTTAGGTTTTAGGGCAGTGCAGTGGTGTTCGGGCAGTGTAGGGGTCATGCTGGGGTGGTGTTTTAGGGTTTAGGGCAGAGCAGTGGTGTTTGGGCAGTGTAGGGGGTCGTGCTGGGGTGGTGTTTTAGGGTTTAGGGTAGGGCAGTGGTGTTCGGGCAGTGTTGGGAGCCGTGCAGGGGGGTGGTGTTTTAGGGTTAAGAGCAGTGCAGTGGTGTTCTGGCAGTGTAGGGGGTCGTGCAGGGGGGTGGTGTTTAAGGGTTTAGGGCAGTGCAGTAGTGTTCGGGCAGTGCAGGGGGTCGTGCAGGGGGTGGTGTTTTAGGGTTGAAGGCAGTGCAGTGGTGTTCGGGCAGTGCAGGGGTTCGTGCAGGGGGTGGTGTTTTAGGGTTTAAGGCAGTGCAGTGGTGTTCGGGCAGTGTAGGGGGTCGTGCTAAGGGTCATGTTTTAGGGTTTAGGGCAGTGCATTGGTCTTTGGGTAGTGTAGGGGGTCGTGTTTTAGGGTTGTGTGTTAGGGTTTAGGGCAGTGCAGTTGTGTTCGAGTAGATAGGGGTCATGCTGGGGGTGGTGTTTTAGGGTTTAGGGCAGTGCAGTTATGTTGGGGTAGTGTAGAGGGTCGTGCTAGGTGTGGTCTTTTAGGGTTTAGGGCAGTGCATTGGTGTTTGGGCAGTGTATGGGGTCGTGCAGGGGGTGGTGTTTTAGGGTTTAGGGCAGTGCAGTGGTGTTCGGGCAGTGTAGGCGGTCATGCAGGGGGTGGTGTTTTAGGGTTTAGGGCAGTGCAGTGGTGTTCGGGCAGTGTAGGGGGTCATGCAGGGGGTAGTGTTTTAGGGTTTAGGGCAGTGCAGTGGTGTTCGGGCAGTGTAGGAGGTTGTGCAGGGGTGGTGTTTTTGGGTTTAGTGCAGTGGTGTTAAGGCAGTGTAGGGGGTCGTGCAGAGGGTGGTGTTTTAGGGTTTAGGGCAGTGCAGTGGTGTTCGGGCAGTGTAGGGGGTCGTGCTGGGGGTGGTGTTTTAGCGTGCAGTGCAGTGGTGTACGGGCAGTGTAGGGGGTCCTGCAGGGGGTGGTTTTTTAGGGTTTAGGGCAGTGCAGTGGTGTTCGGGCAGTGTAGGGGGTCGTGCAGGGGGTGGTGTTTTAGGGTTCAGGGCAGTGCAGTGGTGTACGGGCAGTGTAGGGGGTCCTGCATGGGGTGGTGTTTTAGGGTTCAGGGCAGTGCAGTGGTGTTCGGGCAGTGTAGGGGGTCGTGCAGGGGGTGGTGTTTTAGTGTTTAGGGCAGTGTAGTGGTTTTCGGGCAGTGTAGGGGGTCATGCAGGGGGTGGTGTTTTAGGGTTTAGGGCAGTGCAGTGGTGTTCGGGCGGTGTAGGGGGTCGTGTTTTAGGGTTTAGGGCAGTGCAGTAGTGTTTGGGCATTGTAGGGGGTCATGCAGAGGGGTGGTGTTTTAGGGTTCTGGGCAGTGCAGTGGTGTTCGGGCAGTGTAGGGGGTCGTGCAGGGGGATGGTGTTTTAGGGTTCAGGGCAGTGCAGCGGTGTTCGGGCAGTGTAGGGGGTCGTGCAGGGGGTGGTGATTTAGGGTTCAGGGCAGTGCAGTGGTGTTCGGGCAGTTTAGGAAGTTGTGCTGGGGGTGGTGTTTTAGGGTTCAGGGCAGTGCAGTGGTGTTCGGGCAGTGTAGGGGGTCGTGCTGGGGGTGGTGTTTTAGGGTTCAGGGCAGTGCAGTGGTGTACTGACAGTGTAGGGGGTCGTGCTGTGGGTGGTGTTTTAGGGTTCAGGGCAGTGCAGTGGTGTTTGGGCAGTGTAGGGGGTCGCGCTGGGATGGTGTTTTAGGGTTCAGGGCAGAGCAGTGGTGTTCGGGCAGTGTAGGGGGTCGTGCTGGGGTGGTGTTTTAGGGTTTAGGGCAGTGCAGTGCTGTTGGGGTGGTGTAGGGGGTCGTGCTGGGGGTGGTGTTTTAGGGTTTAGGGCAGTGCATTGGTGTTTGGGCGGTGTATGGGGTCGTGCAGGGGGTGGTGTTTCAGGGTTTAGGGCAGTGTAGTGGTGTTCGAGCAGTGAAGGGGGTCATGCAGGGGGTGGTGTTTTAGGGTTTAGGGCAGTGCAGTGGTGTTCGGGCAATGTAGGAGGTCGTGCAGGTGGGTGGTGATTTAGGGTTCAGGGCAGTGCAGTGGTGTTCGGGCAGTTTAGGAGGTCGTTCTGGGGGTGGTGATTTAGGGTTCAGGGCAGTGCAGTGGTGTTCGGGCAGTGTAGGGGGTCGTGCAGGGGGTGGTGATTTAGGGTTCAGGGCAGTGCAGTGTTGTTCGGGCAGTGTAGGGGGTCGTGCAGGGGGTGGTGTTTTAGGGTTCAGGGCACTGCAGTGGTGTTCGGGCAGTGTAGGGGGTCGTGCTGGGGGTGGTGTTTTAGGGTTCAGGGCAGTGCAATGGTGTTCGGGCAGTGTAGGGGGTCGTGCTGGGGGTGGTGTTTTAGGGTTTAGGGCAGTGCAGTGGTGTTCGGGCAGTGTAGGGGGTCATGCAGGGGGTGGTGTTTTAGGGTTTAGGGCAGTGCAGTCGTGTTCGGGCAGTGTAGGAGGTCGTGCAGGTGGGTGGTGATTTAGGGTTCAGGGCAGTGCAGTGGTGTTTGGGCAGTTTAGGAGGTCGTGCTGGGGTGGTGATTTAGGGTTCAGGGCAGTGCAGTGGTGTTCGGGCAGTGTAGGGGGTCGTGCAGGGGGTGGTGATTTAGGGTTCAGGGCAGTGCAGTGGTGTTCGGGCAGTGTAGGGGGTCATGCAGGGGGTGGAGTTTTAGGGTTCAGGGCAGTGCAGTGGTGTTCGGGCAGTGTTGGGAGTCGTGCAGGGGGGTGGTGTTTTAGGCTTTAGGGCAGTGCAGTGGTATTCGGGCAGTGTAGGGAGTAATGCAGGGGGTGGTGTTTTAGGGTTTAGGGCAGTGCAGTGGTGTTCGGGCAGTGTAGGGGGTCGTGCTAAGGGTCGTGTTTTAGGGTTTAGGGCAGTGCAGTGGTCTTTGGGTAGTATAGGGGGTCGTGTTTTAGGGTTGTGTGTTAGGGTTTAGGGCAGTGCAGTTGTGTTCGAGTAGATAGGGGTCGTGCTGGGGGTGGTGTTTTAGGGTTTAGGGCAATGCAGTGCTGTTGGTGTAGTGTAGGGGGTCGTGCTGGGGGTGGTGTTTTAGGGTTTAGGGCAGTGCATTGGTGTTTGGGCAGTGCATGGGGTCGTGCAGGGGGTGGTGTTTTAGGGTTTAGGGCAGTGCAGTGGTGTTCGGGCAGTGTAGGGGGTTGTGCAGGGGGGTGGTGTTTTTGGCTTTAGGGCAGTGCAGTGGTATTCGGGCAGTGTAGGGGGTCATGCAGGGGGTGGTGTTTTAGGGTTTAGGGCAGTGCAGTGGTGTTCAGGCAGTGTAGGGGGTCGTGCTAAGGGTCGTGTTTTAGGGTTTAGGGCAGTGCAGTGGTCTTTGGGTAGTGTAGGGGGTCGTGTTTTAGGGTTGTGTGTTAGGGTTTAGGGCAGTGCAGTTGTGTTCGAGTAGATAGGGGTCGTGCTGGGGGTGGTGTTTTAGGGTTTAGGGCAGTGCAGTGGTGTTTGGGCAGTGTAGGAGGTCGTGCAGGTGGGTGGTGATTTAGGGTTCAGTGCAGTGCAGTGGTGTTTGGGCAGTTTAGGAGGTCGTGCTGGGGGTGGTGATTTAGGGTTCAGGGCAGTGCAGTGTTGTTTGGGCAGTGTAGGGGGTCGTGCAGGGGGTGGTGATTTAGGGTTCAGGGCAGTGCAGTGGTGTTCGGGCAGTGTAGGGGGTCGTGCAGGGGGTGGTGTTTTAGGGTTCAGGGCAGTGCAGTGGTGTTCGGGCAGTGTAGGGGTTGTGCTGGGGGTGGTGTTTTAGGGTTCAGGGCAGTGCAGTGGTGTTCGGCAGTGTAGGGGGTCGTGCTGGGGGTAGTCGTTTAGGGTAGTGCAGTGGTGTTTGGGTAGTATAGGGGGTACTGCTGGGGGTAGTGTTTTAGGGTTCAGGGCAGTGCAGTGGTGTTCGGGCAGTGTAGGGGGTCGTGCTGGGGATAGTCGTTTAGGGTAGTGCAGTGGTGTTTGCGTAGTATAGGGGATACTGGTGGGGGTAGTGTTTTAGGGTTTAGGGTAGTGCAGTGGTGTTTGTGTAGTGTAGGGGGTCGTGCAGGGGTGGTGTTTTAGGGTTTAGGGCAGTGCAGTGGTGTTCAGGTAGTTTAGGAGGTCATTCTGGGGGTGGTGATTTAGGGTTCAGGGCAGTGCAGTGGTGTTCAGGTAGTTTAGGAGGTCATTCTGGGGGTGGTGTTTTAGGGTTCAGGGCAGTGCAGTGGTGTTCGGGCAGTGTAGGGGGTCGTGCAGGGGGGGTGATTTAGGGTTCAGGGCAGTGCAGTGGTGTTCGGGCAGTTTAGGAGGTCGTGCTGGGGGTGGTGATTTAGGGTTCAGGGCAGTGGTGTTCGGGCAGTGTAGGGGGTCGTGCAGGGGGTGGTGATTTAGGGTTCAGGGCAGTGCAGTGGTGTTCGGGCAGTGTAGGGGGGTCGTGCAGGGGGTGGAGTTTTAGGGTTCAGGGCAGTGCAGTGGTGTTCGGGCAGTGTAGGGGGTTGTGCTGGGGTGGTGTTTTAGGGTTCAGGGCAGTGCAGTGATGTTCGGGCAGTGTAGGGGGTCGTGCTGGGGTGGTGTTTTAGGGTTGAGGGCAGTGCAGTGGTGTTCGGGCAGTGTAGGGGGTCGTGCAGGGGGTGGTGTTTTAGGGTTTAGGGCAGTGCAGTGGTGTTCGGGCAGTGTAGGGGGTTGTGCAGGGGGGTGGTGTTTTAGGCTTTAGGGCAGTGCAGTGATATTCGGGCAGTGTAGGGTTAATGCAGGGGGTGGTGTTTTAGGGTTTAGGGCAGTGCAGTGGTGTTCGGGCAGTGTAGGGGGTCGTGCTAAGGGTCGTGTTTTAGGGTTTAGGGCAGTGCAGTGGTCTTTGGGTAGTGTAGGGGGTCGTGTTTTAGGGTTGTGTCTTAGGGTTTAGGGCAGTGCAGTTGTGTTCGAGTAGATAGGGGTCGTGCTGGGGGTGGTGTTTTAGGGTTTAGGGCAGTGCAGTGGTGTTCGGGCAGTGTAGGAGGTCGTGCAGGTGGGTGGTGATTTAGGGTTCAGGGCAGTGCAGTGGTGTTTGGGCAGTTTAGGAGGTCGTGCTGGGGGTGGTGTTTTAGGGTTTAGGGCAGTGCAGTGGTGTTTGGGCAGTGTAGGGGGTTGTGCAGGGGGTGGTGATTTAGGGTTCAGGGCAGTGCAGTGGGGTTCGGGCAGTTTAGGGGGTCGTGCAGGGGGTGGTGTTTTAGGGTTCAGGGCGGTGCAGTGGTGTTCGGGCAGTGTAGGGGGTCGTGCTGGGGGTGGTGTTTTAGGGTTCAGGGCAGTGCAGTGGTGTTCGGGCAGTGTAGGGGGTCGTGCTGGGGGTAGTCGTTTAGGTTAGTGCAGTGGTGTTTGAGTAGTATAGGGGGTACTGCTGGGGGTAGTGTTTTAGGGTTCAGGGCAGTGCAGTGGTGTTCGGGCAGTGTAGGGGGTCGTGCTGGGGGTAGTAGTTTAGGGTAGTGCAGTGGTGTTTGGGTAGTATAGGGGATACTGCTGGGGGTAGTGTTTTAGGGTTTAGGGTAGTGCAGTGGTGTTTGTGTAGTGTAGGGGGTCGTGCAGGGGTGGTGTTTTAGGGTTTAGGGCAGTGCAGTGGTGTTCGGGCAGTATAGGGGGTCGTGCAGGGGGGTGGTGATTTAGGGTTCAGGGCAGTGCAGTGGTGATAGGGCGGTGTAGGGGGTTGTGCTGGGGTGGTGTTTTAGGGTTCAGGGCAGTGCAGTGGTGTACTGACAGTGTAGGGGGTCGTGCTGGGGGTGGTGTTTTAGGGTTCAGTGCAGTGGTGTTCGGGCAGTGTAGGGTGTCGTGCCGGGATGGTGTTTTAGGGTTCGGGCAGTGCAGAGGTGTTTGGGCAGTGTAGGGGGTCATGCTGGGGTGGTGTTTTAGGGTTCAGGGCAGTGCAGTGGTGTTCGGGCAGTGTAGGGGGTCGTGCTGGGAGTGGTGTTTTAGGGTTCAGGGCAGTGCAGTGGTGTTTGGGCAGTGTAGGGGGTTGTGCTGGGGTTGGTGTTTTAGGGTTCAGGGCAGTGCAGTGGTGTTCGGGCAGTGTAGGGGGGCGTGCTAGGGGTGGTGTTTTAGGGTTCAGGGCAGTGCAGTGCAGTGGTGTTTGGGCAGTGTAGGGAGTCATGCAGGGGGTGGAGCTTTAGGGTTTAGGGTAGTGCAGTGGTGTTTGGGCAGTGTAGGGGGTCATGCAGGGGGGTGGTGTTTTAGGGTTAAGGGCAGTGCAGTAGTGTTCTGGCAGTGTAGGGGGTCGTGCAGGGGGACGGTGTTTAAGGGTTCAGGGCAGTGCAGTGGTGTTCGGGCAGTGTAGGGGGTCGTGCAGGGGGTGGTGTTTTAGGGTTCAGGGCAGTGCAGTGGTGTTCGGGCAGTGTAGGGGGTCCTGCAGGGGGGGTGATGTTTTAGGGTTTAGGGCAGTGCAGTGGGATTCGGGAAGTGTGGGGGTCGTGCTGGGGTGGTGTTTTTGGGTTTAGGGCAGTGGTGTTAAGGCAGTGTAGGGGGTCATGCAGAGGGTGGAGTTTTAGGGTTTAGGGCAGTGCAGTGGTGTTTGGGCAGTGTAGGGGGTCGTGCTGGGGGTGGTGTTTTAGCGTTCAGGGCAGTGCAGTGGTATATGGGCAGTGTAGGGGGTCCTGCAGGGGGCGGTTTTTTAGGGTTCAGGGCAGTGCAGTGGTGTTCAGGCAGTGTAGGGGGTTGTGCAGGGGGTGGTGTTTTAGGGTTTAGGGCAGTTCAGTGGTGTTGGGGCAGTGTAGGGGTCCTGCATGGGGTGGTGTTTTAGGGTTCAGGGCAGTGCAGTGCATTGGTGTTCGGGCAGTGTAGGGGGTCGTGCAGGGGGATGGTGTTTTAGGGTTCAGGGCAGTGCAGTGGTGTTTGGACAGTGTAGGGGGTCGTGCAGGGGGGAGGTGATTTAGGGTTCAGGGCAGTGCAGTGGTGTTCGGGCAGTTTAGGAAGTTGTGCTGGGGGTGGTGTTTTAGGGTTAAGGGCAGTGCAGTGGTGTTCGGGCAGTGTAGGGGGTCGTGCTGGGGGTGGTATTTTAGGGTTCAGGGCAGTGCAGTGGTGTACTGACAGTGTAGGGGGTCGTGCTGGGGGTGGTGTTTTAGGGTTCAGGGCAGTGCAGTGGTGTTCGGGCAGTGTAGGGGATCGTGCTGGGATGGTGTTTTAGGGTTCAGGGCAGTGCAGTGGTGTTCGGGCAGTATAGGGGGTTGTGCTGGGGTGGTGTTTTAGGGTTCAGGGCAGTGCAGTGGTGTTTGGGCAGTGTAGGGTGGCGTGCTGGGGGGGTGATGTTTTAGAGTTTAGGGCAGTGCAGTGGGATTCGGGAAGTGTAGGGGGTCGTGCTGGGGTGGTGTTTTTGGGTTTAGGGCAGTGGTGTTAAGGCAGTGTAGGGGGTCATGCAGAGGGTGGAGTTTTAGGGTTTAGGGCAGTGCAGTGGTGTTTGGGCAGTGTAGGGGGTCGTGCTGGGGGTGGTGTTTTAGGGTTCAGTGCAGTGGTGTTCGGGCAGTGTAGGGTGTCGTGCCGGGATGGTGTTTTAGGGTTCGGGCAGTGCAGAGGTGTTTGGGCAGTGTAGGGGGTCATGCTGGGGTGGTGTTTTAGGGTTCAGGGCAGTGCAGTGGTGTTCGGGCAGTGTAGGGGGTCGTGCTGGGAGTGGTGTTTTAGGGTTCAGGGCAGTGCAGTGGTGTTTGGGCAGTGTAGGGGGTTGTGCTGGGGTTGGTGTTTTAGGGTTCAGGGCAGTGCAGTGGTGTTCGGGCAGTGTAGGGGGGCGTGCTAGGGGTGGTGTTTTAGGGTTCAGGGCAGTGCAGTGCAGTGGTGTTTGGGCAGTGTAGGGAGTCATGCAGGGGGTGGAGCTTTAGGGTTTAGGGTAGTGCAGTGGTGTTTGGGCAGTGTAGGGGGTCATGCAGGGGGGTGGTGTTTTAGGGTTAAGGGCAGTGCAGTAGTGTTCTGGCAGTGTAGGGGGTCGTGCAGGGGGACGGTGTTTAAGGGTTCAGGGCAGTGCAGTGGTGTTCGGGCAGTGTAGGGGGTCGTGCAGGGGGTGGTGTTTTAGGGTTCAGGGCAGTGCAGTGGTGTTCGGGCAGTGTAGGGGGTCCTGCAGGGGGGGTGATGTTTTAGGGTTTAGGGCAGTGCAGTGGGATTCGGGAAGTGTGGGGGTCGTGCTGGGGTGGTGTTTTTGGGTTTAGGGCAGTGGTGTTAAGGCAGTGTAGGGGGTCATGCAGAGGGTGGAGTTTTAGGGTTTAGGGCAGTGCAGTGGTGTTTGGGCAGTGTAGGGGGTCGTGCTGGGGGTGGTGTTTTAGCGTTCAGGGCAGTGCAGTGGTATATGGGCAGTGTAGGGGGTCCTGCAGGGGGCGGTTTTTTAGGGTTCAGGGCAGTGCAGTGGTGTTCAGGCAGTGTAGGGGGTTGTGCAGGGGGTGGTGTTTTAGGGTTTAGGGCAGTTCAGTGGTGTTGGGGCAGTGTAGGGGTCCTGCATGGGGTGGTGTTTTAGGGTTCAGGGCAGTGCAGTGCATTGGTGTTCGGGCAGTGTAGGGGGTCGTGCAGGGGGATGGTGTTTTAGGGTTCAGGGCAGTGCAGTGGTGTTTGGACAGTGTAGGGGGTCGTGCAGGGGGGAGGTGATTTAGGGTTCAGGGCAGTGCAGTGGTGTTCGGGCAGTTTAGGAAGTTGTGCTGGGGGTGGTGTTTTAGGGTTAAGGGCAGTGCAGTGGTGTTCGGGCAGTGTAGGGGGTCGTGCTGGGGGTGGTATTTTAGGGTTCAGGGCAGTGCAGTGGTGTACTGACAGTGTAGGGGGTCGTGCTGGGGGTGGTGTTTTAGGGTTCAGGGCAGTGCAGTGGTGTTCGGGCAGTGTAGGGGATCGTGCTGGGATGGTGTTTTAGGGTTCAGGGCAGTGCAGTGGTGTTCGGGCAGTATAGGGGGTTGTGCTGGGGTGGTGTTTTAGGGTTCAGGGCAGTGCAGTGGTGTTTGGGCAGTGTAGGGTGGCGTGCTGGGGGGGTGATGTTTTAGAGTTTAGGGCAGTGCAGTGGGATTCGGGAAGTGTAGGGGGTCGTGCTGGGGTGGTGTTTTTGGGTTTAGGGCAGTGGTGTTAAGGCAGTGTAGGGGGTCATGCAGAGGGTGGAGTTTTAGGGTTTAGGGCAGTGCAGTGGTGTTTGGGCAGTGTAGGGGGTCGTGCTGGGGGTGGTGTTTTAGCGTTCAGGGCAGTGCAGTGGTATATGGGCAGTGTAGGGGGTCCTGCAGGGGGCGGTTTTTTAGGGTTCAGGGCAGTGCAGTGGTGTTCAGGCAGTGTAGGGGGTTGTGCAGGGGGTGGTGTTTTAGGGTTTAGGGCAGTTCAGTGGTGTTGGGGCAGTGTAGGGGTCCTGCATGGGGTGGTGTTTTAGGGTTCAGGGCAGTGCAGTGCATTGGTGTTCGGGCAGTGTAGGGGGTCGTGCAGGGGGATGGTGTTTTAGGGTTCAGGGCAGTGCAGTGGTGTTTGGACAGTGTAGGGGGTCGTGCAGGGGGGAGGTGATTTAGGGTTCAGGGCAGTGCAGTGGTGTTCGGGCAGTTTAGGAAGTTGTGCTGGGGGTGGTGTTTTAGGGTTAAGGGCAGTGCAGTGGTGTTCGGGCAGTGTAGGGGGTCGTGCTGGGGGTGGTATTTTAGGGTTCAGGGCAGTGCAGTGGTGTACTGACAGTGTAGGGGGTCGTGCTGGGGGTGGTGTTTTAGGGTTCAGGGCAGTGCAGTGGTGTTCGGGCAGTGTAGGGGATCGTGCTGGGATGGTGTTTTAGGGTTCAGGGCAGTGCAGTGGTGTTCGGGCAGTATAGGGGGTTGTGCTGGGGTGGTGTTTTAGGGTTCAGGGCAGTGCAGTGGTGTTTGGGCAGTGTAGGGTGGCGTGCTGGGGGTGGTGTTTTAGGGTTCAGGGCAGTGCAGTGCAGTGGTGTTTGGGCAGTGTAGGGGGTCATGCAGGGGGTGGAGCTTTAGGGTTTAGGGCAGTGCAGTGGTGTTCGGGCAGGGTAGGTGGTCGTGCAGGGGGTGGTGTTTTATTGTTTAGGGTAGTGCAGCGGTGTTAGGGCAGTGTAGGGGGTCGTGCAGGGGGTGGTGTTTTAGGGTTTAGGGCAGTGCAGTGGTGTTCGGGCATTGTAGGGGGTCATGCAGGGGGTGGTGTTTTAGGTTTTAGGGCAGTGCAGTGGTGTTCGGGCAATGTAGGGGTCATGCTGGGGTGGTGTTTTAGGGTTTAGGGCAGATCAGTGGTGTTTGGGCAGTGTAGGGGGTCGTGCTGGGGTGGTGTTTTAGAGTTTAGGGTAGGGCAGTGGTGTTTGGGCACTGTAGGGGGTCATGCAGGGGGGTGGTGTTTTAGGGTTAAGGGCAGTGCAGTGGTGTTCTGGCAGTGTAGGGGGTAGTGCAGGGGGTGGTGTTTAAGGGTTTAGGGCAGTGCAGTAGTGTTCGGGCAGTGTAGGGGGTCGTGCAGGGGGTGGTGTTTTAGGGTTGAAGGCAGTGCAGTGGTGTTCGGCAGTGTAGGGGGTCGTGCAGGGGGTGGTGTTTTAGGGTTTAGGGCAGTGCAGTGGTGTTCGGGCAGTGTTGGGAGTCGTGCAGGGGGTGGTGTTTTAGGCTTTAGGGCAGTGCAGTGGTATTCGGGCAGTGCAGGGGGTCGTGCAGGGGGTGGTGTTTTATGGTTTAAGGCAGTGCAGTGGTGTTCGGGCAGTGTATGGGGTCGCGCTAAGGGTCGTGTTTTAGGGTTTAGGGCAGTGCAGTGGTCTTTGGGTAGTGTAGGGGGTCGTGCTAGGGGTGGTGTTTTAGGGTTTAGGGCAGTGCATTGGTGTTTGGGCAGTGTATGGGGTCGTGCAGGGGGTGGTGTTTTTTGGTTTAGGGCAGTGCAGTGGTGTTCGGGCAGTGTAGGGGGTCATGCAGGGGGTTGTGTTTTAGGATTTAGGGCAGTGCAGTGGTGTTCGGGCAGTATAGGGGGTTGTGCAGGGGGTGGTGTTTTAGGGTTCAGGGCAGTGCAGTGGTGTACGGGCAGTGTAGGGGGCCCTGCATGGGGTGGTGTTTTAGGGTTCAGGGCAGTGCAGTGCAGTGGTGTTCGGGCAGTGTAGGAGGTCGTGCAGGGGTGGTGTTTTTGGGTTTAGGGCAGTGGTGTTAAGGCAGTGTAGGGGGTTGTGCAGAGGGTGGTGTTTTAGGGTTTAGGGCAGTGCAGTGGTGTTCGGGCAGTGTAGGGGGTCGTGCTGGGGGTGGTGTTTTAGCGTTCAGGGCAGTGCAGTGGTGTACGGGCAGTGTAGGGGGTCCTGCAGGGGGTGGTTTTTTAGGATTTAGGGCAGTGCAGTGGTGTTCGGGCAGTGTAGGGGGTTGTGCAGGGGGTGGTGTTTTAGGGTTCAGGGCAGTGCAGTGGTGTACGGGCAGTGTAGGGGGTCCTGCATGGGGTGGTGTTTTAGGGTTCAGGGCAGTGCAGTGCAGTGGTGTTCCGGCAGTGTAGGGGGTCGTGCAGGGGGTGGTGTTTTAGGGTTCAGTGCAGTGGTGTACGGGCAGTGTAGGGGGTCCTGCATGGGGTGGTGTTTTAGGGTTCAGGGCAGTGCAGTGCAGTGGTGTTCCGGCAGTGTAGGGGGTCGTGCAGGGGGTGGTGTTTTAGTGTTTAGGGCAGTGTAGTGGTTTTCGGGCAGTGTAGGGAGTCGTGCAGGGAGTGGTGTTTTAGGGTTTAGGGCAGTGCAGTGGTGTTCGGGCGGTGTAGGGGGTCATGTTTTAGGGTTTAGGGCAGTGCAGTAGTGTTTGGGCATTGTAGGAGGTCATGCAAAGGGGTGGTGTTTTAGGGTTCTGGGCAGTGCAGTGGTGTTCGGGCAGTGTAGGGGGTCGTGCAGGGGGATGGTGTTTTAGGGTTCAGGGCAGTGCAGCAGTGTTCGGGCAGTGTAGGGGGTCGTGCAGGGGGGTGGTGATTTAGGGTTCAGGGCAGTGCAGTGGTGTTCGGGCAGTTTAGGAAGTTGTGCTGGGGGTGGTGTTTTAGGGTTCAGGGCAGTGCAGTGGTGTTCGGGCAGTGTAGGGGGTCGTGCTGGGGGTGGTGTTTTAGGGTTCAGGGCAGTGCAGTGGTGTACTGACAGTGTAGGGGGTCGTGCTGTGGGTGGTGTTTTAGGGTTCAGGGCAGTGCAGTGGTGTTCGGACAGGGTAGGGGGTCGTGCAGGGGGTGGTGTTTTATTGTTTAGGGCAGTGCAGTGGTGTTAGGGCAGTGTAGGGGGTCGTGCAGGGGGGTGGTGTTTTAGGGTTTAGGGCAGTGCAGTGGTGTTCGGGCATTGTAGGGGGTCATGCAGGGGGTGGTGTTTTAGGGTTTAGGGCAGTGCAGTGGTGTTCGGCAGTGTAGGGGGTCGTGCAAGGGGGGTGGTGTTTTAGGTTTTAGGGCAGTGCAGTGGTGTTCGGGCAGTGTAGGGGTCATGCTGGGGTGGTGTTTTAGGGTTTAGGGCAGAGCAGTGGTGTTTGGGCAGTGTAGGGGGTCGTGCTGGGGTGGTGTTTTAGAGTTAAGGGTAGGGCAGTGGTGTTTGGGCACTGTACGGGGTCATGCAGGGGGGTGGTGTTTTAGGGTTTAGGGCAGTGCAGTAGTGTTTGGGCAGTGTGGGGGGTCGTGCAGGGGGTGGTGTTTTAGGGTTGAGGGCAGTGCTTTGGTGTTCGGGCAATGTAGGGGGTCGTGCAGGGGGTGGTGTTTTAGGGTTTAGGGCAGTGCAGTGGTGTTCGGGCAGTGTTGGGAGTCGTGCAGGGGTGTGGTGTTTTAGGCTTTAGGGCAGTGCAGTGGTATTCGGGCAGTGCAGGGGGTCGTGCAGGGGGTGGTGTTTTAGGGTTTAAGGCAGTGCAGTGGTGTTTGGGCAGTGTAGGGGGTCGTGCTAAGGGTCGTGTTTTAGGGTTTAGGGCAGTGCAGTGGTCTTTGGGTAGTGTAGGGGGTCGTGCTAGGGGTGGTGTTTTAGGGTTTAGGGCAGTGCAGTGGTTGGGCAGTGTATGGGGTCGTGCAGGGGGTGGTGTTTTAGGGTTCAGGGCAGTGCAGTGGTGTTCGGGCAGTGTAGGGGGTCATGCAGGGGGTGGTGTTTTAGGATTTAGGGCAGTGCAGTGGTGTTCGGGCAGTGTAGGGGGTTGTGCAGGGGGTGGTGTTTTAGGGTTCAGGGCAGTGCAGTGGTGTACGGGCAGTGTAGGGGGCCCTGCATGGGGTGGTGTTTTAGGGTTCAGGGCAGTGCAGTGCAGTGGTGTTCGGGCAGTGTAGGAGGTCGTGCAGGGTGGTGTTTTGGGGTTTAGGGCAGTGGTGTTAAGGCAGTGTAGGGGGTCATGCAGAGGGTGGTGTCTTAGGGTTTAGGGCAGTGCAGTGGTGTTCGGGCAGTGTAGGGGGTCGTGCTGGGGGTGGTGTTTTAGCATTCAGGGCAGTGCAGTGGTGTACGGGCAGTGTAGGGAGTCCTGCAGGGGGTGTTTTTTTAGGATTTAGGGCAGTGCAGTGGTGTTCGGACAGTGTAAGGGGTTGTGCAGGGGGTGGTGTTTTAGGGTTCAGGGCAGTGCAGTGGTGTACGGGCAGTGTAGGGGGTCCTGCATGGGGTGGTGTTTTAGGGTTCAGGGCAGTGCAGTGCAGTGGTGTTCGGGCAGTGTAGGGGGTCGTGCAGGGGGTGGTGTTTTAGTGTTTAGGGCAGTGTAGTGGTTTTCGGGCAGTGTAGGGGGTCGTGCAAGGGGTGGTGTTTTAGGGTTTAGGGCAGTGCAGTGGTGTTCGGGCGGTGTAGGGGGTCGTGTTTTAGGGTTTAGGGCAGTGCAGTAGTGTTTGGGCATTGTAGGGGGTCATGCAGAGGGGTGGTGTTTTAGGGTTCTGGGCAGTGCAGTGGTGTTCGGGCAGTGTAGGGGGTTGTGCAGGGGGATGGTGTTTTAGGGTTCAGGGCAGTGCAGCGGTGTTCGGGCAGTGTAGGGGGTCGTGCAGGGAGGTGGTGATTTAGGGTTCAGGGCAGTGCAGTGGTGTTCGGGCAGTTTAGGAAGTTGTGTTGGGGGTGGTGTTTTAGGGTTCAGGGCAGTGCAGTGGTGTTCGGGCAGTGTAGGGGGTCGTGCTGGGGGTGGTGTTTTAGGGTTCAGGGCAGTGCAGTGGTGTACTGACAGTGTAGGGGGTCGTGCTGTGGGTGGTTGTTGGACTTGGCCCTTCTGGCAGGTTCACCCCTGAACTTTTTGCTTTTTATTGGTGACTTGGTGTGGTGATTTTTGGTTTCTGCGCACTTTCCCTGTGTCCCAGGGTAAAGTGCGTGCACGCTCTGAGTGTATGTGGTGAGATAGGCCTGCCCTCCCATAGGAATGCATGGGGAATGTATGTGTCCCTAGTAGTTCCTGATGCGTGGGGTGTGCAGGCCCGAGTTTGGTATGTGCGGACTCGTGGGATTGAATGCTGCGCAATGATGTGTGCGGCGTGCATGTACCTAGTGTGGAAGTGCCACTTCTAGAAGTGGGCACTTCTGTGTGCAGTGCGTCTGGCGTGTGATTGGCTGGAGCTGGCTGGTGAGCCTGGCTCCAGGAGTCTGGTTGGGTCTGCCCCAGTGGTGAGTGTGAGATTAGCATGCTGATGGCTGGGGAGGAGTGCACCTTGGACCTGAATAGGGCAGGGTTTTCCCCACACACTGCTGGCTCTGCCCCCTGTGGTGCGACTGACGACCCTAGCCCTGCCAATGAATAGAGTGAGGGGCTGAGCACATCAAGGGTGCTCCCCAACCAGCTGCGACTGGTTTTCCCCCTCACCCTGAACCCAGACAAAGGGATTTGGTGTATAAAAAGGGGCTGTGTCCCCTTACAAAATGTTCTTGTTCTGCACTTGAATCTACCAGGGGCGTGCTGCTGCTGGGGCCCAGGGGAAGGTTTGCCTCCCTGGGCCCTGCCCAGCCCCTGGATGCCTGATGGACCTTGTGGAACCGTTGATTGCTGTTTCCTGGCTCTGTCCAAGACCTGGCTGCTTCTAGCGCCCTGGGAGCGCTATATTGCTTTATTTTGCCCCGTAGGAGCGATGGAGCTCCGCAGCAAGGCGCTGCCGTCCGTGTGGAGGGAATCCCCTTCGTAAGGATTCCCCCGAAATGCTGCCGGAGCGGGTGCCCACCCCGCTTCATCATTATTTACTCTGCGGGTGCCACCCCGAGGTTCTATTGCTGGGAACCAAAATCGCCGCCGCGGCCCGAGCCGCATTTAAAAATCACCGCTGAGTCCGCGGCCCGCCTGGTTGTGGGCGGGGCCGCTGGACAGAAGCGGAAGCGGAAGTGCGGCCATTTCTCCAGCAACCCGAGGTCCCGGAGCCTCGCAGGCTCCATTGAGAAGTCCCGGGTCCCAGGAGGGGGCCCGGGTAAAGTGCGGGAGCAGCGCGAGGCTCCCATGACGAGAGAGAGCCCCGCCCGCCGCCTGTCGTGCCCGCAGAAGTCCCGGTGAAGAAGCTCCGGTGAGTTGGGGCTGGTCCGGGGGTCTGAGCGGTCCCGCCAGGAGAGCGGGCCGCTCCACCGATGCTGCCTAATTGTGTGTCAGAGCCCAGAGGGGCCCCGGCTTCTATTCTTTGAGGGGCATGTCGTGGCACAGGTTGAGAGTGCCAGTGAAGGCACAGCGTTTTCAAAGCCAGATGGCTCCCACGCCCCCAGACGTCGCCTTTGAGCCCGAGCGTGGCTCCAGCGGGGGCAAGGTTATTTCAGAGCCCGGAGTGGCTCCCACCTGGGTGCAAGTTGGTTCCAGAGCCTGCGGGGCTCCAACGCTTGGGCACGATTGTTTCTCGAGCCTACCTGGCTCCCACAAGCCTAATTGTTTCTTGAGCCCACGAGGCTCCAACGGAGGGCGCCTGTATGTCGATTTAGAGCCCCAGACGGCTCCAACGCTGGGGCATAATGATTTCAGGAGCCAGTGTGCTCCAGGGGGACATGTCGTTTTAGAGCCTAGGTGGCTCCAACGTTTGGACAGTATTCCAAGAGCCTAGAGGGCTCCAAGGATTGGCGCAGTTTGTTTTCAGGGGCCAGTGAGAGCCCATGCCTCCTATTTGCCTCCCCCAGCTGCGCAGCACTTAGTGCCAGCTGCAGCGTTTAGGCCCTGTGCTTGTCCCCAGCTGCCCAGCAAGTAGTGGGCAGCTGCTACGTTTAGGTTCTGGCGCAACCTGGACTCTAATATGCTTTTGGGTGCTAGGAAATGTACGGTGTATAGTATGTTTTGCGCACCCTGTGTTGTGTACCTCTAAATGTGGTTAGTTCTGCCTAGGAGGTTGTGTTACCTTGTTTAGGTTGATGGTAGGGAGAATGTACTTCCCTGTGTTATGTACGCCCCTAGTGTAAGTATACTTAGGTGGCTAGGTCTAAGGCGTTAGACTTGCGAGAATTGCATAATGTGATTTATGCCCCTGTGATAGATACAGGATAGGTTTTATACCTGATGCTAGTGTGATGACGCTGAGGTCATTATTGCGCCAGTAGATACTGGTTATGTTCTACATGTACACTTGGTAATTTGTGTTATGTTCTACGAGTGCTAATTCCGGACAGTGGTCCAGGTGGCCCTGTCCCCTGTATATATAATCCCTTGTAAATTCTGCCTGTGCCTGTTGGCACATTGTAGAGTGTGTGTTTTTATCTAATGTGTTGTGTTTAATACAAAGGCTATTTTTATAGAATACCTTGTGTGGAGTTTCCTTTGTGGTGGGCCTTGGGTGTTGTTGCTGGGTGCGCGCGCAAACGCTTTACACATCGCCTCAGGGATAAGCCTGTCTGCTCTTGCCAAGCTACCAAGGGGGTGAGCAGGGGTTATCTTTGGCGTGTAACTTCCTTGCCCTGACTAGAGTGGTGGTTTCTGCCTGACTTTGGCGCAAGCCTTAGCCAACCAGAAATCCCATTTCTAACATTGGTGATCAGCGGTGGGATTTGGACTTGCGTTTGCGCTGTACCGCAGCAGCAACTGGCCGCACTACAAAACTCTGCATTTAGATAAATCACATGGTATAGGGATTATTGTTTTAAAGTTTGCTTTTAATGTGTTCTTGTGCACTGTGAGTTAGGTGTCCCTAGCTCGGGAGGGTAGATCATCCCCCTTAGTGCATTGTGTTTTCTGGATTCACCAGAGGGTGGGATCCAGTGGTGGCAGCAGATGTGTGTCCAGTGCATGTATTCCCATTCCCAGTTCCCGGGGTAGTGGTACCTGTGTCACGTGGTGGTCAGGTTGAGAAATCAGGGGCGGTAGAAACTGTCTTACCAGTCTTGGGAGGGGTTTGGGGATGAATGTGTAATGCGCTGGATGGATGTGAATGTCCCATTCCCAGTTCCCAGAGTAATAGTACCTGTGTCACGTGGTGGTCAGGTTGAGAAATCAGGGGCGGTAGAAACTGTCTTACTAGTCTGGGGGGTGTGTGTATGTGGTTGAAGGATGTGAGTTCTCTGAAATAAGGAGCTTGCTGGTTGATTGGGTGTGAGTTCTCTGGGATAGGGAACTTGCATTGGGGAGTGATTCCAAAAGTAGTGGCTGAGGTGTCTTCCAGCCCAGCGTGGTGGAAGAGGTTCAGAGTAGCCCAGCTAGGTCTCGGTGTAGGGGCTCACGGCCTGTCTCTGCGGAGAAGGAGTGGGTGGGACTGCGTGTCTCCAGGTGCCCGAAACCCAGTGTCAGGGCCGGGATGGTTTCTTTAGGGAACATCAGGTCGGGGGCCTAGGCTGTACCAATAGGTCACTTGAGGAGGATCTCCCAGTGTCTAGAGGACGTGGAGCGTCTGTAATCAGAGCTCCAGTAGTCCTGGTGTCTGGCGGTACCGCTCCAGTTGGGAGGGTGCAGAAGTCCAGAGGGAGGGGTGAGAGGGGGAGGGATTCCCCAGTGGGAACCAGTAGGTCAGGGACCAGCCGGGAGGGCTGTGTCGCCACTGAGTGACCGTGGTGTCGCCACTTCTGTCCTGGGGGGTCTGCACGCACTGTCAGATGGACAGGAGGTAGTGAGATCAGCGCCAGGCAGACTGTCACACGACCCATTAGTTATGTGTCACCCTCGTTAAGTCCTGGTTCGCCAGGCATCTGACCAAAGGGTACGTCCCTCGGTTGGGGAGCCAGTAGTCGGTGTTTCCGGATCTGGACGTAAGGGCAGCTGTAGTCCTGAGGGCAGGTGGGGCTCATCTTAGGTGAAGAGACCCTGCTCTACAGTGGAAGGGGGTGCAGAGGGAGGGAGTCCTCGCCTCTGACCCCTTGGATCCCAGGTGGTAGACCAGTTGGTGGAGAGAGGTCCTGAACTGGTGGGAGAGTTGTGTTCTGGTGGGTGCTTCCCTGGGAGGGTGCGGAACCCCAGAGGTAGAGGTAGGGTGGGGCATTCTTGCCCGTGACCTCTGGTCAGCCTGAGGGTGCGGACCCTAGGTTGAAGGATCAGTGGTAGTTGGGAACTACACTGAGAGGGAGAGTGGAGAATGGCTTGTATGCCAGGGGTTACTACCCCCCACTCTGGGTTTGGCAAGGACCAGTGGTATCTGGGTGGACTAGGGCCTGGTCCTGGCCGTGGGCAACTAGGTAGTACCAGTGGGGTAGCCTAGTTGGGCCTGAGTTCTTTTCGGTTGTTTCTTTTCAGATGGAACAATGTTGATTGAGAATGGCGTAGAACCGGAGAGTGTCCCTGCAGTGCGGGCCTGCGTCCGTGTTCTATCGCCCCAAGCAGGGAAGTCCATCACGGTGGTGATTGGTCTGCCCTGCGTTTTGGCTGGAAGGGGGTTGTGTTGGACTTGGCCCTTCTGGCAGGTTCACCCCTGAACTTTTTGCTTTTTATTGGTGACTTGGTGTGGTGATTTTTGGTTTCTGCGCACTTTCCCTGTGTCCCAGGGTAAAGTGCGTGCGCGCTCTGAGTGTATGTGGTGAGATAGGCCTGCCCTCCCATAGGAATGCATGGGGAATGTATGTGTCCCTAGTAGTTCCTGATGCGTGGGGTGTGCAGGCCCGAGTTTGGTATGTGCGGACTCGTGGGATTGAATGCTGCGTAATGATGTGTGCGGCGTGCATGTACCTAGTGTGGAAGTGCCACTTCTAGAAGTGGGCACTTCTGTGTGCAGTGCGTCTGGCGTGTGATTGGCTGGAGCTGGCTGGTGAGCCTGGCTCCAGGAGTCTGGTTGGGTCTGCCCCAGTGGTGAGTGTGAGATTAGCATGCTGATGGCTGGGGAGGAGTGCACCTTGGACCTGAATAGGGCAGGGTTTTCCCCACACACTGCTGGCTCCGCCCCCTGTGGTGCGACTGACGACCCTAGCCCTGCCAATGAATAGAGTGAGGGGCTGAGCACATCAAGGGTGCTCCCCAACCAGCTGCGACTGGTTTTCCCCCTCACCCTGAACCCAGACAAAGGGATTTGGTGTATAAAAAGGGGCTGTGTCCCCTTACAAAATGTTCTTGTTCTGCACTTGAATCTACCAGGGGCGTGCTGCTGCTGGGGCCCAGGGGAAGGTTTGCCTCCCTGGGCCCTGCCCAGCCCCTGGATGCCTGATGGACCTTGTGGAACCGTTGATTGCTGTTTCCTGGCTCTGTCCAAGACCTGGCTGCTTCTAGCGCCCTGGGAGCGCTATATTGCTTTATTTTGCCCCGTAGGAGCGATGGAGCTCCGCAGCAAGGCGCTGCCGTCCGTGTGGAGGGAATCCCCTTCGTAAGGATTCCCCCGAAATGCTGCCGGAGCGGGTGCCCACCCCGCTTCATCATTATTTACTCTGCGGGTGCCACCCCGAGGTTCTATTGCTGGGAACCAAAATCGCCGCCGCGGCCCGAGCCGCATTTAAAAATCACCGCTGAGTCCGCGGCCCGCCTGGTTGTGGGCGGGGCCGCTGGACAGAAGCGGAAGCGGAAGTGCGGCCATTTCTCCAGCAACCCGAGGTCCCGGAGCCTCGCAGGCTCCATTGAGAAGTCCCGGGTCCCAGGAGGGGGCCCGGGTAAAGTGCGGGAGCAGCGCGAGGCTCCCATGACGAGAGAGAGCCCCGCCCGCCGCCTGTCGTGCCCGCAGAAGTCCCGGTGAAGAAGCTCCGGTGAGTAGGGGCTGGTCCGGGGGTCTGAGCGGTCCCGCCAGGAGAGCGGGCCGCTCCACCGATGCTGCCTAATTGTGTGTCAGGGCCCAGAGGGGCCCCGGCTTCTATTCTTTGAGGGGCATGTCGTGGCACAGGTTGAGAGTGCCAGTGAAGGCACAGCGTTTTCAAAGCCAGATGGCTCCCACGCCCCCAGACGTCGCCTTTGAGCCCGAGCGTGGCTCCAGCGGGGGCAAGGTTATTTCAGAGCCCGGAGTGGCTCCCACCTGGGTGCAAGTTGGTTCCAGAGCCTGCGGGGCTCCAACGCTTGGGCACGATTGTTTCTCGAGCCTACCTGGCTCCCACAAGCCTAATTGTTTCTTGAGCCCACGAGGCTCCAACGGAGGGCGCCTGTATGTCGATTTAGAGCCCCAGACGGCTCCAACGCTGGGGCATAATGATTTCAGGAGCCAGTGTGCTCCAGGGGGACATGTCGTTTTAGAGCCTAGGTGGCTCCAACGTTTGGACAGTATTCCAAGAGCCTAGAGGGCTCCAAGGATTGGCGCAGTTTGTTTTCAGGGGCCAGTGAGAGCCCATGCCTCCTATTTGCCTCCCCCAGCTGCGCAGCACTTAGTGCCAGCTGCAGCGTTTAGGCCCTGTGCTTGTCCCCAGCTGCCCAGCAAGTAGTGGGCAGCTGCTACGTTTAGGTTCTGGCGCAACCTGGACTCTAATATGCTTTTGGGTGCTAGGAAATGTACGGTGTATAGTATGTTTTGCGCACCCTGTGTTGTGTACCTCTAAATGTGGTTAGTTCTGCCTAGGAGGTTGTTTTACCTTGTTTAGGTTGATGGTAGGGAGAATGTACTTCCCTGTGTTATGTACGCCCCTAGTGTAAGTATACTTAGGTGGCTAGGTCTAAGGCGTTAGACTTGCGAGAATTGCATAATGTGATTTATGCCCCTGTGATAGATACAGGATAGGTTTTATACCTGATGCTAGTGTGATGACGCTGAGGTCATTATTGCGCCAGTAGATACTGGTTATGTTCTACATGTACACTTGGTAATTTGTGTTATGTTCTACGAGTGCTAATTCCGGACAGTGGTCCAGGTGGCCCTGTCCCCTGTATATATAATCCCTTGTAAATTCTGCCCGTGCCTGTTGGCACATTGTAGAGTGTGTGTTTTTATCTAATGTGTTGTGTATAATACAAAGGCTATTTTTATAGAATACCTTGTGTGGAGTTTCCTTTGTGGTGGGCCTTGGGTGTTGTTGCTGGGTGCGCACGCAAACGCTTTACACATCGCCTCAGGGATAAGCCTGTCTGCTCGTGCCAAGCTACCAAGGGGGTGAGCAGGGGTTATCTTTGGCGTGTAACTTCCTTGCCCTGACTAGAGTGGTGGTTTCTGCCTGACTTTGGCGCAAGCCTTGGCCAACCAGAAATCCCATTTCTAACAGTGGTGTTTTAGGGTTCAGGGCAGTGCAGTGGTGTTTGGACAGTGTAGGGGGTCGTGCTGGGATGGTGTGTTAGGGTTCAGGGCGGTGCAGTGGTGTTTGAGTAGTATAGGGGGTACTGCTGGGGGTAGTGTTTTAGGGTTCAGGGCAGTGCAGTGGTGTTCGGGCAGTGTAGGGGGTCGTGCTGGGGGTAGTAGTTTAGGGTAGTGCAGTGGTGTTTGGGTAGTATAGGGGATACTGCTGGGGGTAGTGTTTTAGGGTTTAGGGTAGTGCAGTGGTGTTTGTGTAGTGTAGGGGGTCGTGCAGGGGTGGTGTTTTAGGATTTAGGGCAGTGCAGTGGTGTTCGGGCAGTGTAGGTGGTCGTGCAGGGGGGTGGTGATTTAGGGTTCAGGGCAGTGCAGTGGTGTTCAGGTAGTTTAGGAGGTCATTCTGGGGTTGGTGTTTTAGGGTTCAGGGCAGTGCAGTGGTGTTCGGGCAGTGTAGGGGGTCGTGCAGGGGGGTGGTGATTTAGGGTTCAGGGCAGTGCTGTGGTGTTCAGGCAGTTTAGGAAGTTGTGCTGGGGTGGTGTTTTATGGTTCAGGGCAGTGCAGTGGTGTTAGGGCAGTGTAGGGGGTTGTGCTGGGGTGGTGTTTTAGGGTTCAGGGCAGTGCAGTGGTGTACTGACAGTGTAGGGGGTCGTGCTGGGGGTGGTGTTTTAGGGTTCAGGGCAGTGCAGTGGTGTTCGGACAGTGTAGGGGGTCGTACTGGGGGTGGTGTTTTAGGGTTCAGGGCAGTGCAGTGGTGTACGGGCAGTATAGGGGGTCATACTGGGGGTGATGTTTTAGGGTTCAGAGAAGTGCAGTGGTGTTCGGGCAGTGTAGGGGGTCATGCAGGGGGTGGAACTTTAGGGTTTAGGGCAGTGCAGTGGTGTTTGGGCAGTGTAGGGGGTCGTGCAGGGGGGTGGTGTTTTAGGGTTAAGGGCAGTGCAGTGGTGTTCTGGCAGTGTAGGGGGTCGTGCAGGGGGACAGTGTTTTAGGGTTCAGGGCAGCGCAGTGGTGTTCGGGCAGTGTAGGGGGTCATGCAGGGGGTGGTGATTTAGGGTTCAGGGCAGTGCAGTGGTGTTCGGGCAGTTTAGGGAGTCGTGCTAGGGGTGGTGTTTTAGGGTTCAGGGCAGTGCAGTGGTGTTCGGGCAGTGTAGGGGGTCGTGCAGGGGGGGTGGTGTTTTAGGGTTTAGGGCAGTGCAGTGGGATTCGGGAAGTGTAGGGGGTCGTGCTGGGGTGGTGTTTTTGGGTTTCAGGCAGTGGTGTTAAGGCAGTGTAGGGGGTCGTGCAGGGGGTGGTGTTTTAGGGTTGAAGGCAGTGCAGTGGTGTTCGGCAGTGTAGGGGGTCGTGCAGGGGGTGGTGTTTTAGGGTTTAGGGCAGTGCAGTGGTGTTCGGGCAGTGTTGGGAGTCGTGCAGGGGGGGTGGTGTTTTAGGCTTTAGGGCAGTGCAGTGGTATTCGGGCAGTGCAGGGGGTCGTGCAGGGGGTGGTGTTTTATGGTTTAAGGCAGTGCAGTGGTGTTCGGGCAGTGTATGGGGTCGCGCTAAGGGTCGTGTTTTAGGGTTTAGGGCAGTGCAGTGGTCTTTGGGTAGTGTAGGGGGTCGTGCTAGGGGTGGTGTTTTAGGGTTTAGGGCAGTGCATTGGTGTTTGGGCAGTGTATGGGGTCGTGCAGGGGGTGGTGTTTTTTGGTTTAGGGCAGTGCAGTGGTGTTCGGGCAGTGTAGGGGGTCATGCAGGGGGTTGTGTTTTAGGATTTAGGGCAGTGCAGTGGTGTTCGGGCAGTGTAGGGGGTTGTGCAGGGGGTGGTGTTTTAGGGTTCAGGGCAGTGCAGTGGTGTACGGGCAGTGTAGGGGGCCCTGCATGGGGTGGTGTTTTAGGGTTCAGGGCAGTGCAGTGCAGTGGTGTTCGGGCAGTGTAGGAGGTCGTGCAGGGGTGGTGTTTTTGGGTTGAGGGCAGTGGTGTTAAGGCAGTGTAGGGGGTTGTGCAGAGGGTGGTGTTTTAGGGTTTAGGGCAGTGCAGTGGTGTTCGGGCAGTGTAGGGGGTCGTGCTGGGGGTGGTGTTTTAGCGTTCAGGGCAGTGCAGTGGTGTACGGGCAGTGTAGGGGGTCCTGCAGGGGGTGGTTTTTTAGGATTTAGGGCAGTGCAGTGGTGTTCGGGCAGTGTAGGGGGTCCTGCATGGGGTGGTGTTTTAGGGTTCAGGGCAGTGCAGTGCAGTGGTGTTCCGGCAGTGTAGGGGGTCGTGCAGGGGGTGGTGTTTTAGGGTTCAGTGCAGTGGTGTACGGGCAGTGTAGGGGGTCCTGCATGGGGTGGTGTTTTAGGGTTCAGGGCAGTGCAGTGCAGTGGTGTTCCGGCAGTGTAGGGGGTCGTGCAGGGGGTGGTGTTTTAGTGTTTAGGGCAGTGTAGTGGTTTTCGGGCAGTGTAGGGAGTCGTGCAGGGAGTGGTGTTTTAGGGTTTAGGGCAGTGCAGTGGTGTTCGGGCGGTGTAGGGGGTCATGTTTTAGGGTTTAGGGCAGTGCAGTAGTGTTTGGGCATTGTAGGAGGTCATGCAGAGGGGTGGTGTTTTAGGGTTCTGGGCAGTGCAGTGGTGTTCGGGCAGTGTAGGGGGTCGTGCAGGGGGATGGTGTTTTAGGGTTCAGGGCAGTGCAGCAGTGTTCGGGCAGTGTAGGGCGTCGTGCAGGGGGGTGGTGATTTAGGGTTCAGGGCAGTGCAGTGGTGTTCGGGCAGTTTAGGAAGTTGTGCTGGGGGTGGTGTTTTAGGGTTCAGGGCAGTGCAGTGGTGTTCGGGCAGTGTAGGGGGTCGTGCTGGGGGTGGTGTTTTAGGGTGCAGGGCAGTGCAGTGGTGTACTGACAGTGTAGGGGGTCGTGCTGTGGGTGGTGTTTTAGGGTTCAGGGCAGTGCAGTGGTGTTCGGACAGGGTAGGGGGTCGTGCAGGGGGTGGTGTTTTATTGTTTAGGGCAGTGCAGTGGTGTTAGGGCAGTGTAGGGGGTCGTGCAGGGGGGTGGTGTTTTAGGGTTTAGGGCAGTGCAGTGGTGTTCGGGCATTGTAGGGGGTCATGCAGGGGGTGGTGTTTTAGGGTTTAGGGCAGTGCAGTGGTGTTCGGCAGTGTAGGGGGTCGTGCAAGGGGGGTGGTGTTTTAGGTTTTAGGGCAGTGCAGTGGTGTTCGGGCAGTGTAGGGGTCATGCTGGGGTGGTGTTTTAGGGTTTAGGGCAGAGCAGTGGTGTTTGGGCAGTGTAGGGGGTCGTGCTGGGGTGGTGTTTTAGAGTTAAGGGTAGGGCAGTGGTGTTTGGGCACTGTACGGGGTCATGCAGGGGGGTGGTGTTTTAGGGTTTAGGGCAGTGCAGTAGTGTTCGGGCAGTGTAGGGGGTCGTGCAGGGGGTGGTGTTTTAGGGTTGAGGGCAGTGCTTTGGTGTTCGGGCAGTGTAGGGGGTCGTGCAGGGGGTGGTGTTTTAGGGTTTAGGGCAGTGCAGTGGTGTTCGGGCAGTGTTGGGATTCGTGCAGGGGTGTGGTGTTTTAGGCTTTAGGGCAGTGCAGTGGTATTCGGGCAGTGCAGGGGGTCGTGCAGGGGGTGGTGTTTTAGGGTTTAAGGCAGTGCAGTGGTGTTCGGGCAGTGTAGGGGGTCGTGCTAAGGGTCGTGTTTTAGGGTTTAGGGCAGTGCAGTGGTCTTTGGGAAGTGTAGGGGGTCGTGCTAGGGGTGGTGTTTTAGGGTTTAGGGCAGTGCAGTGGTTGGGCAGTGTATGGGGTCGTGCAGGGGGTGGTGTTTTAGGGTTTAGGGCAGTGCAGTGGTGTTCGGGCAGTGTAGGGGGTCATGCAGGGGGTGGTGTTTTAGGATTTAGGGCAGTGCAGTGGTGTTCGGGCAGTGTAGGGGGTTGTGCAGGGGGTGGTGTTTTAGGGTTCAGGGCAGTGCAGTGGTGTACGGGCAGTGTAGGGGGCCCTGCATGGGGTGGTGTTTTAGGGTTCAGGGCAGTGCAGTGCAGTGGTGTTCGGGCAGTGTAGGAGGTCGTGCAGGGTGGTGTTTTGGGGTTTAGGGCAGTGGTGTTAAGGCAGTGTAGGGGGTCATGCAGAGGGTGGTGTTTTAGGGTTTAGGGCAGTGCAGTGGTGTTCTGGCAGTGTAGGGGGTCGTGCTGGGGGTGGTGTTTTAGCGTTTAGGGCAGTGCAGTGGTGTACGGGCAGTGTAGGGGGTCCTGCAGGGGGTGTTTTTTTAGGATTTAGGGCAGTGCAGTGGTGTTCGGACAGTGTAAGGGGTTATGCAGGGGGTGGTGTTTTAGGGTTCAGGGCAGTGCAGTGGTGTACGGGCAGTGTAGGGGGTCCTGCATGGGGTTGTGTTTTAGGGTTCAGGGCAGTGCAGTGCAGTGGTGTTCGGGCAGTGTAGGGGGTCGTGCAGGGGGTGGTGTTTTAGTGTTTAGGGCAGTGTAGTGGTTTTCGGGCAGTGTAGGGGGTCGTGCAAGGGGTGGTGTTTTAGGGTTTAGGGCAGTGCAGTGGTGTTCGGGCGGTGTAGGGGGTCGTGTTTTAGGGTTTAGGGCAGTGCAGTAGTGTTTGGGCATTGTAGGGGGTCATGCAGAGGGGTGGTGTTTTAGGGTTCTGGGCAGTTCAGTGGTGTTCGGGCAGTGTAGGGGGTTGTGCAGGGGGATGGTGTTTTAGGGTTCAGGGCAGTGCAGCGGTGTTCGGGCAGTGTAGGGGGTCGTGCAGGGAGGTGGTGATTTAGGGTTCAGGGCAGTGCAGTGGTGTTCGGGCAGTTTAGGAAGTTGTGCTGGGGGTGGTGTTTTAGGGTTCAGGGCAGTGCAGTGGTGTTCGGGCAGTGTAGGGGGTCGTGCTGGGGGTGGTGTTTTAGGGTTCAGGGCAGTGCAGTGGTGTACTGACAGTGTAGGGGGTCGTGCTGTGGGTGGTGTTTTAGGGTTCAGGGCAGTGCAGTGGTGTTTGGACAGTGTAGGGGGTCGTGCTGGGATGGTGTGTTAGGGTTCAGGGCGGTGCAGTGGTGTTTGAGTAGTATAGGGGGTACTGCTGGGGGTAGTGTTTTAGGGTTCAGGGCAGTGCAGTGGTGTTCGGGCAGTGTAGGGGGTCGTGCTGGGGGTAGTAGTTTAGGGTAGTGCAGTGGTGTTTGGGTAGTATAGGGGATACTGCTGGGGGTAGTGTTTTAGGGTTTAGGGTAGTGCAGTGGTGTTTGTGTAGTGTAGGGGGTCGTGCAGGGGTGGTGTTTTAGGGTTTAGGGCAGTGCAGTGGTGTTCGGGCAGTGTAGGTGGTCGTGCAGGGGGGTGGTGATTTAGGGTTCAGGGCAGTGCAGTGGTGTTCAGGTAGTTTAGGAGGTCATTCTGGGGTTGGTGTTTTAGGGTTCAGGGCAGTGCACTGGTGTTCGGGCAGTGTAGGGGGTCGTGCAGGGGGGTGGTGATTTAGGGTTCAGGGCAGTGCTGTGGTGTTCAGGCAGTTTAGGAAGTTGTGCTGGGGGTGGTGTTTTATGGTTCAGGGCAGTGCAGTGGTGTTAGGGCAGTGTAGGGGGTTGTGCTGGGGTGGTGTTTTAGGGTTCAGGGCAGTGCAGTGGTGTACTGACAGTGTAGGGGGTCGTGCTGGGGGTGGTGTTTTAGGGTTCAGGGCAGTGCAGTGGTGTTCGGACAGTGTAGGGGGTCGTACTGGGGGTGGTGTTTTAGGGTTCAGGGCAGTGCAGTGGTGTACGGGCAGTATAGGGGGTCATACTGGGGGTGATGTTTTAGGGTTCAGAGAAGTGCAGTGGTGTTCGGGCAGTGTAGGGGGTCATGCAGGGGGTGGAACTTTAGGGTTTAGGGCAGTGCAGTGGTGTTTGGGCAGTGTAGGGGGTCGTGCAGGGGGGTGGTGTTTTAGGGTTAAGGGCAGTGCAGTGGTGTTCTGGCAGTGTAGGGGGTCGTGCAGGGGGACAGTGTTTTAGGGTTCAGGGCAGCGCAGTGGTGTTCGGGCAGTGTAGGGGGTCATGCAGGGGGTGGTGATTTAGGGTTCAGGGCAGTGCAGTGGTGTTCGGGCAGTTTAGGGAGTCGTGCTAGGGGTGGTGTTTTAGGGTTCAGGGCAGTGCAGTGGTGTTCGGGCAGTGTAGGGGGTCGTGCTGGGGTGGTGTTTTAGGGTTCAGGGCAGTGCAGTGTTGTTCGGGCAGTGTAGGGGGGGCGTGCTGGGGGTGGTGTTTTAGGGTTCAGGGCAGTGCAGTGCAGTGGTGTTTGGGCAGTGTAGAGAGTCATGCAGGGGGTGGAGCTTTAGGGTTTAGGGCAGTGCAGTGGTGTTCGGGCAGGGTAGGGAATCGTGCAGGGGGTGGTGTTTTATGGTTTAGGGCAGTGCAGTGGTGTTAGGGCAGTGTAGGGGGTCGTGCAGGGGGGTGGTGTTTTAGGGTTTAGGGCAGTGCAGTGGTGTTCGGGCATTGTAGGGGGTCATGCAGGGGGTGGTGTTTTAGGGTTTAGGTCAGTGCAGTGGTGTTCGGCACTGTAGGGAGTCGTGCAAGGGGGTGGTGTTTTAGGTTTTAGGGCAGTGCAGTGGTGTTCGGGCAGTGTAGGGGTCATGCTGGGGTGGTGTTTTAGGGTTTAGGGCAGAGCAGTGGTGTTTGGGCAGTGTAGGGGGTCGTGCTGGGGTGGTGTTTTAGGGTTTAGGGTAGGGCAGTGGTGTTCGGGCAGTGTTGGGAGTCGTGCAGGGGGGTGGTGTTTTAGGGTTAAGAGCAGTGCAGTGGTGTTCTGGCAGTGTAGGGGGTCGTGCAGGGGGGTGGTGTTTTAGGGTTGAGGGCAGTGCAGTGGTGTTCGGGCAGTGCAGGGGTTCGTGCAGGGGGTGGTGTTTTAGGGTTTAAGGCAGTGCAGTGGTGTTCGGGCAGTGTAGGGGGTCGTGCTAAGGGTCGTGTTTTAGGGTTTAGGGCAGTGCAGTGGTCTTTGGGTAGTGTAGGGGGTTGTGTTTTAGGGTTGTGTGTTAGGGTTTAGGGCAGTGCAGTTGTGTTCGAGTAGATAGGGGTCATGCTGGGGGTCGTGTTTTAGGGTTTAGGGCAGTGCAGTTCTGTTGGGGTAGTGTAGGGGGTCGTGCTAGGGGTGGTGTTTTAGGGTTTAGGGCAGTGCATTGGTGTTTGGGCAGTGTATGGGGTCGTGCAGGGGGTGGTGTTTTAGGGTTTAGGGCAGTGCAGTGGTGTTCGGGCAGTGTAGGGGGTCATGCAGGGGGTGGTGTTTTAGGGTTTAGGGCAGTGCAGTGGTGTTCGGGCAGTGTAGGAGGTTGTGCAGGGGTGGTGTTTTTGGGTTTAGGGCAGTGGTGTTAAGGCAGTGTAGGGGGTCGTGCAGAGGGTGGTGTTTTAGGGTTTAGGGCAGTGCAGTGGTGTTCGGGCAGTGTAGGGGGTCGTGCTGGGGGTGGTGTTTTAGCGTTCAGGGCAGTGCAGTGGTGTACGGGCAGTGTAGGGGGTCCTGCAGGGGGTGGTTTTTTAGGGTTTAGGGCAGTGCAGTGGTGTTCGGGCAGTGTAGGGGTCGTGCAGGGGGTGGTGTTTTAGGGTTCAGGGCAGTGCAGTGGTGTATGGGCAGTGTAGGGGGTCCTGCATGGGGTGGTGTTTTAGGGTTCAGGGCAGTGCAGTGCAGTGGTGTTCGGGCAGTGTAGGGGGTCGTGCAGGGGGTGGTGTTTTAGTGTTTAGGGCAGTGTAGAGGTTTTCGGGCAGTGTAGGGGGTCATGCAGGGGGTGGTGTTTTAGGGTTCAGGGCAGTGCAGTGGTGTTCAAGCAGTGCATGGGGTCATGCAGGGGGTAGTGTTTTAGTGTTTAGGGCAGTGTAGTGGTGTTTGGGCAGTTTAGGAGGTCATGCTGGGGGTGGTGATTTAGGGTTCAGGGCAGTGCAGTGGTGTTCGGGCAGTGTAGGGGGTCGTGCAGGGGGTGGTGATTTAGGGTTTAAGGCAGTGCAGTGGTGTTCGGGCAGTGTAGGGGGTCGTGCAAAGGGTCATGTTTTAGAGTTTAAGGCAGTGCAGTGGTCTTTGGGTAGTGTAGGGGTTCATGTTTTAGGGTTGTGTGTTAGGGTTTAGGGCAGTGCAGTTGTGTTCGAGTAGATAGAGGTCATGCTGGGGGTGGTGTTTTAGGATTTAGGGCAGTGCAGTGGTGTTCAGGCAGTGTAGGGGGTCCTGCAGGGGGTGGTGTTTTAGGGTTTAGGGCAGTGCAGTGGTGTTCGGGCAGTGTAGGGGGTCGTGCAGGTGGGTGGTGATTTAGGGTTCAGGGCAGTGCAGTGGTGTTCGGGCAGTTTAGGAGGTCATGCTGGGGGTGGTGATTTAGGGTTCAGGGCAGTGCAGTGGTGATCGGGCAGTGTAGGGGGTCGTGCAGGGGGTGGTGATTTAGGGTTCAGGGCAGTGCAGTGTTGTTCGGGCAGTGTAGGGGGTCGTGCAGGGGGTGGTGTTTTAGGGTTCAGGGCACCGCAGTGGTGTTCGGGCAGCGAGGGGGTCGTGCTGGGGGTGGTGTTTTAGGGTTCAGTGCAGTGGTGTTAGGGCAGTGTAGGGGGTCGTGCAGGGGGTGGTGTTTTAGGGTTCAGGGCAGTACAGTGGTGTTCGGGCAGTGTAGGGGGTCCTGCTGGGGGTAGTCGTTTAGGGTAGTGCAGTGGTGTTTGGGTAGTGTAGGGGGTCGTGCTGGGGTAGTGTTTTAGGGTTTAGGGTAGTGCAGTGGTGTTTGTGTAGTGTAGGGGGTCGTGCAGGGGGTGGTGTTTTAGGGTTTAGGGCAGAGAAGTGGTGTTCGGGCAGTGTAGGTGGTCATGCAGGGGGTGGTGATTTAGGGTTCAGGGCAGTGCAGTGGTGTTCAGGCAGTTTAGGAGGTCATTCTTGGGGTGGTGTTTTAGGGTTCAGGGCAGTGCAGTGGTGTTGGGGCAGTGTAGGGGGTCCTGCATGGGGTGGTGTTTTAGGGTTTAGGGCAGAGAAGTGGTGTTCGGGCAGTGTAGGGGGTCATGCAGGGGGTGGTGTTTTAGTGTTTAGGGCAGTGTAGTGGTGTTCGGGCAGTGTACGGGGTCGTGCAGGGGGTTGTGTTTTAGGGTTTAGGGCAGTGCAGTGGTGTTCGGGCAGTGTAGGGGGTCGTGTTTTAGGGTTTAGGGCAGTGCAGTAGTGTTTGGGCATTGTAGGGGGTCATGCAGAGGGGTGGTGTTTTATGGTTCTGGGCAGTGCAGTGGTGTTCGGGCAGTGTAGGGGTTGTGCAGGGGGATGGGGTTCAGGGCAGTGCAGTGGTGTTCGGGCAGTTTAGGAAGTTATGCTGGGGGTGGTGTTTTAGGGTTCAGGGCAGTGCAGTGGTGTTCGGGCAGTGTAGGGGGTCGTGCTGGGGGTGGTGTTTTAGGGTTCAGGGCAGTGCAGTGTGTACTGACAGTGTAGGGGGTCGTGCTGGGGGTGGTGTTTTAGGGTTCAGGGCAGTGCGGTGGTGTTCGGGCAGTGTAGGGGGTCATGCTGGGATGGTGTTTTAGGGTTCAGGGCAGTGCAGTGGTGTTCGGGCAGTGTAGGGGGTCGTGCTGGGGTGGTGTTTTAGGGTTCAGGGCAGTGCAGTGGTGTTCGGGCAGTGTAGGGGGGCGTGCTGGGGGTGGTGTTTTATGGTTTAGGGCAGTGCAGTGGTGTTAAGGCAGTGTAGGGGGTCGTGCAGGGGGGTGGTATTTTAGGGTTTAGGGCAGTGCAGTAGTGTTTGGGCATTGTAGGGGGTCATGCAGGGGGTGGTGTTTTAGGGTTTAGGGCAGTGCAGTGGTGTTCGGCAGTGTAGGGAGTCGTGCAAGGGGGTGGGGTTTTAGGGCAGAGCAGTGGTGTTTGGGCAGTGTAGGGGGTCGTGCTGGGGTGGTGTTTTAGGGTTTAGGGTAGGGCAGTGGTGTTCGGGCAGTGTTGGGATTCGTGCAGGGGGGTGGTGTTTTAGGGTTAAGGGCAGTGCAGTGGTGTTCTGGCAGTGTAGGGGGTCGTGCAGGGGGTTGGTGTTTTAGGGTTGAGGGCAGTGCAGTGGTGTTCGGGCAGTGTAGGGGGTCGTGCAGGGGGTGGTGTTTTAGGGTTTAGGGCAGTGCAGTGGTGTTCGGGCAGTGTAGGGGGTCGTGCTAAGGGTCGTGTTTTAGGGTTCAGTGCAGTGCAGTGGTCTTTGGGTAGTGTGGGGGGTCGTGTTTTAGGGTTGTGTGTTAGGGTTTAGGGCAGTGCAGTTGTGTTCGAGTAGATAGGGGTTATGCTGGGGGTGGTGTTTTAGGGTTTAGGGCAGTGCAGTGGTGTTCAGGCAGTGTAGGGGGTCATGCAGGGGGTGGTGTTTTAGGGTTTAGGGCAGTGCAGTGGTGTTCGGGCAGTGTAGGGGGTCGTGCAGGTGGGTGGTGATTTAGGGTTCAGGGCAGTGCAGTGGTGTTCGGGCAGTTTAGGAGGTCATGCTGGGGGTGGTGATTTAGGGTTCAGGGCAGTGCACTGGTGATCGGGCAGTGTAGGGGGTCGTGCAGGGGGTGGTGATTTAGGGTTCAGGGCAGTGCAGTGTTGTTCGGGCAGTGTAGGGGGTCGTGCAGGGGGTGGTGTTTTAGGGTTCAGGGCACCGCAGTGGTGTTCGGGCAGTGTAGGGGGTCCTGCTGGGGGTAGTCGTTTAGGGTAGTGCAGTGGTGTTTGGGTAGTATAGGGGGTACTGCTGGCGGTAGTGTTTTAGGGTTTAGGGTAGTGCAGTGGTGTTCGGGCAGTGTAGGGGGTCATGCAGGGAGTGGTGTTTTAGGGTTTAGGGCAGTGCAGTGGTGTTCAGGCAGTGTAGGAGGTCGTGCAGAGGTGGTGTTTTTGGGTTTAGGGCAGTGGTGTTAAGGCAGTGTAGGGGGTCGTGCAGAGGGTGGTGTTTTAGGGTTTAGGTCAGTGCAGTGGTGTTCGGTCAGTGTAGGGGGTCGTGCTGGGGGTGGTGTTTTAGCGTTCAGGGCAGTGCAGTGGTGTACGGGCAGTTTAGGGGGTCCTGCAGGGGGTGGTTTGTTAGGGTTCAGGGCAGTGCAGTGGTGTTCAGGCAGTGTAGGGGGTCGTGCAGGGGGTGGTGTTTTAGGGTTTAGGGCAGTGCAGTGGTGTTCGGGCAGTGTAGGGGGTCCTGCATGGGGTGGTGTTTTAGGGTTCAGGGCAGTGCAGTGCAGTGGTGTTCAAGCAGTGTAGGGGGTCGTGCAGGGATGGTGTTTTAGTGTTTAGGGCAGTGTAGTGGTGTTCGGGCAGTGTAGGGGGTCGTGCTGGGGGTGGTGTTTTAGGGTTGAGGGCAGTGCATTGGTGTTCGGGCAGTGTAGGGGGTCGTGCTGGGGGTGGTGTTTTAGGGTTCAGGGCAGTGCAGTGGTGTTCGGGCAGTGTAGGGGGTCCTGCTGGGGGTAGTCATTTAGGGTAGTGAAGTGGTGTTTGGGTGGTATAGGGGGTACTGCTGGGGGTGGTGTTTTAGGGTTCAGGGTAGTGCAGTGGTGTTTGGGTAGTGTAGGGGGTCCTGCATGGGGTGGTGTTTTAGGGTGCAGTGCAGTGGTGTTCGGGCAGTGTAGGGGGTTGTGCAGGGGGGTGGTGATTTAGGGTTCAGGGCAGTGCAGTGGTGTTCGGGCAGTTTAGGAAGTTGTGCTGGGGGTGGTGTTTTAGGGTTCAGGGCAGTGCAGTGGTGTTCGGGCAGTGTAGGGGGTCGTGCTGGGGGTGGTGTTTTAGCGTTCAGGGCAGTGCAGTGGTGTTCGGGCAGTGTAGGGGGTCATGCTGGGATGGTGTTTTAGGGTTCAGGGCAGTGCAGTGGTGTTCGGGCAGTGTAGGGGGTCGTGCTGGGGTGGTGTGTTAGGGTTCAGGGCAGTGCATTGGTGTTCGGGCAGTGTAGGTGGTCATGCAGGGGGTGGTGATTTAGGGTTCAGGGCAGTGCAGTGGTGTTCAGGCAGTTTAGGAGGTCATTCTTGGGGTGGTGTTTTAGGGTTCAGGGCAGTGCAGTGGTGTTGGGGCAGTGTAGGGGGTCCTGCATGGGGTGGTGTTTTAGGGTTTAGGGCAGAGAAGTGGTGTTCGGGCAGTGTAGGGGGTCATGCAGGGGGTGGTGTTTTAGTGTTTAGGGCAGTGTAGTGGTGTTCGGGCAGTGTACGGGGTCGTGCAGGGGGTTGTGTTTTAGGGTTTAGGGCAGTGCAGTGGTGTTCGGGCAGTGTAGGGGGTCGTGTTTTAGGGTTTAGGGCAGTGCAGTAGTGTTTGGGCATTGTAGGGGGTCATGCAGAGGGGTGGTGTTTTATGGTTCTGGGCAGTGCAGTGGTGTTCGGGCAGTGTAGGGGTTGTGCAGGGGGATGGGGTTCAGGGCAGTGCAGTGGTGTTCGGGCAGTTTAGGAAGTTATGCTGGGGGTGGTGTTTTAGGGTTCAGGGCAGTGCAGTGGTGTTCGGGCAGTGTAGGGGGTCGTGCTGGGGGTGGTGTTTTAGGGTTCAGGGCAGTGCAGTGTGTACTGACAGTGTAGGGGGTCGTGCTGGGGGTGGTGTTTTAGGGTTCAGGGCAGTGCGGTGGTGTTCGGGCAGTGTAGGGGGTCATGCTGGGATGGTGTTTTAGGGTTCAGGGCAGTGCAGTGGTGTTCGGGCAGTGTAGGGGGTCGTGCTGGGGTGGTGTTTTAGGGTTCAGGGCAGTGCAGTGGTGTTCGGGCAGTGTAGGGGGGCGTGCTGGGGGTGGTGTTTTATGGTTTAGGGCAGTGCAGTGGTGTTAAGGCAGTGTAGGGGGTCGTGCAGGGGGGTGGTATTTTAGGGTTTAGGGCAGTGCAGTAGTGTTTGGGCATTGTAGGGGGTCATGCAGGGGGTGGTGTTTTAGGGTTTAGGGCAGTGCAGTGGTGTTCGGCAGTGTAGGGAGTCGTGCAAGGGGGTGGGGTTTTAGGGCAGAGCAGTGGTGTTTGGGCAGTGTAGGGGGTCGTGCTGGGGTGGTGTTTTAGGGTTTAGGGTAGGGCAGTGGTGTTCGGGCAGTGTTGGGATTCGTGCAGGGGGGTGGTGTTTTAGGGTTAAGGGCAGTGCAGTGGTGTTCTGGCAGTGTAGGGGGTCGTGCAGGGGGTTGGTGTTTTAGGGTTGAGGGCAGTGCAGTGGTGTTCGGGCAGTGTAGGGGGTCGTGCAGGGGGTGGTGTTTTAGGGTTTAGGGCAGTGCAGTGGTGTTCGGGCAGTGTAGGGGGTCGTGCTAAGGGTCGTGTTTTAGGGTTCAGTGCAGTGCAGTGGTCTTTGGGTAGTGTGGGGGGTCGTGTTTTAGGGTTGTGTGTTAGGGTTTAGGGCAGTGCAGTTGTGTTCGAGTAGATAGGGGTTATGCTGGGGGTGGTGTTTTAGGGTTTAGGGCAGTGCAGTGGTGTTCAGGCAGTGTAGGGGGTCATGCAGGGGGTGGTGTTTTAGGGTTTAGGGCAGTGCAGTGGTGTTCGGGCAGTGTAGGGGGTCGTGCAGGTGGGTGGTGATTTAGGGTTCAGGGCAGTGCAGTGGTGTTCGGGCAGTTTAGGAGGTCATGCTGGGGGTGGTGATTTAGGGTTCAGGGCAGTGCACTGGTGATCGGGCAGTGTAGGGGGTCGTGCAGGGGGTGGTGATTTAGAGTTCAGGGCAGTGCAGTGTTGTTCGGGCAGTGTAGGGGGTCGTGCAGGGGGTGGTGTTTTAGGGTTCAGGGCACCGCAGTGGTGTTCGGGCAGTGTAGGGGGTCCTGCTGGGGGTAGTCGTTTAGGGTAGTGCAGTGGTGTTTGGGTAGTATAGGGGGTACTGCTGGCGGTAGTGTTTTAGGGTTTAGGGTAGTGCAGTGGTGTTCGGGCAGTGTAGGGGGTCATGCAGGGAGTGGTGTTTTAGGGTTTAGGGCAGTGCAGTGGTGTTCAGGCAGTGTAGGAGGTCGTGCAGAGGTGGTGTTTTTGGGTTTAGGGCAGTGGTGTTAAGGCAGTGTAGGGGGTCGTGCAGAGGGTGGTGTTTTAGGGTTTAGGTCAGTGCAGTGGTGTTCGGTCAGTGTAGGGGGTCGTGCTGGGGGTGGTGTTTTAGCGTTCAGGGCAGTGCAGTGGTGTACGGGCAGTTTAGGGGGTCCTGCAGGGGGTGGTTTGTTAGGGTTCAGGGCAGTGCAGTGGTGTTCAGGCAGTGTAGGGGGTCGTGCAGGGGGTGGTGTTTTAGGGTTTAGGGCAGTGCAGTGGTGTTCGGGCAGTGTAGGGGGTCCTGCATGGGGTGGTGTTTTAGGGTTCAGGGCAGTGCAGTGCAGTGGTGTTCAAGCAGTGTAGGGGGTCGTGCAGGGATGGTGTTTTAGTGTTTAGGGCAGTGTAGTGGTGTTCGGGCAGTGTAGGGGGTCGTGCTGGGGGTGGTGTTTTAGGGTTGAGGGCAGTGCATTGGTGTTCGGGCAGTGTAGGGGGTCGTGCTGGGGGTGGTGTTTTAGGGTTCAGGGCAGTGCAGTGGTGTTCGGGCAGTGTAGGGGGTCCTGCTGGGGGTAGTCATTTAGGGTAGTGAAGTGGTGTTTGGGTGGTATAGGGGGTACTGCTGGGGGTGGTGTTTTAGGGTTCAGGGTAGTGCAGTGGTGTTTGGGTAGTGTAGGGGGTCCTGCATGGGGTGGTGTTTTAGGGTGCAGTGCAGTGGTGTTCGGGCAGTGTAGGGGGTTGTGCAGGGGGGTGGTGATTTAGAGTTCAGGGCAGTGCAGTGGTGTTCGGGCAGTTTAGGAAGTTGTGCTGGGGGTGGTGTTTTAGGGTTCAGGGCAGTGCAGTGGTGTTCGGGCAGTGTAGGGGGTCGTGCTGGGGGTGGTGTTTTAGCGTTCAGGGCAGTGCAGTGGTGTTCGGGCAGTGTAGGGGGTCATGCTGGGATGGTGTTTTAGGGTTCAGGGCAGTGCAGTGGTGTTCGGGCAGTGTAGGGGGTCGTGCTGGGGTGGTGTGTTAGGGTTCAGGGCAGTGCATTGGTGTTCGGGCAGTGTAGGGGGTCTTGCAGGGGGTGGAGCTTTAGGGTTTAGGGCAGTGCAGTGGTGTTCGGGCAGGTTAGGGGGTCGTGCCTGGGGTTGTGTTTTATTGTTAAGGGCAGTGCAGTGGTGTTAGGGCAGTGTAGGGGGTCGTGCAGGGGGGTGGTGTTTTAGGGTTTAGGGCAGTGCAGTGGTGTTCGGGCATTGTAGGGGGTCATGCAGGGGGTGGTGTTTTAGGGTTTAGGGCAGTGCAGTGGTGTTCGGCAGTGTAGGGGGTCGTGCAAGGGGGTGGTGTTTTAGGTTTTAGGGCAGTGCAGTGGTGTTCGGGCAGTGTAGGGGTCATGCTGGGGTGGTGTGTTAGGGTTTAGGGCAGAGCAGTGGTGTTTGGGCACTGTAGGAGGTCATGCAGGGGGTGGTGTTTTAGGGTTAAGGGCAGTGCAGTGGTGTTCTGGCAGTGTAGGGGGTCGTGCAGGGGGGTGGTGTTTAAGGGTTTAGGGCAGTGCAGTGGTGTTCGGGCAGTGTAGGGGGTCGTGCAGGGGGTGGTGTTTGAGGGTTTAGGGCAGTGCAGTGGTGTTCGGGCAGTGTAGGGGGTCGTGCAGGTGGGTGGTGATTTAGGGTTCAGGGCAGTGCAGTGGTGTTCGGGCAGTTTAGGAGGTCATGCTGGGGGTGGTGATTTAGGGTTCAGGGCAGTGCACTGGTGATCGGGCAGTGTAGGGGGTCGTGCAGGGGGTGGTGATTTAGGGTTCAGGGCAGTGCAGTGTTGTTCGGGCAGTGTAGGGGGTCGTGCAGGGGGTGGTGTTTTAGGGTTCAGGGCACCGCAGTGGTGTTCGGGCAGTGTAGGGGGTCCTGCTGGGGGTAGTCGTTTAGGGTAGTGCAGTGGTGTTTGGGTAGTATAGGGGGTACTGCTGGCGGTAGTGTTTTAGGGTTTAGGGTAGTGCAGTGGTGTTCGGGCAGTGTAGGGGGTCATGCAGGGAGTGGTGTTTTAGGGTTTAGGGCAGTGCAGTGGTGTTCAGGCAGTGTAGGAGGTCGTGCAGAGGTGGTGTTTTTGGGTTTAGGGCAGTGGTGTTAAGGCAGTGTAGGGGGTCGTGCAGAGGGTGGTGTTTTAGGGTTTAGGTCAGTGCAGTGGTGTTCGGTCAGTGTAGGGGGTCGTGATGGGGGTGGTGTTTTAGCGTTCAGGGCAGTGCAGTGGTGTACGGGCAGTTTAGGGGGTCCTGCAGGGGGTGGTTTGTTAGGGTTCAGGGCAGTGCAGTGGTGTTCAGGCAGTGTAGGGGGTCGTGCAGGGGGTGGTGTTTTAGGGTTTAGGGCAGTGCAGTGGTGTTCGGGCAGTGTAGGGGGTCCTGCATGGGGTGGTGTTTTAGGGTTCAGGGCAGTGCAGTGCAGTGGTGTTCAAGCAGTGTAGGGGGTCGTGCAGGGATGGTGTTTTAGTGTTTAGGGCAGTGTAGTGGTGTTCGGGCAGTGTAGGGGGTCGTGCTGGGGGTGGTGTTTTAGGGTTGAGGGCAGTGCATTGGTGTTCGGGCAGTGTAGGGGGTCGTGCTGGGGGTGGTGTTTTAGGGTTCAGGGCAGTGCAGTGGTGTTCGGGCAGTGTAGGGGGTCCTGCTGGGGGTAGTCATTTAGGGTAGTGAAGTGGTGTTTGGGTGGTATAGGGGGTACTGCTGGGGGTGGTGTTTTAGGGTTCAGGGTAGTGCAGTGGTGTTTGGGTAGTGTAGGGGGTCCTGCATGGGGTGGTGTTTTAGGGTGCAGTGCAGTGCAGTGGTGTTCGGGCAGTGTAGGGGGTCGTGCAGGGGGGTGGTGATTTAGGGTTCAGGGCAGTGCAGTGGTGTTCGGGCAGTTTAGGAAGTTGTGCTGGGGGTGGTGTTTTAGGGTTCAGGGCAGTGCAGTGGTGTTCGGGCAGTGTAGGGGGTCGTGCTGGTGGTGGTGTTTTAGGGTTCGGGGCAGTGCAGTGGTGTACTGACAGTGTAGGGGGTCGTGCTGGGGGTGGTGTTTTAGCGTTCAGGGCAGTGCAGTGGTGTTCGGGCAGTGTAGGGGGTCATGCTGGGATGGTGTTTTAGGGTTCAGGGCAGTGCAGTGGTGTTCGGGCAGTGTAGGGGGTCGTGCTGGGGTGGTGTGTTAGGGTTCAGGGCAGTGCATTGGTGTTCGGGCAGTGTAGGGGGTCTTGCAGGGGGTGGAGCTTTAGGGTTTAGGGCAGTGCAGTGGTGTTCGGGCAGGGTAGGGGGTCGTGCCTGGGGTGGTGTTTTATTGTTAAGGGCAGTGCAGTGGTGTTAGGGCAGTGTAGGGGGTCGTGCAGGGGGGTGGTGTTTTAGGGTTTAGGGCAGTGCAGTGGTGTTCGGGCATTGTAGGGGGTCATGCAGGGGGTGGTGTTTTAGGGTTTAGGGCAGTGCAGTGGTGTTCGGCAGTGTAGGGGGTCGTGCAAGGGGGTGGTGTTTTAGGTTTTAGGGCAGTGCAGTGGTGTTCGGGCAGTGTAGGGGTCATGCTGGGGTGGTGTGTTAGGGTTTAGGGCAGAGCAGTGGTGTTTGGGCACTGTAGGAGGTCATGCAGGGGGGTGGTGTTTTAGGGTTAAGGGCAGTGCAGTGGTGTTCTGGCAGTGTAGGGGGTCGTGCAGGGGGGTGGTGTTTAAGGGTTTAGGGCAGTGCAGTGGTGTTCGGGCAGTGTAGGGGGTCGTGCAGGGGGTGGTGTTTGAGGGTTTAGGGCAGTGCAGTGGTGTTTGGGCAGTGTAGGGGGTCGTGATAGGGGTCGTGTTTTAGGGTTTAGGGCAGTGCAGTGGTCTTTGGGTAGTGTAGGGGGTCGTGTTTTAGGGTTGTGTGTTAGGGTTTAGGGCAGTGCAGTTGTGTTCGAGTAGATGGGGGTCGTGCTGGGGGTGGTGTTTTAGGGTTTAGGGCAATGCAGTGCTGTTGGGGTAGTGTAGGGGTCGTGCTGGGGGTGGTGTTTTAGGGTTTAGGGCAGTGCATTGGTGTTTGGGCAGTGTATGGGGTCGTGCAGGGGTGGTGTTTTAGGGTTTAGGGCAGTGCAGCGGTGTTCGGGCAGTGTAGGGGGTCATGCAGGGGGTAGTGTTTTAGGGTTTAGGGCAGTGCAGTGCAGTGGTGTTCGGGCAGTGTAGGAGGTCGTGCAGGGGTGGTGTTTTTGGGTTTAGGGCAGTGGTGTTAAGGCAGTGTAGGGGGTCGTGCAGAGGGTGGTGTTTTAGGGTTTAGGGCAGTGCAGTGGTGTTCGGGCAGTGTAGGGGGTCGTGCTGGGGGTGGTGTTTTAGCGTTCAGGGCAGTGCAATGGTGTACGGGCAGTGTAGGGGGTCCTGCAGGGGGTGGTTTTTTAGGGTTTAGGGCAGTGCAGTGGTGTTCAGGCAGTGTAGGGGGTCGTGCTGGGGTGGTGTTTTAGGGTTCAGGGCAGTGCAGTGGTGTTCGGGCTGTGTAGGAGGGCGTGCTGGGGGTGGTGTTTTAGGGTTCAGGGCAGTGCAGTGGTGTTTGGGCAGTGTAGGGGGTCTTGCAGGGGGTGGAGCTTTAGGGTTTAGGGCAGTGCAGTGGTGTTCGGGCAGGGTAGGGGGTTGTGCAAGGGGTGGTGTTTTAGCGTTCAGGGCAGTGCAGTGGTGTTCGGGCAGTGTAGGGGGTCGTGCTGGGATGGTGTTTTAGGGTTCAGGGCAGTGCAGTGGTGTTCGGGCAGTGTAGGGGGTCGTGCTGGGGTGGTGTTTTAGGGTTTAGGGTAGGGCAGTGGTGTTCGGGCAGTGTTGGGAGTCGTGCAGGGGGGTGGTGTTTTAGGGTTAAGGGCAGTGCAGTGGTGTTCTGGCAGTGTAGGGGGTTGTGCAGGGGGTGGTTTTTAAGGGTTTAGGGCAGTGCAGTAGTGTTCGGGCAGTGCAGGGGGTCGTGCAGGGGGTGGTGTTTTAGGGTTGAGGGCAGTGCAGTGGTGTTCGGGCAGTGTAGGGGGTCGTGCAGGGGGTGGTGTTTTAGGGTTTAGGGCAGTGCAGTGGTGTTCGGGCAGTGTTGGGAGTCGTGCAAGGGGTGGTGTTTTAGGCTTTAGGGCAGTGCAGTGGTATTCGGGCAGTGCAGGGGGTCGTGTAGGGGTGGTGTTTTAGGTTTAAGGCAGTGCAGTGGTGTTCGGGCAGTGTAGGGGGTCGTGCTAAGGGTCGTGTTTTAGGGTTTAGTGCAGTGCAGTGGTCTTTGGGTAGTGTAGGGGGTCGTGTTTTAGGGTTGTGTGTTAGGGTTTAGGGCAGTGCAGTTGTGTTTGAGTAGATAGGGGTCGTGCTGGGGGTGGTGTTTTAGGGTTTAGGGCAGTGCAGTGCTATTGGGGTAGTGTAGGGGGTCGTGCTGGGGGTGGTGTTTTAGGGTTTAGGGCAGTGCATTGGTGTTTGGGCAGTGTATGGGGTCGGGCAGGGGGTGGTGTTTTAGGGTTTAGGGCAGTGCAGTGGTGTTCAGGCAGTGTAGGGGGTCATGCAGGGGGTGGTATTTTAGGGTTTAGGGCAGTGCAGTGGTGTTCGGGCAGTGTAGGAGGTCGTGAAGGTGGGTGGTGATTTAGGGTGCAGGGCAGTGCAGTGGTGTTCGGGCAGTTTAGGAGGTCATGCTGGGGGTGGTGATTTAGGGTTCAGCGCAGTGCAGTGGTGATCGGGCAGTGTAGGGGGTCGAGCAGGGGGTGGTGATTTAGGGTTCAGGGCAGTGCAGTGTTGTTCGGGCAGTGTAGGGTGTCGTGCAGGGGGTGGTGTTTTAGGGTTCAGGGCACTGCAGTGGTGTTCGGGCAGTGTAGGGGGTCGTGCTGGGGTGGTGTTTTAGGGTTCAGGGCAGTGCAGTGGTGTTCGGGCAGTGTAGGGGGTCCTGCTGCGGGTAGTCATTTAGGGTAGTGCAGTGGTGTTTGGGTAGTATAGGGGGTACTGCTGGGGGTAGTGTTTTAGGGTTTAGGGTAGTGCAGTGGTGTTCGGGCAGTGTAGGGGGTCATGCAGGGAGTGGTGTTTTAGGGTTTAGGGCAGTGCAGTGGTGTTCGGGCGGTGTAGGAGGTCGTGCAGGGGTGGTGTTTTTGGGTTTAGGGCAGTGGTGTTAAGGCAGTGTAGGGGGTCATGCAGAGGGTGGTGTTTTAGGGTTTAGGGCAGTGCAGTGGTGTTCGGGCAGTGTAGGGGGTCATGCTGGGGGTGGTGTTTTAGCGTTCAGGGCAGTGCAGTGGTGTATGGGCAGTTTAGGGGGTCCTGCAGGGGGTGGTTTTTTAGGGTTCAGGGCATTGCAGTGGTGTTCAAGCAGTGTAGGGGGTCGTGCAGGGGGTGGTGTTTTAGGGTTTAGGGCAGTTCAGTGGTGTTCGGGCAGTGTAGGGGGTCCTGCATGGGGTAGTGTTTCAGGGTTCAGGGCAGTGCAGTGCAGTGTTGTTCAAGCAGTGTAGGGGGTCGTGCAGGGGGTGGTGTTTTAGTGTTTAGGGCAGTGTAGTGGTGTCCGGGCAGTGTAGGGGGTCGTGCTGGGGGTGGTGTTTTAGGGTTCAGGGCAGTGCAGTGGTGTTCGGGCAGTGTAGGGGGTCCTGCTGGGGGTAGTCGTTTAGGGTAGTGAAGTGGTGTTTGGGTAGTGTAGGGGTACTGCTGGGGGTAGTGTTTTAGGGTTTAGGGTAGTGCAGTGGTGTTTGGGTAGTGTAGGGGGTCGTGCTGGGGGTAGTGTTTTAGGGTTTAGGATAGTGCAGTGGTGTTTGTGTAGTGTAGGGGGTCGTGCAGGGGGTGGTGTTTTAGGGTTCAGGGCAGTGCAGTGGTGTTCAGGCAGTTTAGGAGGTCATTCTGGGGGTGGTGTTTTAGGGTTCAGGGAAGTGCAGTGGTGTTCGGGCAGTGTAGGGGGTCCTGCATGGGGTGGTGTTTTAGGGTTCAGGGCAGTGCAGTGGTGTTCGGGCAGTGTAGGGGGTCGTGCAGGGGCTGGTGTTTTAGTGTTTAGGGCAGTGTAGTGGTGTTCGGGCAGTGTAGGGGGTCGCGCAGGGGGTTGTGTTTTAGGGTTTAGGGCAGTGCAGTGGTGTTCAGGCGGTGTAGGGGGTCGTGTTTTAGGGTTTAGGGCAGTGCAGTAGTGTTTGGGCATTGTAGGGGGTCATGCAGAGGGGTGGTGTTTTAGGGTTCTGGGCAGTGCAGTGGTGTTCGGGCAGTGTAGGGGGTCGTGCAGGGGGATGGTGTTTTAGGGTTTAGGGCAGTGCAGTGGTCTTCGGGCAGTGTAGGGGGTCGTGCAGGGGGTGGTGATTTAGGGTTCATGGCAGTGCAGTGGTGTTCGGGCAGTTTAGAAAGATGTGCTGGGGGTGGTGTTTTAGGGTTCAGCGCAGTGCAGTGGTGTTCGGGCAGTGTAGGGGGTCATGCTGGGGGTGGTGTTTTAGGGTTCAGGGCAGTGCAGTGGTGTACTGACAGTGTAGGGGGTCGTGCTGGGGGTGGTTTAAGGTTCAGGGCAGTGCAGTGGTGTTCGGGCAGTGTAGGGTGTTGTGCTGGGATGGTGTTTTAGGGTTCAGGGCAGTGCAGTGGTGTTCGGGCAGTGTAGGGGGTCGTGCTGGGGTGGTGTTTTAGGGTTCAGGGCAGTGCAGTGGTGTTCGGGCAGTGTAGGAGAGCGTGCTGGGAGTGGTGTTTTAGGGTTCAGGGCAGTGCAGTGGTGTTTGGGCAGTGTAGGGGGTCTTGCAGGGGGTGGAGCTTTAGGGTTTAGGGCAGTGCAGTGGTGTTCGGGCAGGGTAGGGGAGTGTGCTGGGGGTGGTGTTTTAGGGTTCAGGGCAGTGCAGTGGTGTTTGGGCAGTGTAGGGAGTCATGCAGCTGGTGGAGCTTTAGGGTTTAGGGCAGTGCAGTTGTGTTCGGGCAGGGGGTCATGCAGGGGGTGGTGTTTTATGGGTTAGGGCAGTGCAGTGGTGTTAGGGCAGTGTAGGGGGTTGTTAGAATGGGGGACCCCTAGTTGGCACAGGTAGGTACTTGTGACAAGCAGTGGTCCCTTCTTCTATTCAGGGCGAGAGAGTTACCCCCTCAGAACAACCCCTGCTCACCCTATAGGTAGTGTGGCGCGAGCAGTCAGGGCTAAACTTCAGGGCGCTAGTCAGTTAAGCATTTATGATCACACACAGTAAACCACAATGATCCCCCCACAAACGGACACCAGGCGTAAGTTGTATCAAAAATACGGATGCTTTATATAAAAGATTCTTTGTTACGCAGGCATGTACAAGACCATCAATAACGGTCGCGAAAGGGAAGCCACAAGATGATGATTAGGCACTGTTCTTGTCTTTGGTAACTTATTCGTTCACGAGCGCTTCACAGGGCTCGGTTGAGTCGGTCCAGTCACGGTGATGCGCAGCGTACCCGGGATACAGTGATACGGGGAAATCAGAACGTTGCGGACCCCGAGTCCGATAGAGAGTTCACTGTACCTGGGAACGTGCGATGTGGTTGGACGAGTCTTCAGGGGAGATGCAGGTTCTGCACCTCGTGGGTCTTCCGGATCAAGAATTCAGCGGGCGGCTCTCGGTAGACAGGTGCGGCCCAGGGCCTCCGACACGGACTGTGCGGGAGGTCACTGCGGAGGGCGGCACGGTCAGACTCAGGCTGGGAGGTGAAGCGGGGCGGCCGGATACGTTACGACGTACGGGCGGCCGTCCGAGGCTGGATTTCACTTCCCCACTAGAAATCCGGCGGGAGGGCGAGAGGGCACCAAGCGCGCTCCAGTAGCAGGCAGGTGACAGGGAAGCGGGGCGGCCAGACTCGATGGGTCCAGAGCGACTCAGGTAGAGCGGGGCTCTCGGCGAGTGGAGGCGGCCAGGCTTCTGGGTGTCACGGCCCTAGGAGGGATGCGAAGGTGCGCAGGGCACTCCGGCGGGAGAAAGCACACGGCTCGAATTCTCAGACGAGCGGAGACACGGTGAACCCACTGGTCCTGGGGTTCAGTTCAGGGGGCAAGCTCTTCTTCCAAGCCCTTGGAGATAGTTGAAAACAAAGTGCAAAGTCTCTTTCAGTCTTTTCCTCTCCTTCCTCAGCAAGGCACCTACTGCAGGCCAGTCCCTTAGGTCAGGGAAAGTTACTCCTCCTTCAGCTTCTTCCAGGTCCTTCTAGTCGGGCAGAGTTCCTTTGTGGTTCAATCTGGATCTGATTTCTTAGGAGCCAGGCTCCTACTTTTATACAGGGATTCTTTTGTTCTTTAGCGCCAGGGGGCCTGGGCCTGGCTCAGTCCAGTTTTGGAGCACTCTGTTGTGGTGACTCGGCTTGTTCCTTTCAGCAGCAGGGCAGAGACATCAGCCGCTCCACAGGGGGCGGCGCCGGCTTTGTGGTGGCAGAGCACAGGTCTATTCAAGAGTCAGGGTGCACTCCTCCCACCCATCCTGGTGTAATCTCTCTACCCACCACCTGGCAGCCAACCTGTCTCCTGGAATCCCCCAGCCCTGCTCCTGTACTGTTGCTAGGCAGGACACACACACACAGCAGAGGCGGACTGAGATGGTCAGGCACGCAAAGGCTAACTTTCTAAAAGTAGCATTTGCAAACCCAGGATATTAAAATAACCTTTACTAAAAGATGTATTTTATTATCCCGAGTTCAGGCATACTAAACATGACGTTCTACCAGGCTCTCTGAGTCCACTGGGGTCACAGCGTGTAGCGATCCCAGCAGCCCATTCTGGCCTATGGAGAGCAGGTAGCCTTCAATAGTGAAAAACGAAAATGGCTGTAATTCACTACTAAGACATGCCACACACATCAGGGCATGTCCTACCTTATACCTACAATGCACCCTGCGCTTAGGCCTACCAGAGGGGTGACTAACATGTAGTTAAGGGAAGGTTTAGGGACTGGTAAGTGGGGACACTTGCTCAGTCAGCGCGACGGTACCAGACCGCGCGCAGGTTCTGCAGTGGCAGACCCTAGACACATTTTACCCCGCTGCTTCGGTGGGTGGCACAACCCGTGCTGCAAGCCCACTAGCAGCATTTGGATATACAAGCCCTTGGCACCCCTGGTGCACTCTACTAGGGACTGATAGTAAACCAAATACCCCAAACGTGGAAGTCAATTCACATAATACATTTTACCATAGGGAGCACTTGCACTGTGGCACTGGATGGCAGTGGCACAGTGCCCTGAGCAGCTAACACCAACACAAAAACACATTGAGGCACAGACAAAAAATGGAAGGGTGACCCACGCCAATGGTGCCAGGTCTAACACGTGTCCCCTCCAGCTGAAAAGTGGGGAGAACTACCCTACCCCAGGGAGTTCTGCATCACTAAGGCGGAAAAACCTGGACAGACCGTCAGCATTGGCGTGATCTGTGCCAGGGCGATGCTCCACCGTAAAATCCATACCCTGTAGGGAGATGGACCACCTCAACAGTTTTGGGTTCTCACCCCTCATTTGCATCAACCATCTGAGGGGCCTGTGGTCGGTCTGAACCCGGAAGTGAGACCCAAACAAGTAGGGTCTTAGCTTCTTCAGCGCCCAGACCACAGCAAATGCTTCTCGTTCTATCGCACTCCACCTTTGTTCCCGGGGAAGTAGCCTCCTGCTAATAAAGGCTACGGGTTGGTCAAAGCCCTCCTCAGTGATCTGTGAGAGAACAGCCCCTACACCATGCTCTGATGCATCCGTCTGCACCAGGAACTCTTTGGAGAAGTCAGGAGCCAAGAGCACGGGCGCCGTGCACATGGCAGTTTTCAGGGTGTCGAAGGCTTTCTGACAGGTGTCAGTCCATATCACTTTTCTGGGCTGCTTCTTCGAAGTCAGCTCGGTCAAGGGGGCAACGATGCTGCCATACCCCTTGACAAACCTCCTGTAGTACCCGGTGAGTCCTAAAAAGGCCCTCACCTCCGTCTGGGTCTTTGGGGGCTCCCAAGCCAGGATGGTTTCCACTTTGGGTTGGAGGGGCGCCACCTGGCCGCTCCCCACTTGGTGTCCCAAATACACCACTGAACCCTGCCCGATCTGACACTTGCTTGCCTTGATCGTGAGGCCTGCCTTGCGCAGCGCCATCAACACTTCCCAGAGATGTTGCAGGTGTTCTTCCCATGTGCCGCTGAACACTGCGATGTCATCCAGGTAGGCGGCGCTGAACTCGGTCAGCCCAGCCAACACCTGGTTGACCAACCTCTGGAAGGTGGCAGGGGCATTCTTCATCCCAAAGGGCATCACCCGGAACTGGTAATGCCCATCTGGTGTAGAGAATGCGGACCTCTCTTTGGCCCCATCAGTTAAGGCGATCTGCCAGTACCCAGACGTTAAGTCAAACGTGCTGAGGTACCGTGCAGCCCCTAACCGATCGATGAGCTCATCAGCTCTGGGGATGGGGTGCGCGTCAGTCTTCGTGACGGAGTTGAGTCCTCGGTAGTCCACACAGAACCGGAGTTCGGGCGTGGCACCCGGCGCTGCAGCCTTTGGGACCAAGACCACGGGGCTGGCCCAAGGACTGCTGGAGGACTCAACCACCCCTAGGGCAAGCATCTTCGAGACCTCCTCTTTGATGCAGGCTCTGACCCTGTCAGTTACCCGGTAGGCCTTGTGCTTCACAGGTAAGCTGTCTCCTGTATCTACATCATGGACGCACCAATTTGTGATACCAGGAACCAGGGAGAACAGGTCAGGGAACTGCCCCAGCAGCTGGCGGCAGTCACCCTGTTGCTCAGGGGTCAGGGTGGGTGAGAGGTTAACTCCATCCACTGACCCGTCTCGCTCTGAGGCTACCAAGAGGTCAGGGAGAGGCTCGGACTCCTCTTCCGTCCCATCATCGGTGGCCAAGAGCATGCCCACTTCGGACCTCTCCAAGTGGGGCTTCAGTCGATTGACATGTAGGACCCTTAAGGGGTTCCTAGGAGACCGCAAGTTCACCAAGTAGGTGACAGAACTCTTGCGCTCCACAATCTCAAAGGGTCCGGTCCACTTGTCCTGGAGTGCACAAGGCTCCACAGGGGCCAGGACCCACACTTTTTGGCCAGGTTGAAGCTCAACCAGAGTGGCGTTCTGGTCGTACCACCGCTTCATTTCCTCCTGGCTGGCTTCCAGGTTTGCCTCAGCAAGCTGCCTGAAACGCCTAGTCTGGTTCCGGAAAGCCAGCATGTAACTGTATACATTCTGGGGAGGTTTCCTGGGAGATTGCTCCCAGCCTTCCTTGACCAGACTAAGAGGTCCTCGTACTGGGTGGCCATACAAAAGCTCAAAGGGACTGAACCCTAGAGACTTTTGTGGCACCTCGCGGTACGCAAAGAGAAGGCATGGTAAGAGGACGTCCCACTTACGCCTCATGGGTTCCTCGAGACCCATAATCATGCCCTTCAGGGTTCGGTTGAAGCGCTCAACCAACCCGTTTCCTTGGGGATGGTAAGGTGTGGTGAACTTGTAGGTTACACCACACTCTTGCCAAAGGGACTTCATATATTTCGATATGAAGTTGGTCCCCCTGTCAGACACCACCTCTAGAGGGAATCCTACGCGTGAGAAAATTCCCATCAGTGCCCGTCCCACCACGGGGGCCGTCACTGTCCTCAGAGGGATGGCTTCAGGGTACCGGGTGGCATGGTCCACCAAGACCAGGATAAACCTGTTGCCCATGGCTGTCTTGGGGTCCAGTGGCCCCACAATGTCAATCCCCACTCGCTGGAATGGGGTACTGACCACAGGGAAAGGTTGGAGTGGAGCTCTCAGCTTCCTTCCACTCTTGCCACTTGCCTGGCAAGTCTGGCATGTCCTGCAGTGAGTGTCAGAACTCCTGCGCATTTGGGGCCAATAAAAGTGGGTGACAAGCCTTTCAAAGGTCTTGTCCTGCCCCAAATGTCCTGCTAACGGTACGTCGTGAGCCAGCCCCAGTAGGAAGGCTCTGAACTTCTGGGGTACCACCAGCGCACGGGCTGACCCAGGTTCAGCAACCTTAGGCTCTGAGTATAGGAGGTCGTTCTCCCAGTAGATCAAGTGAGTTCCGGACTGATCACCATTGGCCTGGGCTGCAGCCTGCTGCCGCATACCCTCTAGAGAGGGGCACTCTTTCTGCTCCCTGCAGAATTCCTCCCTGGTGGGGCCTCCTTCTTGCTGCCAATGGGTCAGCTCAGGCAGGTCCCCCAGTTCGGCTATCTGTTCCCCGGTAGGCTCCAGGGCATCCCCCTCAAGGTCTGCTTCCTCCTGGGCCGTGGGAACGTCAGGAGCCGGATTCCCGTGCCTCCCTTGCCCTCTCTCTAAGGCCGGTTCCTGGGCCTCTCCCTCAGGCTCCAGGGTTCCTTCAACACCCCTACTGGCTGCCATCGACCGGGTGGTCACGCACGCCCAATCAGGCAAGCCCACCATCCGCAGGTGAGTTGTCTTCTCCACCTTTTCCCAAGGGGAGCTCTCCAAATCGTTACCTAGGAGACAATCAACAGGCATGGCCTCTCTCACAGCCACTTGCAGAGTACCAGAGACCCCCCCCCACTCAAAGGGAACCTGAGCCATTGGACACTGACTCTCTGTGTTGTCAGCGTTGACAACACGGCAGAATGCGTGCGGGACAACCTGCTCTTGAGACACCAGGTGTTGCTTGACAGCAGTCACACTGGCTCCTGTATCTCTAAGAGCTCCCACCCTCTTGCCATTTATGGTCACCCACTGCCCATACTTTTGAGTATTGGGGGGCAGCTGGGCCTCAGCGACCATCTCACTGTCTCCTAATGAGACTAGGGTCATCTGTACGGGATCCCCCGCCCCTTGGACATCTATCTCCCTCCCCAAGGCTACACTATTCACCTGCTTGGGGGGTGGAGCACCAGAGGGTGCTGGTTTGCCATACAGGGGGCACTTGGGATCCACGGAAATGTGCCCCAGGTTGTTACACTTGTAACATCGGAGGGGCCCTCTTTGAACAGGGTTACCTGTCGGGGCCCCGGTCTGCTTCGGGGGTGGGGGTGGCTGAGAACCTTTCCCTTGGTTCCCTTGGGAATTACTTTGGGGCCCTCTGTAGAACTCCCTCTGTTTACCCTTGTCCCCCCCACTCTTCTGCTGGGGACCCTGAACACCCTTGGCGGGGCCTCCTACGGGACCCTTGTGGACCCTGGTGCTGATCCAGCGGTCCGCCTCCTCAGCAAGCTTCCTCGGGTTGGACAGCTTGCTATCGATCAGGTGTTGGCGTAGCTCAGGAAAACAATTATCCGACAAGTGCTCCCATGCAATTAAATCAAACAGCCCTTGGTAATCATTCACTTTGCTACCCTTCACCCAACCATCCAGCGCTCTGCAAAAAAAGGTCACATATTCTACATAAGTGGTACCAGGTTTCTTGGTGCAATCCCTAAATCTCTGTCTGTACAGTTCAGGAGTTAACCCATACCTTGTCATAAGAGCCTCCTTCATGTGTGGATAGGATGTGTGGACATCAGAGGGGAGGTCTAGCAGTGTGTCCCGCCCCTCACTCAGGAACCTTCCCCACAACCCCGCTCCCCAATCCTTCTCAGGGACCCGGTGGGAGGACATGGCTACTTCATAGGCCCTAAACCACTGCCCAATATCATCCTGCTTATAATATTCTTTGACTACATCTTTAGGAATGTGCACCCTTGACTCTGTTGAATTGCTGCCACCAGAGGGTGAGTTGTCTAAACTCCTGGCCTTGAGATCCAACTCCCTCATTTTTACCTCATGCTCCATGGCCAGTTTCTGCCTTTCTCTCTCCATTTGCAGTTTTGCCATCTCCACCTCGTGTGCTCGGGCGGCACTCCTGTCGGCCAACTCCTCTGGCGACAGGCCTCTGCTAGGCTCAAACACACCTTCGGGGGGTATCACCTCCCGGGCATTCTCTGGGAACTTTGATTCGTGCCAGGCTCTCAGTGCTGTCACGTACTGATCCTTGTTGCTTAGTCCACTTTGCTTGATTCTGTACTTGGAGAGATATCCCTTCAGGACATCATTTGTGCACTTCCTCAGTGCCTCGGGCTCCCAATCGATGTCATCTACTCCAGAGAATACAGAGGGCGCTCCGCCTCCGTTGACTGAGCTAGGCATGGTTTCTTAAGGTGGAGATTTTTCTTTAGCAACAACTGTCACTCAATCTGTGGCTGCGTTATAGGTCTGCTCTACGTGGTGATCGATAATTCACTGTATGTAAATCATAAATGCAAATTCGAAATCCCACCGCTGCCACCAATGTTAGAATGGGGGACCCCTAGTTGGCACAGGTAGGTACTTGTGACAAGCAGTGGTCCCTTCTTCTATTCAGGGCGAGAGAGTTACCCCCTCAGAACAACCCCTGCTCACCCTATAGGTAGTGTGGCGCGAGCAGTCAGGGCTAAACTTCAGGGCGCTAGTCAGTTAAGCATTTATGATCACACACAGTAAACCACAATGATCCCCCCACAAACGGACACCAGGCGTAAGTTGTATCAAAAATACGGATGCTTTATATAAAAGATTCTTTGTTACGCAGGCATGTACAAGACCATCAATAACGGTCGCGAAAGGGAAGCCACAAGATGATGATTAGGCACTGTTCTTGTCTTTGGTAACTTATTCGTTCACGAGCGCTTCACAGGGCTCGGTTGAGTCGGTCCAGTCACGGTGATGCGCAGCGTACCCGGGATACAGTGATACGGGGAAATCAGAACGTTGCGGACCCCGAGTCCGATAGAGAGTTCACTGTACCTGGGAACGTGCGATGTGGTTGGACGAGTCTTCAGGGGAGATGCAGGTTCTGCACCTCGTGGGTCTTCCGGATCAAGAATTCAGCGGGCGGCTCTCGGTAGACAGGTGCGGCCCAGGGCCTCCGACACGGACTGTGCGGGAGGTCACTGCGGAGGGCGGCACGGTCAGACTCAGGCTGGGAGGTGAAGCGGGGCGGCCGGATACGTTACGACGTACGGGCGGCCGTCCGAGGCTGGATTTCACTTCCCCACTAGAAATCCGGCGGGAGGGCGAGAGGGCACCAAGCGCGCTCCAGTAGCAGGCAGGTGACAGGGAAGCGGGGCGGCCAGACTCGATGGGTCCAGAGCGACTCAGGTAGAGCGGGGCTCTCGGCGAGTGGAGGCGGCCAGGCTTCTGGGTATCACGGCCCTAGGAGGGATGCGAAGGTGCGCAGGGCACTCCGGCGGGAGAAAGCACACGGCTCGAATTCTCAGACGAGCGGAGACACGGTGAACCCACTGGTCCTGGGGTTCAGTTCAGGGGGCAAGCTCTTCTTCCAAGCCCTTGGAGATAGTTGAAAACAAAGTGCAAAGTCTCTTTCAGTCTTTTCCTCTCCTTCCTCAGCAAGGCACCTACTGCAGGCCAGTCCCTTAGGTCAGGGAAAGTTACTCCTCCTTCAGCTTCTTCCAGGTCCTTCTAGTCGGGCAGAGTTCCTTTGTGGTTCAATCTGGATCTGATTTCTTAGGAGCCAGGCTCCTACTTTTATACAGGGATTCTTTTGTTCTTTAGCGCCAGGGGGCCTGGGCCTGGCTCAGTCCAGTTTTGGAGCACTCTGTTGTGGTGACTCGGCTTGTTCCTTTCAGCAGCAGGGCAGAGACATCAGCCGCTCCACAGGGGGCGGCGCCGGCTTTGTGGTGGCAGAGCACAGGTCTATTCAAGAGTCAGGGTGCACTCCTCCCACCCATCCTGGTGTAATCTCTCTACCCACCACCTGGCAGCCAACCTGTCTCCTGGAATCCCCCAGCCCTGCTCCTGTACTGTTGCTAGGCAGGACACACACACACAGCAGAGGCGGACTGAGATGGTCAGGCACGCAAAGGCTAACTTTCTAAAAGTAGCATTTGCAAACCCAGGATATTAAAATAACCTTTACTAAAAGATGTATTTTATTATCCCGAGTTCAGGCATACTAAACATGACGTTCTACCAGGCTCTCTGAGTCCACTGGGGTCACAGCGTGTAGCGATCCCAGCAGCCCATTCTGGCCTATGGAGAGCAGGTAGCCTTCAATAGTGAAAAACGAAAATGGCTGTAATTCACTACTAAGACATGCCACACACATCAGGGCATGTCCTACCTTATACCTACAATGCACCCTGCGCTTAGGCCTACCAGAGGGGTGACTAACATGTAGTTAAGGGAAGGTTTAGGGACTGGTAAGTGGGGACACTTGCTCAGTCAGCGCGACGGTACCAGACCGCGCGCAGGTTCTGCAGTGGCAGACCCTAGACACATTTTACCCCGCTGCTTCGGTGGGTGGCACAACCCGTGCTGCAAGCCCACTAGCAGCATTTGGATATACAAGCCCTTGGCACCCCTGGTGCACTCTACTAGGGACTGATAGTAAACCAAATACCCCAAACGTGGAAGTCAATTCACATAATACATTTTACCATAGGGAGCACTTGCACTGTGGCACTGGATGGCAGTGGCACAGTGCCCTGAGCAGCTAACACCAACACAAAAACACATTGAGGCACAGACAAAAAATGGAAGGGTGACCCACGCCAATGGTGCCAGGTCTAACAGGGGTCGTGCAGGGGGGTGGTGTTTTAGGGTTTAGGGCAGTGCAGTGGTGTTCGGGCATTGTAGGGGGTCATGCAGGGGGTGGTGTTTTAGGGTTTAGGGCAGTGCAGTGGTGTTCGGCAGTGTAGGGGGTCGTGCAAGGGGGTGGTGTTTTAGGGTTTAGGGCAGTGCAGTGGTGTTCGGGCAGTGTTGGGAGTCGTGCGGGGGGTGGTGTTTTAGGCTTTAGGGCAGTGCAGTGGTATTCGGGCAGTGCAGGGGGTCGTGTAGGGGGTGGTGTTTTAGGGTTTAAGGCAGTGCAGTGGTGTTCGGGCAGTGTAGGGGGTCGTGCTAAGGGTCGTGTTTTAGGGTTTAGGGCAGTGCAGTGGTCTTTGGGTAGTGTAGGTCGTGTTTTAGGGGTGTGTGTTAGGGTTTAGGGCAGTGCAGTGCTGTTGGGGTAGTGTAGGGGGTCATGCTGGGGGTGGTGTTTTAGGGTTTAGGGCAGTGCATTGGTGTTTGGGCAGTGTATGGGGTCGTGCAGGGGGTGGTGTTTCAGGGTTTAGGGCAGTGCAGTGGTGTTCGGGCAGTGTAGGGGGTCATGCAGGGGGTGGTGTTTTAGGGTTTAGGGCAGTGCAGTGGTGTTCGGGCAGTGTAGGAGGTTGTGCAGGTGGGTGGTGATTTAGGGTTCAGGGCAGTGCAGTGGTGTTTGGGCAGTTTAGGAGGTCGTGCTGGGGTGGTGATTTAGGGTTCAGGGCAGTGCAGTGGTGTTTGGGCAGTGTAGGGGGTCGTACAGGTGGTGGTGATTTAGGGTTCAGGGCAGTGCAGTGTTCGGGCAGTGTAGGGGGTCGTGCAGGGGGTGGAGTTTTAGGGTTCAGGGCAGTGCAGTGGTGTTCGGGCAGTGTAGGGGTTGTGCTGGGGGTGGTGTTTTAGGGTTCAGGGCAGTGCAGTGGTGTTCGGGCAGTGTAGGGGGTCCTGCTGGGGGTAGTCGTTTAGGGTAGTGCAGTGGTGTTTGGGTAGTATAGGGGGTACTGCTGGGGGTAGTGTTTTAGGGTTTAGGGTAGTGGAGTGGTGTTTGGGTAGTGTAGGGGGTCATGCTGGGGGTAGTGTTTTAGGGTTTAGGGTAGTGCAGTGGTGTTTGTGTAGTGTAGGGGGTCGTGCAGGGGGTGGTGTTTTATGGTTTAGGGCAGTGCAGTGGTGTTTGGGCAGTGTAGGTGGTCGTGCAGGGGGGTGGTGATTTAGGGTTCAGGGCAGTGCAGTGGTGTTCAGGCAGTTTAGGAGGTCATTCTGGGGGTGGTGTTTTAGGGTTCAGGGCAGTGCAGTGGTGTTCGGGCAGTGTAGGGGGTCGTGCAGGGGGATAGAGTTTTAGGGTTCAGGGCAGTGGTGTTCGGGCAGTGTAGGGGGTCGTGCAGGGGGGTGGTGATTTAGGGTTCAGGGCAGTGCAGTGGTGTTCGGGCAGTGTAGGGGTTCATGCAGGGGGTGGTGTTTTATGGTTTAGGGCAGTGCAGTGGTGTTAGGGCAGTGTAGGGGGTCGTGCAAGGGGGTGGTGTTTTAGGGTTTAGGGCAGTGCAGTGGTGTTCGGGCATTGTAGGGGGTCATGCAGGGGGTGGTGTTTTAGGGTTTAGGGCAGTGCAGTGTTGTTCGGCAGTGTAGGGGGTCGTGCAAGGGGGTGGTGTTTTAGGTTTTAGGGCAGTGCACTGGTATTCGGGCAGTGTAGGGGTCATGCTGGGGTGGTGTTTTAGGGTTTAGGGTAGAGCAGTGGTGTTTGGGCAGTGTAGGGGGTCGTGCTGGCGTGGTGTTTTAGGGTTTAGGGTAGGGCAGTGGTGTTTGGGCAGTGTTGGGAGTCGTGCAGGGGGTGGTGTTTTAGGGTTAAGGGCAGTGCAGTGGTGTTCTGGCAGTGTAGGGGGTCGTTCAGGGGGGTGGTGTTTAAGGGTTTAGGGCAGTGCAGTAGTGTTCGGGCAGTGTAGGGGGTCATGCAGGGGGTGGTGTTTTAGGGTTGAGGGCAGTGCAGTGATGTTCGGGCAGTGCAGGGGGTCATGCAGGGGGTGGTGTTTTATGGGTTAGGGCAGTGCAGTGGTGTTAGGGCAGTGTAGGGGGTCGTGCAGGGGGGTGGTGTTTTAGGGTTTAGGGCAGTGCAGTGGTGTTCGGGCATTGTAGGGGGTCATGCAGGGGGTGGTGTTTTAGGGTTTAGGGCAGTGCAGTGGTGTTCGGCAGTGTAGGGGGTCGTGCAAGGGGGTGGTGTTTTAGGGTTTAGGGCAGTGCAGTGGTGTTCGGGCAGTGTTGGGAGTCGTGCGGGGGGGTGGTGTTTTAGGCTTTAGGGCAGTGCAGTGGTATTCGGGCAGTGCAGGGGGTCATGTAGGGGGTGGTGTTTTAGGGTTTAAGGCAGTGCAGTGGTGTTCGGGCAGTGTAGGGGGTCATGCTAAGGGTCGTGTTTTAGGGTTTAGGGCAGTGCAGTGGTCTTTGGGTAGTGTAGGTCGTGTTTAAGGGGTGTGTGTTAGGGTTTAGGGCAGTGCAGTTGTGTTCGAGTAGATAGGGGTCGTGCTGGGGGTGGTGTTTTAGGGTTTAGGGCAGTGCAGTGCTGTTGGGGTAGTGTAGGGGGTCATGCTGGGGGTGGTGTTTTAGGGTTTAGGGCAGTGCATTGGTGTTTGGGCAGTGTATGGGGTCGTGCAGGGGGTGGTGTTTCAGGGTTTAGGGCAGTGCAGTGGTGTTCGGGCAGTGTAGGGGGTCATGCAGGGGGTGGTGTTTTAGGGCTTAGGGCAGTGCAGTGGTGTTCGGGCAGTGTAGGAGGTTGTGCAGGTGGGTGGTGATTTAGGGTTCAGGGCAGTGCAGTGGTGTTTGGGCAGTTTAGGAGGTCGTGCTGGGGGTGGTGATTTAGGGTTCAGGGCAGTGCAGTGGTGTTCGGGCAGTGTAGGGGGTCGTACAGGTGGTGGTGATTTAGGGTTCAGGGCAGTGCAGTGGTGTTCGGGCAGTGTAGGGGGTCGTGCAGGGGGTGGAGTTTTAGGGTTCAGGGCAGTGCAGTGGTGTTCGGGCAGTGTAGGGGTTGTGCTGGGGGTGGTGTTTTAGGGTTCAGGGCAGTGCAGTGGTGTTCGGGCAGTGTAGGGGGTCCTGCTGGGGGTAGTCGTTTAGGGTAGTGCAGTGGTGTTTGGGTAGTATAGGGGGTACTGCTGGGGGTAGTGTTTTAGGGTTTAGGGTAGTGGAGTGGTGTTTGGGTAGTGTAGGGGGTCGTGCTGGGGGTAGTGTTTTAGGGTTTAGGGTAGTGCAGTGGTGTTTGTGTAGTGTAGGGGGTCGTGCAGGGGGTGGTGTTTTAGGGTTCAGGGCAGTGCAGTGGTGTTCGGGCAGTGTAGGGGGTCGTGCAGGGGGGTGGTGATTTAGGGTTCAGGGCAGTGCAGTGGTGTTCGGGCAGGGTAGGGGTTCATGCAGGGGGTGGTGTTTTATGGTTTAGGGCAGTGCAGTGGTGTTAGGGCAGTGTAGGGGGTCGTGCAAGGGGGTGGTGTTTTAGGGTTTAGGGCAGTGCAGTGGTGTTCGGGCATTGTAGGGGGTCATGCAGGGGGTGGTGTTTTAGGGTTTAGGGCAGTGCAGTGGTGTTCGGCAGTGTAAGGGGTCGTGCAAGGGGGTGGTGTTTTAGGTTTTAGGGCAGTGCAGTGGTATTCGGGCAGTGTAGGGGTCATGCTGGGGTGGTGTTTTAGGGTTTAGGGTAGAGCAGTGGTGTTTGGGCAGTGTAGGGGGTCGTGCTGGCGTGGTGTTTTAGGGTTTAGGGTAGGGCAGTGGTGTTTGGGCAGTGTTGGGAGTCCTGCAGGGGGTGGTGTTTTAGGGTTAAGGGCAGTGCAGTGGTGTTCTGGCAGTGTAGGGGGTCGTTCAGGGGGGTGGTGTTTAAGGGTTTAGGGCAGTGCAGTAGTGTTCGGGCAGTGTAGGGGGTCGTGCAGGGGGTGGTGTTTTAGGGTTGAGGGCAGTGCAGTGGTGTTCGGGCAGTGCAGGGGGTCATGCAGGGGTGGTGGTTTAGGGTTTAGGGCAGTGCAGTGGTGTTCGGGCAGTGTTGGGAGTCGTGCAGGGGGGTGGTGTTTTAGGCTTTAGGGCAGTGCAGTGGTATTCGGGCAGTGCAGGGGGTCGTGTAGGGGGTGGTGTTTTAGGGTTTAAGGCAGTGCAGTGGTGTTCGGGCAGTGTAGGGGGTCGTGCTAAGGGTCGTGTTTTAGGGTTTAGGGCAGTGCAGTGGTCTTTGGGTAGTGTAGGAGGTCGTGTTTTAGGGGTGTGTGTTAGGGTTTAGGGCAGTGCAGTTGTGTTCGAGTAGATAGGGGTCGTGCTGGGGGTGGTGTTTTAGGGTTTAGGGCAGTGCATTGGTGTTTGGGCAGTGTATGGGGTCGTGCAGGGGGTGGTGTTTCAGGGTTTAGGGCAGTGCAGTGGTGTTCGGGCAGTGTAGGGTGTCATGCAGGGGGTGGTGTTTTAGGGTTTAGCGCAGTGCAGTGGTGTTCGGGCAGTGTAGGAGGTTGTGCAGGTGGGTGGTGATTTAGGGTTCAGGGCAGTGCAGTGGTGTTTGGGCAGTTTAGGAGGTCGTGCTGAGGGTGGTGATTTAGGGTTCAGGGCAGTGCAGTGGTGTTCGGGCAGTGTAGGGGGTCGTGCAGGTGGTGGTGATTTAGGGTTCAGGGCAGTGCAGTGGTGTTCGGGCAGTGTAGGGGGTCGTGCAGGGGGTTGAGTTTTAGGGTTCAGGGCAGTGCAGTGGTGTTCGTGCAGTGTAGGGGTTGTGCTGGGGGTGGTGTTTTAGGGTTCAGGGCAGTGCAGTGGTGTTCGGGCAGTGTAGGGGGTCCTGCGGGGGGTAGTCGTTTAGGGTAGTGCAGTGGTGTTTGGGTAGTATAGGGGGTACTGCTGGGGGTAGTGTTTTAGGGTTTAGGGTAGTGGAGTGGTGTTTGGGTAGTGTAGGGGGTCGTGCTGGGGGTAGTGTTTTAGGGTTTAGGGTAGTGCAGTGGTGTTTGTGTAGTGTAGGGGTCGTGCAGGGGGTGGTGTTTTAGGGTTCAGGGCAGTGCAGTGGTGTTCGGGCAGTGTAGGGGGTCGTGCAGGGGGGTGGTGATTTAGGGTTCAGGGCAGTGCAGTGGTGTTCGGGCAGGGTAGGGGTTCATGCAGGGGGTGGTGTTTTATGGTTTAGGGCAGTGCAGTGGTGTTAGGGCAGTGTAGGGGGTCGTGCAAGGGGGTGGTGTTTTAGGGTTTAGGGCAGTGCAGTGGTGTTCGGGCATTGTAGGGGGTCATGCAGGGGGTGGTGTTTTAGGGTTTAGGGCAGTGCAGTGGTATTCGGCAGTGTAGGGGGTCGTGCAAGGGGGTGGTGTTTTAGGTTTTAGGGCAGTGCAGTGGTATTCGGGCAGTGTAGGGGTCATGCTGGGGTGGTGTTTTAGGGTTTAGGGTAGAGCAGTGGTGTTTGGGCAGTGTAGGGGGTCGTGCTGGCGTGGTGTTTTAGGGTTTAGGGTAGGGCAGTGGTGTTTGGGCAGTGTTGGGAGTCCTGCAGGGGGTGGTGTTTTAGGGTTAAGGGCAGTGCAGTGGTGTTCTGGCAGTGTAGGGGGTCGTTCAGGGGGGTGGTGTTTAAGGGTTTAGGGCAGTGCAGTAGTGTTCGGGCAGTGTAGGGGGTCGTGCAGGGGGTGGTGTTTTAGGGTTGAGGGCAGTGCAGTGGTGTTCGGGTAGTGCAGGGGGTCGTGCAGGGGGTGGTGTTTTAGGGTTTAGGGCAGTGCAGTGGTGTTCGGGCAGTGTTGGGAGTCGTGCAGGGGGGTGGTGTTTTAGGCTTTAGGGCAGTGCAGTGGTATTCGGGCAGTGCAGGGGGTAGTGTAGGGGGTAGTGTTTTAGGGTTTAAGGCAGTGCAGTGGTGTTCGGGCAGTGTAGGGGGTCGTGCTAAGGGTCGTGTTTTAGGGTTTAGGGCAGTGCAGTGGTCTTTGGGTAGTGTAGGAGGTCGTGTTTTAGGGGTGTGTGTTAGGGTTTAGGGCAGTGCAGTTGTGTTCGAGTAGATAGGGGTCGTGCTGGGGGTGGTGTTTTAGGGTTTAGGGCAGTGCATTGGTGTTTGGGCAGTGTATGGGGTCGTGCAGGGGGTGGTGTTTCAGGGTTTAGGGCAGTGCAGTGGTGTTCGGGCAGTGTAGGGGGTCATGCAGGGGGTGGTGTTTTAGGGTTTAGCGCAGTGCAGTGGTGTTCGGGCAGTGTAGGAGGTTGTGCAGGTGGGTGGTGATTTAGGGTTCAGGGCAGTGCAGTGGTGTTTGGGCAGTTTAGGAGGTCGTGCTGAGGGTGGTGACTTAGGGTTCAGGGCAGTGCAGTGGTGTTCGGGCAGTGTAGGGGGTCGTACAGGTGGTGGTGATTTAGGGTTCAGGGCAGTGCAGTGGTGTTCGGGCAGTGTAGGGGGTCGTGCAGAGGGTGGAGTTTTAGGGTTCAGGGCAGTGCAGTGGTGTTCGTGCAGTGTAGGGGTTGTGCTGGGGGTGGTGTTTTAGGGTTCAGGGCAGTGCAGTGGTGTTCGGGCAGTGTAGGGGGTCCTGCGGGGGGTAGTCGTTTAGGGTAGTGCAGCGGTGTTTGGGTAGTATAGGGGGTACTGCTGGGGGTAGTGTTTTAGGGTTTAGGGTAGTGGAGTGGTGTTTGGGTAGTGTAGGGGGTCGTGCTGGGGGTAGTGTTTTAGGGTTTAGGGTAGTGCAGTGGTGTTTGTGTAGTGTAGGGGGTCGAGCAGGGGGTGGTGTTTTAGGGTTTATGGCAGTGCAGTGGTGTTTGGGCAGTGTAGGTGGTCGTGCAGGGGGTGGTGATTTAGGGTTCAGGGCAGTGCAGTGGTGTTTGGGCAGTGTAGGGGGTCGTGCAGGGGGGTGGTGATTTAGGGTTCAGGGCAGTGCAGTGGTGTTCAGGCAGTGTAGGGGGTTGTGCTGGGGGTGGTGTTTTAGGGTTCAGGGCACTGCAGTGCTGTACTGACAGTGTAGTGGGTCGTGCTGGGGGTGGTGTTTTAGGGTTCAGGGCAGTGCAGTGGTGTTTGGGCACTGTAGGGGGTCGTGCTGGGATGGTGTTTTAGGGTTCAGGGCAGTGCAGTGGTTTCCGGGCAGTGTAGGGGGTCATGCTGGGGTGGTGTTTTAGGGTTCAGTGCAGTGCAGTGGTGTTCGGGCAGTGTAGGGGGTCGTGCTGGGGGTGGTGTTTTAGGGTTCAGGGCAGTGCAGTAGTGTTTGGGCAGTGTAGGGGGTTGTGCTGGGGGTGGTGTTTTAGGGTTCAGAGCAGTGCAGTGGTGTACAGGCAGTGTAGGGGGTCATGCTGGGGGTGCTGTTTTAGGGTTCAGGGCAGTGCAGTGGTGTTCTGGCAGTGTAGGGGGTCGTGTAGGGGGATGGTGTTTTAGGGTTCAGGGCAGTGCAGTGTGTTCGGGCAGTGTAGGGGGTCGTGCAGGGGTGTGGTGATTTAGGGTTCAGGGCAGTGCAGTGGTGTTCGGGCAGTTTAGGAAGTTGTGCTGGGGGTGGTGTTTTAGGGTTCAGGGCAGTGCAGTGGTATTCGGGAAGTGTAGGGGGTCGTGCTGGGGGTGGTGTTTTAGGGTTCAGGGCAGTGCAGTGGTGTACTGACAGTGTAGGGGGTCGTGCTGGGGGTGGTGTTTTAGGGTTCAGGGCAGTGCAGTGGTGTTCGGGCAGTGTAGGGGGTCATGCTGGGATGGTGTTTTAGGGTTCAGGGCAGTGCAGTGGTGTTCGGGCAGTGTAGGAGGTCGTGCTGGGGTGGTGTTTTAGGGTTCAGGGCAGTGCAGTGGTGTTTGAGCAGTGTAGGGGGTTGTGCTGGGGTGGTGTTTTAGGGTTCAGGGCAGTGCAGTGGTGTACGGGCAGTGTAGGGGGTTGTGCTGGGGCTGGTGTTTTAGGGTTCAGGGAAGTGCAGTGGTGTTCGGGCAGTGTAGGGGGTCATGCAGGGGGTGGAGCTTTAGGGTTTAGGGCAGTGCAGTGGTGTTTGGGCAGGGTAGGGGGTCGTGCAGGGCGTGGTGTTTTAGGGTTTAGGGCAGTGCAGCGGTGTTAGGGCAGTGTAGGGTTCGTGCAGGGGGGTGGTGTTTTAGGGTTTAGGGCAGTGCAGTGGTGTTCTGGCATTGTAGGGGATCATGCAGGGGGTGGTGTTTTAGGGTTTAGGGCAGTGCAGTGGTGTTCGGCAGTGTTGGGGGTCATGCAGGGGATGGTGTTTTAGGTTTTAGGGCAGTGCAGTGGTGTTCGGGCAGTGTAGGGGTCATGCTGGGGTGATGTTTAGGGGTTAGGGCAGAGTAGTGGTGTTTGGGCAGTGTAGGGGATCGTGCTGGGGGTGGTGTTTTAGGGTTTAGGGCAGTGCAGTGCTGTTGGGGTAGTGTAGGGGGTCGTGCTGGGGTGGTGTTTTAGGGTTTAGGGCAGTGCAGTGCTGTTGGGGTAGTGTAGGGGGTCGTGCTGGGGGTGGTGTTTTAGGGTTTAGGGCAGTGCAGTGGTGTTCGGGCAGTGTAGGGGGTCGTGCTAAGGGTCGTGTTTTAGGGTTTAGGGCAGTGCAGTGGTCTTTGGGTAGTGTAGGGGGTCGTGTTTTAGGGTTGTGTGTTAGGGTTTAGGGCAGTGCAGTTGTGTTTGAGTAGATAGGGGTCGTGCTGGGGTGGTGTTTTAGGGTTTAGGGCAGTGCAGTGCTGTTGGGGTAGTGTAGGGGGTCGTGCTGAGGGTGGTGTTTTAGGGTTTAGGGCAGTGCATTGGTGGTTGGGCAGTGTATGGGGTCGTGCAGGGGGTGGTGTTTTAGGGTTTAGTGCAGTGGTGTTCGGGCAGTGTAGGGGGTCATGCAGGGGGTGGTGTTTTAGGGTTCAGGGCAGTGCAGTGGTGTTGGGGCAGTGTAGGGGGTCGTGCTGGGGTTGGTGTTTTAGGGTTCAGGGCAGTGCAGTGGTGTTCGGGCAGTGTAGGGGGTCCTGCTGGGGGTAGTCGTTTAGGGTAGTGAAGTGGTGTTTGGGTAGTATAGGGGGTACTGCTGGGGGTAGTGTTTTAGGGTTCAGGGCAGTGCAGTGGTGTTCGGGCAGTGTAGGGGGTAGTGCTGGGGTGGTGTTTTAGGGTTCAGGGCAGTGCAGTGGTGTTCGGGCAGTGTAGGGGACTGTGCTGGGGGTGGTGTTTTAGGGTTCAGGGCAGTGCAGTGCAGTGGTGTTTGGGCAGTGTAGGGAGTCATGCAGCTGGTGGAGCTTTAGGGATTAGGGCAGTGTAGGGGTCATGCTGGGGTGTTTTACGGTTTAGGGTAGAGGAGTGGTGTTTGGGCAGTGTAGGGGGTCGTGCTGGGGTGGTGTTTTAGGGTTTAGGGTAGGGCAGTGGTGTTCGGGCAGTGTTGGGAGTCGTGCAGGGGGGTGGTGTTTTAGGGTTAAGGGCAGTGCAGTGATGTTCTGGCAGTGTAGGGGGTCGTTCAGGGGGGTGGTGTTTAAGGGTTTAGGGCAGTGCAGTAGTGTTCGGGCAGTGTAGGGGATCGTGCAGGGGGTGGTGTTTTAGGGTTGAGGGCAGTGCAGTGGTGTTCTGGCAGTGTAGGGGGTCGTGCGGGGGGGGTGTTTTAGGCTTTAGGGCAGTGCAATGGTATTCGGGCAGTGCAGGGGGTCGTATAGGGGGTCGTATAGGGGGTGGTGTTTTAGGGTTTAAGGCAGTGCAGTGGTGTTCGGGCAGTATAGGGGGTCGTGCTAAGGGTCGTGTTTTAGGGTTTAGGGCAGTGCAGTGGTCTTTGGGTAGTGTAGGAGGTCGTGTTTTAGGGGTGTGTGTTAGGGTTTAGGGCAGTGCAGTTGTGTTCGAGTAGATAGGGGTCGTGCTGGGGGTGGTGTTTTAGGGTTTAGGGCAGTGCAGTGCTGTTGGGGTAGTGTAGGGGGTCATGCTGGGGGTGGTGTTTTAGGGTTTAGGGCAGTTCATTGGTGTTTTGGCAGTGTATGGGGTCGTGCAGGGGGTGGTGTTTCAGGGTTTAGGGCAGTGCAGTGGTGTTCGGGCAGTGTAGGGGGTCATGCACGGGGTGGTGTTTTAGGGTTTAGGGCAGTGCAGTGGTGTTCGGGCAGTGTAGGAGGTTGTGCAGGTGGGTGGTGATTTAGGGTTCAGGGCAGTGCAGTGGTGTTCGGGCAGTGTAGGGGTTGTGCTGGGGGTGGTGTTTTAGGGTTCAGGGCAGTGCAGTGGTGTTCGGGCAGTGTAGGGGGTCCTGCTGGGGGTAGTCGTTTAGGGTAGTGCAGTGGTGTTTGGGTAGTATAGGGGGTACTGCTGGGGGTAGTGTTTTAGGGTTTAGGGTAGTGGAGTGGTGTTTGGGTAGTGTAGGGGGTCGTGCTGGGGGTAGTGTTTTAGGGTTTAGGGTAGTGCAGTGGTGTTTGTGTAGTGTAGGGGGTCGTGCAGGGAGTGGTGTTTTAGGGTTTAGGGCAGTGCAGTGGTGTTCGGGCAGTGTAGGTGGTCTTGCAGGGGGGTGGTATTTTAAGGTTCAGGGCAGTGCAGTGGTGTTCAGGCAGTTTAGGAGGTCATTCTGGGGGTGGTGTTTTAGGGTTCAGGGCAGTGCAGTGGTGTTCAGGCAGTGTAGGGGGTCCTGCATGGGGTGGTGTTTTAGGGTTCAGTGCAGTGCAGTGGTGTTCGGGCAGTGTAGGGGGTCGTGCAGGGGGTGGTGTTTTAGTGTTTAGGGCAGTGTAGTGGTGTTCGGGCAGTGTAGGGGGTCGCGCAGGGGGTTGTGTTTTAGGGTTTAGGGCAGTGCAGTGGTGTTCGGGCGGTGTAGGGGGTCGTGTTTTAGGGTTTAGGGCAGTGCAGTAGTGTTTGGGCATTGTAGGGGGTCATGCAGAGGGGTGGTGTTTTAGGGTTCTGGGCAGTGCAGTGGTGTTCGGGCAGTGTAGGGGGTCGTGCAGGGGGATGGTGTTTTAGGGTTTAGGGCAGTGCAGTGGTCTTCGGGCAGTGTAGGGGGTCGTGCAGGGGGTGGTGATTTAGGGTTCATGGCAGTGCAGTGGTGTTCGGGCAGTTTAGGGGGTCATGCTGGGGTGGTGTTTTAGGGTTCAGGGCAGTGCAGTGGTGTACTGACAGTGTATGGGGTCGTGCTGGGGGTGGTGTTTTAGGGTTCAGTGCAGTGGTGTTCGGGCAGTGTAGGGGGCTGTGCTGGGATGGTGTTTTAGGGTTCAGGGCAGTGCAGTGGTGTTCGGGCAGTGTAGGGGGTCGTGCTGGGGTGGTGTTTTAGGGTTCAGGGCAGTGCAGTGGTGTTCGGGCAGTGTAGGGGATTGTGCTGGGGGTGGTGTTTTAGGGTTCAGGGCAGTGCAGTGCAGTGGTGTTTGGGCAGTGTAGGGAGTCATGCAGCTGGTGGAGCTTTAGGGATTAGGGCAGTGCAGTTGTGTTTGGGCAGGGTATGGGGTCATGCAGGGGGTGGTGTTTTATGGTTTAGGGCAGTGCAGTGGTGTTAGGGCAGTGTAGGGGGTCGTGCAGGGAGGTGGTGTTTTAGGGTTTAGGGCAGTGCAGTGGTGTTCGGGCAGTGTAGGGGTCATGCTGGGGTGGTGTTTTAGGGTTTAGGGTAGAGGAGTGGTGTTTGGGCAGTGTAGGGGGTCGTGCTGGGGTGGTGTTTTAGGGTTTAGGGTAGGGCAGTGGTGTTCGGGCAGTGTTGGGAGTCGTGCAGGGGGGTGGTGTTTTAGGGTTAAGGGCAGTGCAGTGGTGTTCTGGCAGTGTAGGGGGTCGTTCAGGGGGGTGGTGTTTAAGGGTTTAGGGCAGTGCAGTAGTGTTCGGGCAGTGTGGGGGTCGTGCAGGGGGTGGTGTTTTAGGGTTGAGGGCAGTGCAGTGGTGTTCTGGCAGTGTAGGGGGTGGTGCGGGAGGGGTGGTGTTTTAGGCTTTAGGGCAGTGCAGTGGTATTCGGGCAGTGCAGGGGGTCGTGTAGGGGGTGGTGTTTTAGGGTTTAAGGCAGTGCAGTGGTGTTCGGGCAGTATAGGGGGTCGTGCTAAGGGTCGTGTTTTAGGGTTTAGGGCAGTGCAGTGGTCTTTGGGTAGTGTAGGAGGTCGTGTTTTAGGGGTGTGTGTTAGGGTTTAGGGCAGTGCAGTTGTGTTCGAGTAGATAGGGGTCGTGCTGGGGGTGGTGTTTTAGGGTTTAGGGCAGTGCAGTGCTGTTGAGGTAGTGTAGGGGGTCATGCTGGGGGTGGTGTTTTAGGGTTTAGGGCAGTTCATTGGTGTTTGGGCAGTGTATGGGGTCGTGCAGGGGGTGGTGTTTCAGGGTTTAGGGCAGTGCAGTGGTGTTCGGGCAGTGTAGGGGGTCGTGCAGGTGGGTGGTGATTTAGGGTTCAGGGCAGTGCAGTGGTGTTCGGGCAGTTTAGGAGGTCATGCTGGGGGTGGTGATTTAGGGTTCAGGGCAGTGCAGTGGTGATCGGGCAGTGTAGGGGGTCGTGCAGGGGGTGGTGATTAAGGGTTCAGGGCAGTGCAGTGTTGTTCGGGCAGTGTAGGGGGTCGTGCAGGGGGTGGTGTTTTAGGGTTCAGGGCACCGCAGTGGTGTTCGGGCAGCGAGGGGGTCGTGCTGGGGGTGGTGTTTTAGGGTTCAGTGCAGTGGTGTTAGGGCAGTGTAGGGGGTCGTGCAGGGGGTGGTGTTTTAGGGTTCAGGGCAGTACAGTGGTGTTCGGGCAGTGTAGGGGTTCCTGCTGGGGGTAGTCGTTTAGGGTAGTGCAGTGGTGTTTGGGTAGTGTAGGGGGTCGTGCTGGGGGTAGTGTTTTAGGGTTTAGGGTAGTGCAGTGGTGTTTGTGTAGTGTAGGGGGTCGTGCAGGGGGTGGTGTTTTAGGGTTTAGGGCAGAGAAGTGGTGTTCGGGCAGTGTAGGTGGTCATGCAGGGGGTGGTGATTTAGGGTTCAGGGCAGTGCAGTGGTGTTCAGGCAGTTTAGGAGGTCATTCTTGGGGTGGTGTTTTAGGGTTCAGGGCAGTGCAGTGGTGTTGGGGCAGTGTAGGGGGTCCTGCATGGGGTGGTGTTTTAGGGTTCAGGGCAGTGCAGTGGTGTTCGGGCAGTGTAGGGGGTCATGCAGGGGGTGGTGTTTTAGTGTTTAGGGCAGTGTAGTGGTGTTCGGGCAGTGTACGGGGTCGTGCAGGGGGTTGTGTTTTAGGGTTTAGGGCAGTGCAGTGGTGTTCGGGCAGTGTAGGGGGTCGTGTTTTAGGGTTTAGGGCAGTGCAGTAGTGTTTGGGCATTGTAGGGGGTCATGCAGAGGGGTGGTGTTTTATGGTTCTGGGCAGTGCAGTGGTGTTCGGGCAGTGTAGGGGGTTGTGCAGGGGGATGGTGTTTTAGGGTTCAGGGCAGTGCAGTGGTGTTCGGGCAGTGTAGGGGGTCGTGCAGGGGGGTGGTGATTTAGGGTTCAGGGCAGTGCAGTGGTGTTCGGGCAGTTTAGGAAGTTATGCTGGGGGTGGTGTTTTAGGGTTCAGGGCAGTGCAGTGGTGTTCGGGCAGTGTAGGGGGTCATGCTGGGGGTGGTGTTTTAGGGTTCAGGGCAGTGCAGTGTGTACTGACAGTGTAGGGGGTCGTGCTGGGGGTGGTGTTTTAGGGTTCATGGCAGTGCGGTGGTGTTCGGGCAGTGTAGGGGGTCATGCTGGGATGGTGTTTTAGGGTTCAGTGCAGTGCAGTGGTGTTCGGGCAGTGTAGGGGGTCGTGCTGGGGTGGTGTTTTAGGGTTCAGGGCAGTGCAGTGGTGTTCGGGCAGTGTAGGGGGGCGTGCTGGGGGTGGTGTTTTATGGTTTAGGGCAGTGCAGTGGTGTTAAGGCAGTGTAGGGGGTCGTGCAGGGGGGTGGTATTTTAGGGTTTAGGGCAGTGCAGTAGTGTTTGGGCATTGTAGCGGGTCATGCAGGGGGTGGTGTTTTAGGGTTTAGGGCAGTGCAGTGGTGTTCGGCAGTGTAGGGAGTCGTGCAAGGGGGGGGGGGGTTTTAGGGCAGAGCAGTGGTGTTTGGGCAGTGTAGGGGGTCGTGCTGGGGTGGTGTTTTAGGGTTTAGGGTAGGGCAGTGGTGTTCGGGCAGTGTTGGGATTCGTGCAGGGGGGTGGTGTTTTAGGGTTAAGGGCAGTGCAGTGGTGTTTTGGCAGTGTAGGGGGTCGTGCAGGGGGGTGGTGTTTTAGGGTTGAGGGCAGTGCAGTGGTGTTCGGGCAGTGTAGGGGGTCGTGCAGGGGGTGGTGTTTTAGGGTTTAGGGCAGTGCAGTGGTGTTCGGGCAGTGTAGGGGGTCGTGCTAAGGGTCGTGTTTTAGGGTTCAGTGCAGTGCAGTGGTCTTTGGGTAGTGTGGGGGGTCGTGTTTTAGGGTTGTGTGTTAGGGTTTAGGGCAGTGCAGTTGTGTTCGAGTAGATAGGGGTTATGCTGGGGGTGGTGTTTTAGGGTTTAGGGCAGTGCAGTGGTGTTCAGGCAGTGTAGGGGGTCATGCAGGGGGTGGTGTTTTAGGGTTTAGGGCAGTGCAGTGGTGTTCGGGCAGTGTAGGGGGTCGTGCAGGTGGGTGGTGATTTAGGGTTCAGGGCAGTGCAGTGGTGTTCGGGCAGTTTAGGAGGTCATGCTGGGGGTGGTGATTTAGGGTTCAGGGCAGTGCACTGGTGATCGGGCAGTGTAGGGGGTCGTGCAGGGGGTGGTGATTTAGAGTTCAGGGCAGTGCAGTGTTGTTCGGGCAGTGTAGGGGGTCGTGCAGGGGGTGGTGTTTTAGGGTTCAGGGCACCGCAGTGGTGTTCGGGCAGTGTAGGGGGTCCTGCTGGGGGTAGTCGTTTAGGGTAGTGCAGTGGTGTTTGGGTAGTATAGGGGGTACTGCTGGCGGTAGTGTTTTAGGGTTTAGGGTAGTGCAGTGGTGTTCGGGCAGTGTAGGGGGTCATGCAGGGAGTGGTGTTTTAGGGTTTAGGGCAGTGCAGTGGTGTTCAGGCAGTGTAGGAGGTCGTGCAGAGGTGGTGTTTTTGGGTTTAGGGCAGTGGTGTTAAGGCAGTGTAGGGGGTCGTGCAGAGGGTGGTGTTTTAGGGTTTAGGTCAGTGCAGTGGTGTTCGGTCAGTGTAGGGGGTCGTGCTGGGGGTGGTGTTTTAGCGTTCAGGGCAGTGCAGTGGTGTACGGGCAGTTTAGGGGGTCCTGCAGGGGGTGGTTTGTTAGGGTTCAGGGCAGTGCAGTGGTGTTCAGGCAGTGTAGGGGGTCGTGCAGGGGGTGGTGTTTTAGGGTTTAGGGCAGTGCAGTGGTGTTCGGGCAGTGTAGGGGGTCCTGCATGGGGTGGTGTTTTAGGGTTCAGGGCAGTGCAGTGCAGTGGTGTTCAAGCAGTGTAGGGGGTCGTGCAGGGATGGTGTTTTAGTGTTTAGGGCAGTGTAGTGGTGTTCGGGAAGTGTAGGGGGTCGTGCTGGGGGTGGTGTTTTAGGGTTGAGGGCAGTGCATTGGTGTTCGGGCAGTGTAGGGAGTCGTGCTGGGGGTGGTGTTTTAGGGTTCAGGGCAGTGCAGTGGTGTTCGGGCAATGTAGGGGGTCCTGCTGGGGGTAGTCATTTAGGGTAGTGAAGTGGTGTTTGGGTGGTATAGGGGGTACTGCTGGGGGTGGTGTTTTAGGGTTCAGGGTAGTGCAGTGGTGTTTGGGTAGTGTAGGGGGTCCTGCATGGGGTGGTGTTTTAGGGTGCAGTGCAGTGCAGTGGTGTTCGGGCAGTGTAGGGGGTCGTGCAGGGGGGTGGTGATTTAGGGTTCAGGGCAGTGCAGTGGTGTTCGGGCAGTTTAGGAAGTTGTGCTGGGGGTGGTGTTTTAGGGTTCAGGGCAGTGCAGTGCAGTGGTGTTCGGGCAGTGTAGGGGGTCGTGCTGGTGGTGGTGTTTTAGGGTTCGGGGCAGTGCAGTGGTGTACTGACAGTGTAGGGGGTCGTGCTGGGGGTGGTGTTTTAGCGTTCAGGGCAGTGCAGTGGTGTTCGGGCAGTGTAGGGGGTCATGCTGGGATGGTGTTTTAGGGTTCAGGGCAGTGCAGTGGTGTTCGGGCAGTGTAGGGGGTCGTGCTGGGGTGGTGTGTTAGGGTTCAGGGCAGTGCATTGGTGTTCGGGCAGTGTAGGGGGTCTTGCAGGGGGTGGAGCTTTAGGGTTTAGGGCAGTGCAGTGGTGTTCGGGCAGGGTAGGGGGTCGTGCCTGGGGTGGTGTTTTATTGTTAAGGGCAGTGCAGTGGTGTTAGGGCAGTGTAGGGGGTCGTGCAGGGGGGTGGTGTTTTAGGGTTTAGGGCAGTGCAGTGGTGTTCGGGCATTGTAGGGGGTCATGCAGGGGGTGGTGTTTTAGGGTTTAGGGCAGTGCAGTGGTGTTCGGCAGTGTAGGGGGTCATGCAAGGGGGTGGTGTTTTAGGTTTTAGGGCAGTGCAGTGGTGTTCGGGCAGTGTAGGGGTCATGCTGGGGTGGTGTGTTAGGGTTTAGGGCAGAGCAGTGGTGTTTGGGCACTGTAGGAGGTCATGCAGGGGGGTGGTGTTTTAGGGTTAAGGGCAGTGCAGTGGTGTTCTGGCAGTGTAGGGGGTCGTGCAGGGGGGTGGTGTTTAAGGGTTTAGGGCAGTGCAGTGGTGTTCGGGCAGTGTAGGGGGTCGTGCAGGGGGTGGTGTTTTAGGGTTTAGGGCAGTGCAGTGGTGTTTGGGCAGTGTAGGGGGTCGTGATAAGGGTCGTGTTTTAGGGTTTAGGGCAGTGCAGTGGTCTTTGGGTAGTGTAGGGGGTCGTGTTTTAGGGTTGTGTGTTAGGGTTTAGGGCAGTGCAGTTGTGTTCGAGTAGATGGGGGTCGTGCTGGGGGTGGTGTTTTAGGGTTTAGGGCAATGCAGTGCTGTTGGGGTAGTGTAGGGGTCGTGCTGGGGGTGGTGTTTTAGGGTTTAGGGCAGTGCATTGGTGTTTGGGCAGTGTATGGGGTCGTGCAGGGGTGGTGTTTTAGGGTTTAGGGCAGTGCAGCGGTGTTCGGGCAGTGTAGGGGGTCATGCAGGGGGTGGTGTTTTAGGGTTTAGGGCAGTGCAGTGCAGTGGTGTTCGGGCAGTGTAGGAGGTCGTGCAGGGGTGGTGTTTTTGGGTTTAGGGCAGTGGTGTTAAGGCAGTGTAGGGGGTCGTGCAGAGGGTGGTGTTTTAGGGTTTAGGGCAGTGCAGTGGTGTTCGGGCAGTGTAGGGGGTCGTGCTGGGGGTGGTGTTTTAGCGTTCAGGGCAGTGCAATGGTGTACGGGCAGTGTAGGGGGTCCTGCAGGGGGTGGTTTTTTAGGGTTTAGGGCAGTGCAGTGGTGTTCAGGCAGTGTAGGGGGTCGTGCTGGGTGGTGTTTTAGGGTTCAGGGCAGTGCAGTGGTGTTCGGGCAGTGTAGGAGGGCGTGCTGGGGGTGGTGTTTTAGGGTTCAGGGCAGTGCAGTGCAGTGGTGTTTGGGCAGTGTAGGGAGTCATGCAGCTGGTGGAGCTTTAGGGATTAGGGCAGTGCAGTTGTGTTTGGGCAGGGTATGGGGTCATGCAGGGGGTGGTGTTTTATGGTTTAGGGCAGTGCAGTGGTGTTAGGGCAGTGTAGGGGGTCGTGCAGGGAGGTGGTGTTTTAGGGTTTAGGGCAGTGCAGTGGTGTTCGGGCAGTGTAGGGGTCATGCTGGGGTGGTGTTTTAGGGTTTAGGGTAGAGGAGTGGTGTTTGGGCAGTGTAGGGGGTCGTGCTGGGGTGGTGTTTTAGGGTTTAGGGTAGGGCAGTGGTGTTCGGGCAGTGTTGGGAGTCGTGCAGGGGGGTGGTGTTTTAGGGTTAAGGGCAGTGCAGTGGTGTTCTGGCAGTGTAGGGGGTCGTTCAGGGGGGTGGTGTTTAAGGGTTTAGGGCAGTGCAGTAGTGTTCGGGCAGTGTAGGGGGTCGTGCAGGGGGTGGTGTTTTAGGGTTGAGGGCAGTGCAGTGGTGTTCTGGCAGTGTAGGGGGTGGTGCGGGAGGGGTGGTGTTTTAGGCTTTAGGGCAGTGCAGTGGTATTCGGGCAGTGCAGGGGGTCGTGTAGGGGGTGGTGTTTTAGGGTTTAAGGCAGTGCAGTGGTGTTCGGGCAGTATAGGGGGTCGTGCTAAGGGTCGTGTTTTAGGGTTTAGGGCAGTGCAGTGGTCTTTGGGTAGTGTAGGAGGTCGTGTTTTAGGGGTGTGTGTTAGGGTTTAGGGCAGTGCAGTTGTGTTCGAGTAGATAGGGGTCGTGCTGGGGGTGGTGTTTTAGGGTTTAGGGCAGTGCAGTGCTGTTGAGGTAGTGTAGGGGGTCATGCTGGGGGTGGTGTTTTAGGGTTTAGGGCAGTTCATTGGTGTTTGGGCAGTGTATGGGGTCGTGCAGGGGGTGGTGTTTCAGGGTTTAGGGCAGTGCAGTGGTGTTCGGGCAGTGTAGGGGGTCGTGCAGGGGGGTGGTGATTTAGGGTTCAGGGCAGTGCAGTGGTGTTCGGGCAGTTTAGGAAGTTATGCTGGGGTGGTGTTTTAGGGTTCAGGGCAGTGCAGTGGTGTTCGGGCAGTGTAGGGGGTCGTGCTGGGGGTGGTGTTTTAGGGTTTAGGGCAGTGCAGTGTGTACTGACAGTGTAGGGGGTCGTGCTGGGGGTGGTGTTTTAGGGTTCAGGGCAGTGCAGTGGTGTTCGGGCAGTGTAGGGGGTCATGCTGGGATGGTGTTTTAGGGTTCAGGGCAGTGCAGTGGTGTTCGGGCAGTGTAGGGGGTCGTGCTGGGGTGGTGTTTTAGGGTTCAGGGCAGTGCAGTGGTGTTTGGGCAGTGTAGGGGGGCGTGCTGGGGGTGGTGTTTTAGGGTTCAGGGCAGTGCAGTGCAGTGGTGTTTGGGCAGTGTAGGGAGTCATGCAGGGGTGGAGCTTTAGGGTTTAGGGCAGAGCAGTGGTGTTTGGGCAGGGTAGGGGGTCGTGCAGGAGGTGGTGTTTTATGGTTTAGGGCAGTGCAGTGGTGTTAGGGCAGTGTAGGGGGTCGTGCAGGGGGGTGGTGTTTTAGGGTTTAGGGCAGTGCAGTAGTGTTCGGGCATTGTAGGGGGTCATGCAGGGGGTGGTGTTTTAGGGTTTAGGGCAGTGCAGTGGTGTTCGGCAGTGTAGGGAGTCGTGCAAGGGGGTGGTGTTTTAGGTTTTAGGGCAGAGCAGTGGTGTTTGGGCAGTGTAGGGGGTCGTGCTGGGGTGGTGTTTTAGGGTTCAGGGCAGTGCAGTGCAGTGGTGTTTGGGCAGTGTAGGGAGTCATGCAGGGGGTGGAGCTTTAGGGTTTAGGGCAGTGCAGTGGTGTCTGGGCAGGGTAGGGGGTCGTGCAAGAGGTGGTGTTTAAGGGTTTAGGGCAGTGCAGTAGTGTTCGGGCAGTGCAGGGGGTCGTGCAGGGGGTGGTGTTTTAGGGTTGAGGGCAGTGCAGTGGTGTTCGGGCAGTGTAGGGGGCCGTGCAGGGGGTGGTGTTTTAGGGTTTAGGGCAGTGCAGTGGTGTTCGGGCAGTGTTGGGAGTCGTGCAGGGGGGTGGTGTTTTAGGGTTTAGGGCAGTGCAGTCGTATTTGAGCAGTGCAGTGGGTCATGTAGGGGGTGGTGTTTTAAGGTTTAAGGCAGTGCAGTGGTGTTCTGGCAGTGTAGGGGGTCGTGCTAAGGGTCGTGTTTTAGGGTTTAGTGCAGTGCAGTGGTCTTTGGGTAGTGTGGGGGGTCGTGTTTTAGGGTTGTGTGTTAGGGTTTAGGGCAGTGCAGTTGTGTTCGAGTAGATAGAGGTCATGCTGGGGGTGGTGTTTTAGGGTTTAGGGCAGTGCCGTGGTGTTCAGGCAGTGTAGGGGGTCCTGCAGGGGGTGGTGTTTTAGGGTTTAGGGCAGTGCAGTGGTGTTCGGGCAGTGTAGGGGGTCGTGCAGGTGGGTGGTGATTTATGGTTCAGGGCAGTGCAGTGGTGTTCGGGCAGTTTAGGAGGTCATGCTGGGGGTGGTGATTTAGGGTTCAGGGCAGTGCAGTGGTGATCGGGCAGTGTAGGGGGTCGTGCAGGGGGTGGTGATTAAGGGTTCAGGGCAGTGCAGTGTTGTTCGGGCAGTGTAGGGGGTCGTGCAGGGGGTGGTGTTTTAGGGTTCAGGGCACCGCAGTGGTGTTCGGGCAGCGAGGGGGTCGTGCTGGGGGTGGTGTTTTAGGGTTCAGTGCAGTGGTGTTAGGGCAGTGTAGGGGGTCGTGCAGGGGGTGGTGTTTTAGGGTTCAGGGCAGTACAGTGGTGTTCGGGCAGTGTAGGGGTTCCTGCTGGGGGTAGTCGTTTAGGGTAGTGCAGTGGTGTTTGGGTAGTGTAGGGGGTCGTGCTGGGGGTAGTGTTTTAGGGTTTAGGGTAGTGCAGTGGTGTTTGTGTAGTGTAGGGGGTCGTGCAGGGGGTGGTGTTTTAGGGTTTAGGGCAGAGAAGTGGTGTTCGGGCAGTGTAGGTGGTCATGCAGGGGGTGGTGATTTAGGGTTCAGGGCAGTGCAGTGGTGTTCAGGCAGTTTAGGAGGTCATTCTTGGGGTGGTGTTTTAGGGTTCAGGGCAGTGCAGTGGTGTTGGGGCAGTGTAGGGGGTCCTGCATGGGGTGGTGTTTTAGGGTTCAGGGCAGTGCAGTGGTGTTCGGGCAGTGTAGGGGGTCATGCAGGGGGTGGTGTTTTAGTGTTTAGGGCAGTGTAGTGGTGTTCGGGCAGTGTACGGGGTCGTGCAGGGGGTTGTGTTTTAGGGTTTAGGGCAGTGCAGTGGTGTTCGGGCAGTGTAGGGGGTCGTGTTTTAGGGTTTAGGGCAGTGCAGTAGTGTTTGGGCATTGTAGGGGGTCATGCAGAGGGGTGGTGTTTTATGGTTCTGGGCAGTGCAGTGGTGATCGGGCAGTGTAGGGGGTTGTGCAGGGGGATGGTGTTTTAGGGTTCAGGGCAGTGCAGTGGTGTTCGGGCAGTGTAGGGGGTCGTGCAGGGGGGTGGTGATTTAGGGTTCAGGGCAGTGCAGTGGTGTTCGGGCAGTTTAGGAAGTTATGCTGGGGGTGGTGTTTTAGGGTTCAGGGCAGTGCAGTGGTATTCGGGCAGTGTAGGGGGTCGTGCTGGGGGTGGTGTTTTAGGGTTCAGGGCAGTGCAGTGTGTACTGACAGTGTAGGGGGTCGTGCTGGGGGTGGTGTTTTAGGGTTCAGGGCAGTGCGGTGGTGTTCGGGCAGTGTAGGGGGTCATGCTGGGATGGTGTTTTAGGGTTCAGTGCAGTGCAGTGGTGTTCGGGCAGTGTAGGGGGTCGTGCTGGGGTGGTGTTTTAGGGTTCAGGGCAGTGCAGTGGTGTTCGGGCAGTGTAGGGGGGCGTGCTGGGGGTGGTGTTTTATGGTTTAGGGCAGTGCAGTGGTGTTAAGGCAGTGTAGGGGGTCGTGCAGCGGGGTGGTATTTTAGGGTTTAGGGCAGTGCAGTAGTGTTTGGGCATTGTAGCGGGTCATGCAGGGGGTGGTGTTTTAGGGTTTAGGGCAGTGCAGTGGTGTTCGGCAGTGTAGGGAGTCGTGCAAGGGGGGGGTTTTAGGGCAGAGCAGTGGTGTTTGGGCAGTGTAGGGGGTCGTGCTGGGGTGGTGTTTTAGGGTTTAGGGTAGGGCAGTGGTGTTCGGGCAGTGTTGGGATTCGTGCAGGGGGGTGGTGTTTTAGGGTTAAGGGCAGTGCAGTGGTGTTCTGGCAGTGTAGGGGGTCGTGCAGGGGGGTGGTGTTTTAGGGTTGAGGGCAGTGCAGTGGTGTTCGGGCAGTGTAGGGGGTCGTGCAGGGGGTGGTGTTTTAGGGTTTAGGGCAGTGCAGTGGTGTTCGGGCAGTGTAGGGGGTCGTGCTAAGGGTCGTGTTTTAGGGTTCAGTGCAGTGCAGTGGTCTTTGGGTAGTGTGGGGGGTCGTGTTTTAGGGTTGTGTGTTAGGGTTTAGGGCAGTGCAGTTGTGTTCGAGTAGATAGGGGTTATGCTGGGGGTGGTGTTTTAGGGTTTAGGGCAGTGCAGTGGTGTTCAGGCAGTGTAGGGGGTCATGCAGGGGGTGGTGGTTTAGGGCAGTGCAGTGGTGTTCGGGCAGTGTAGGGGGTCGTGCAGGTGGGTGGTGATTTAGGGTTCAGGGCAGTGCAGTGGTGTTCGGGCAGTTTAGGAGGTCATGCTGGGGGTGGTGATTTAGGGTTCAGGGCAGTGCACTGGTGATCGGGCAGTGTAGGGGGTCGTGCAGGGGGTGGTGATTTAGAGTTCAGGGCAGTGCAGTGTTGTTCGGGCAGTGTAGGGGGTCGTGCAGGGGGTGGTGTTTTAGGGTTCAGGGCACCGCAGTGGTGTTCGGGCAGTGTAGGGGGTCCTGCTGGGGGTAGTCGTTTAGGGTAGTGCAGTGGTGTTTGGGTAGTATAGGGGGTACTGCTGGCGGTAGTGTTTTAGGGTTTAGGGTAGTGCAGTGGTGTTCGGGCAGTGTAGGGGGTCATGCAGGGAGTGGTGTTTTAGGGTTTAGGGCAGTGCAGTGGTGTTCAGGCAGTGTAGGAGGTCGTGCAGAGGTGGTGTTTTTGGGTTTAGGGCAGTGGTGTTAAGGCAGTGTAGGGGGTCGTGCAGAGGGTGGTGTTTTAGGGTTTAGGTCAGTGCAGTGGTGTTCGGTCAGTGTAGGGGGTCATGCTGGGGGTGGTGTTTTAGCGTTCAGGGCAGTGCAGTGGTGTACGGGCAGTTTAGGGGGTCCTGCAGGGGGTGGTTTGTTAGGGTTCAGGGCAGTGCAGTGGTGTTCAGGCAGTGTAGGGGGTCGTGCAGGGGGTGGTGTTTTAGGGTTTAGGGCAGTGCAGTGGTGTTCGGGCAGTGTAGGGGGTCCTGCATGGGGTGGTGTTTTAGGGTTCAGGGTAGTGCAGTGCAGTGGTGTTCAAGCAGTGTAGGGGGTCGTGCAGGGATGGTGTTTTAGTGTTTAGGGCAGTGTAGTGGTGTTCGGGAAGTGTAGGGGGTCGTGCTGGGGGTGGTGTTTTAGGGTTGAGGGCAGTGCATTGGTGTTCGGGCAGTGTAGGGGGTCGTGCTGGGGGTGGTGTTTTAGGGTTCAGGGCAGTGCAGTGGTGTTCGGGCAATGTAGGGGGTCCTGCTGGGGGTAGTCATTTAGGGTAGTGAAGTGGTGTTTGGGTGGTATAGGGGGTACTGCTGGGGGTGGTGTTTTAGGGTTCAGGGTAGTGCAGTGGTGTTTGGGTAGTGTAGGGGGTCCTGCATGGGGTGGTGTTTTAGGGTGCAGTGCAGTGCAGTGGTGTTCGGGCAGTGTAGGGGGTCGTGCAGGGGGGTGGTGATTTAGGGTTCAGGGCAGTGCAGTGGTGTTCGGGCAGTTTAGGAAGTTGTGCTGGGGGTGGTGTTTTAGGGTTCAGGGCAGTGCAGTGGTGTTCGGGCAGTGTAGGGGGTCGTGCTGGTGGTGGTGTTTTAGGGTTCGGGGCAGTGCAGTGGTGTACTGACAGTGTAGGGGGTCGTGCTGGGGGTGGTGTTTTAGCGTTCAGGGCAGTGCAGTGGTGTTCGGGCAGTGTAGGGGGTCATGCTGGGATGGTGTTTTAGGGTTCAGGGCAGTGCAGTGGTGTTCGGGCAGTGTAGGGGGTCGTGCTGGGGTGGTGTGTTAGGGTTCAGGGCAGTGCATTGGTGTTCGGGCAGTGTAGGGGGTCTTGCAGGGGGTGGAGCTTTAGGGTTTAGGGCAGTGCAGTGGTGTTCGGGCAGGGTAGGGGGTCGTGCCTGGGGTGGTGTTTTATTGTTAAGGGCAGTGCAGTGGTGTTAGGGCAGTGTAGGGGGTCGTGCAGGGGGGTGGTGTTTTAGGGTTTAGGGCAGTGCAGTGGTGTTCGCGCATTGTAGGGGGTCATGCAGGGGGTGGTGTTTTAGGGTTTAGGGCAGTGCAGTGGTGTTCGGCAGTGTAGGGGGTCATGCAAGGGGGTGGTGTTTTAGGTTTTAGGGCAGTGCAGTGGTGTTCGGGCAGTGTAGGGGTCATGCTGGGGTGGTGTGTTAGGGTTTAGGGCAGAGCAGTGGTGTTTGGGCTCTGTAGGAGGTCATGCAGGGGGGTGGTGTTTTAGGGTTAAGGGCAGTGCAGTGGTGTTCTGGCAGTGTAGGGGGTCGTGCAGGGGGGTGGTGTTTAAGGGTTTAGGGCAGTGCAGTGGTGTTCGGGCAGTGTAGGGGGTCGTGCAGGGGGTGGTATTTTAGGGTTTAGGGCAGTGCAGTGGTGTTTGGGCAGTGTAGGGGGTCGTGATAAGGGTCGTGTTTTAGGGTTTAGGGCAGTGCAGTGGTCTTTGGGTAGTGTAGGGGGTCGTGTTTTAGGGTTGTGTGTTAGGGTTTAGGGCAGTGCAGTTGTGTTCGAGTAGATGGGGGTCGTGCTGGGGGTGGTGTTTTAGGGTTTAGGGCAATGCAGTGCTGTTGGGGTAGTGTAGGGGTCGTGCTGGGGGTGGTGTTTTAGGGTTTAGGGCAGTGCATTGGTGTTTGGGCAGTGTATGGGGTCGTGCAGGGGTGGTGTTTTAGGGTTTAGGGCAGTGCAGCGGTGTTCGGGCAGTGTAGGGGGTCATGCAGGGGGTGGTGTTTTAGGGTTTAGGGCAGTGCAGTGCAGTGGTGTTCGGGCAGTGTAGGAGGTCGTGCAGGGGTGGTGTTTTTGGGTTTAGGGCAGTGGTGTTAAGGCAGTGTAGGGGGTCGTGCAGAGGGTGGTGTTTTAGGGTTTAGGGCAGTGCAGTGGTGTTCGGGCAGTGTAGGGGGTCGTGCTGGGGGTGGTGTTTTAGCGTTCAGGGCAGTGCAATGGTGTACGGGCAGTGTAGGGGGTCCTGCAGGGGGTGGTTTTTTAGGGTTTAGGGCAGTGCAGTGGTGTTCAGGCAGTGTAGGGGGTCGTGCTGGGGTGGTGTTTTAGGGTTCAGGGCAGTGCAGTGGTGTTCGGGCAGTGTAGGAGGGCGTGCTGGGGGTGGTGTTTTAGGGTTCAGGGCAGTGCAGTGGTGTTTGGGCAGTGTAGGGGGTCTTGCAGGGGGTGGAGCTTTAGGGTTTAGGGCAGTGCAGTGGTGTTCGGGCAGGGTAGGGGGTTGTGCAAGGGGTGGTGTTTTAGCGTTCAGGGCAGTGCAGTGGTGTTCTGGCAGTGTAGGGGGTTGTGCAGGGGGGTGGTTTTTAAGGGTTTAGGGCAGTGCAGGGGGTCGTGCTGGGGTGGTGTTTTAGGGTTTAGGGTAGGGCAGTGGTGTTCGGGCAGTGTTGGGAGTCGTGCAGGAGGGTGGTGTTTTAGGGTTTAGGGCAGTGCAGTGGTGTTCGGGCAGTGTTGGGAGTCGTGCAAGGGGTGGTGTTTTAGGCTTTAGGGCAGTGCAGTGGTATTCGGGCAGTGCAGGGGGTCGTGTAGGGGTGGTGTTTTAGGTTTAAGGCAGTGCAGTGGTGTTCGGGCAGTGTAGGGGGTCGTGCTAAGGGTCGTGTTTTAGGGTTTAGTGCAGTGCAGTGGTCTTTGGGTAGTGTAGGGGGTCGTGTTTTAGGGTTGTGTGTTAGGGTTTAGGGCAGTGCAGTTGTGTTTGAGTAGATAGGGGTCGTGCTGGGGGTGGTGTTTTAGGGTTTAGGGCAGTGCAGTGCTGTTGGGGTAGTGTAGGGGGTCGTGCTGGGGGTGGTGTTTTAGGGTTTAGGGCAGTGCATTGGTGTTTGGGCAGTGTATGGGGTCGTGCAGGGGGTGGTGTTTTAGGGTTTAGGGCAGTGCAGTGGTGTTCAGGCAATGTAGGGGGTCATGCAGGGGGTGGTATTTTAGGGTTTAGGGCAGTGCAGTGGTGTTCGGGCAGTGTAGGAGGTCGTGCAGGTGGGTGGTGATTTAGGGTGCAGGGCAGTGCAGTGGTGTTCGGGCAGTTTAGGAGGTCATGCTGGGGGTGGTGATTTAGGGTTCAGCGCAGTGCAGTGGTGATCGGGCAGTGTAGGGGGTCGAGCAGGGGGTGGTGATTTAGGGTTCAGGGCAGTGCAGTGTTGTTCGGGCAGTGTAGGGTGTCGTGCAGGGGGTGGTGTTTTAGGGTTCAGGGCACTGCAGTGGTGTTCGGGCAGTGTAGGGGGTCGTGCTGGGGGTGGTGTTTTAGGGTTCAGGGCAGTGCAGTGGTGTTCGGGCAGTGTAGGGGGTCCTGCTGCGGGTAGTCGTTTAGGGTAGTGCAGTGGTGTTTGGGTAGTATAGGGGGTACTGCTGGGGGTAGTGTTTTAGGGTTTAGGGTAGTGCAGTGGTGTTCGGGCAGTGTAGGGGGTCATGCAGGGAGTGGTGTTTTAGGGTTTAGGGCAGTGCAGTGGTGTTCGGGCGGTGTAGGAGGTCGTGCAGGGGTGGTGTTTTTGGGTTTAGGGCAGTGGTGTTAAGGCAGTGTAGGGGGTCATGCAGAGGGTGGTGTTTTAGGGTTTAGGGCAGTGCAGTGGTGTTCGGGCAGTGTAGGGGGTCATGCTGGGGGTGGTGTTTTAGCGTTCAGGGCAGTGCAGTGGTGTACGGGCAGTTTAGGGGGTCCTGCAGGGGGTGGTTTTTTAGGGTTAAGGGCATTGCAGTGGTGTTCAGGCAGTGTAGGGGGTCGTGCAGGGGGTGGTGTTTTAGGGTTTAGGGCAGTGCAGTGGTGTTCGGGCAGTGTAGGGGGTCCTGCATGGGGTAGTGTTTCAGGGTTCAGGGCAGTGCAGTGCAGTGTTGTTCAAGCAGTGTAGGGGGTCGTGCAGGGGGTGGTGTTTTAGTGTTTAGGGCAGTGTAGTGGTGTCCGGGCAGTGTAGGGGGTCGTGCTGGGGGTGGTGTTTTAGGGTTCAGGGCAGTGCAGTGGTGTTCGGGCAGTGTAGGGGGTCCTGCTGGGGGTAGTCGTTTAGGGTAGTGAAGTGGTGTTTGGGTAGTATAGGGGTACTGCTGGGGGTAGTGTTTTAGGGTTTAGGGTAGTGCAGTGGTGTTTGGGTAGTGTAGGGGGTCGTGCTGGGGGTAGTGTTTTAGGGTTTAGGATAGTGCAGTGGTGTTTGTGTAGTGTAGGGGGTCGTGCAGGGGGTGGTGTTTTAGGGTTCAGGGCAGTGCAGTGGTGTTCAGGCAGTTTAGGAGGTCATTCTGGGGGTGGTGTTTTAGGGTTCAGGGAAGTGCAGTGGTGTTCGGGCAGTGTAGGGGGTCCTGCATGGGGTGGTGTTTTAGGGTTCAGGGCAGTGCAGTGGTGTTCGGGCAGTGTAGGGGGTCGTGCAGGGGCTGGTGTTTTAGTGTTTAGGGCAGTGTAGTGTTGTTCGGGCAGTGTAGGGGGTCGCGCAGGGGGTTGTGTTTTAGGGTTTAGGGCAGTGCAGTGGTGTTCAGGCGGTGTAGGGGGTCGTGTTTTAGGGTTTAGGGCAGTGCAGTAGTGTTTGGGCATTGTAGGGGGTCATGCAGAGGGGTGGTGTTTTAGGCTTCTGGGCAGTGCAGTGGTGTTCGGGCAGTGTAGGGGGTCGTGCAGGGGGATGGTGTTTTAGGGTTTAGGGCAGTGCAGTGGTCTTCGGGCAGTGTAGGGGGTCGTGCAGGGGGTGGTGATTTAGGGTTCATGGCAGTGCAGTGGTGTTCGGGCAGTTTAGAAAGTTGTGCTGGGGGTGGTGTTTTAGGGTTCAGCGCAGTGCAGTGGTGTTCGGGCAGTGTAGGGGGTCATGCTGGGGGTGGTGTTTTAGGGTTCAGGGCAGTGCAGTGGTGTACTGACAGTGTAGGGGGTCGTGCTGGGGGTGGTTTAAGGTTCAGGGCAGTGCAGTGGTGTTCGGGCAGTGTAGGGTGTTGTGCTGGGATGGTGTTTTAGGGTTCAGGGCAGTGCAGTGGTGTTCGGGCAGTGTAGGGGGTCGTGCTGGGGTGGTGTTTTAGGGTTCAGGGCAGTGCAGTGGTGTTCGGGCAGTGTAGGAGAGCGTGCTGGGAGTGGTGTTTTAGGGTTCAGGGCAGTGCAGTGGTGTTTGGGCAGTGTAGGGGGTCTTGCAGGGGGTGGAGCTTTAGGGTTTAGGGCAGTGCAGTGGTGTTCGGGCAGGGTAGGGGAGTGTGCTGGGGGTGGTGTTTTAGGGTTCAGGGCAGTGCAGTGGTGTTTGGGCAGTGTAGGGAGTCATGCAGCTGGTGGAGCTTTAGGGTTTAGGGCAGTGCAGTTGTGTTCGGGCAGGGTAGGGGGTCATGCAGGGGGTGGTGTTTTATGGGTTAGGGCAGTGCAGTGGTGTTAGGGCAGTGTAGGGGGTCGTGCAGGGGGGTGGTGTTTTAGGGGTTAGGGCAGTGCAGTGGTGTTCGGGCATTGTAGGGGGTCATGCAGGGGGTGGTGTTTTAGGGTTTAGGGCAGTGCAGTGGTGTTCGGCAGTGTAGGGGGTCGTGCAAGGGGGTGGTGTTTTAGGGTTTAGGGCAGTGCAGTGGTGTTCGGGCAGTGTTGGGAGTCGTGCGGGGGGGTGGTGTTTTAGGCTTTAGGGCAGTGCAGTGGTATTCGGGCAGTGCAGGGGGTCGTGTAGGGGGTGGTGTTTTAGGGTTTAAGGCAGTGCAGTGGTGTTCGGGCAGTGTAGGGGGTCGTGCTAAGGGTCGTGTTTTAGGGTTTAGGGCAGTGCAGTGGTCTTTGGGTAGTGTAGGTCGTGTTTTAGGGGTGTGTGTTAGGGTTTAGGGCAGTGCAGTGCTGTTGGGGTAGTGTAGGGGGTCATGCTGGGGGTGGTGTTTTAGGGTTTAGGGCAGTGCATTGGTGTTTGGGCAGTGTATGGGGTCGTGCAGGGGGTGGTGTTTCAGGGTTTAGGGCAGTGCAGTGGTGTTCGGGCAGTGTAGGGGGTCATGCAGGGGGTGGTGTTTTAGGGTTTAGGGCAGTGCAGTGGTGTTCGGGCAGTGTAGGAGGTTGTGCAGGTGGGTGGTGATTTAGGGTTCAGGGCAGTGCAGTGGTGTTTGGGCAGTTTAGGAGGTCGTGCTGGGGTGGTGATTTAGGGTTCAGGGCAGTGCAGTGGTGTTCGGGCAGTGTAGGGGGTCGTACAGGTGGTGGTGATTTAGGGTTCAGGGCAGTGCAGTGTTCGGGCAGTGTAGGGGGTCGTGCAGGGGGTGGAGTTTTAGGGTTCAGGGCAGTGCAGTGGTGTTCGGGCAGTGTAGGGGTTGTGCTGGGGGTGGTGTTTTAGGGTTCAGGGCAGTGCAGTGGTGTTCGGGCAGTGTAGGGGGTCCTGCTGGGGGTAGTCGTTTAGGGTAGTGCAGTGGTGTTTGGGTAGTATAGGGGGTACTGCTGGGGGTAGTGTTTTAGGGTTTAGGGTAGTGGAGTGGTGTTTGGGTAGTGTAGGGGGTCGTGCTGGGGGTAGTGTTTTAGGGTTTAGGGTAGTGCAGTGGTGTTTGTGTAGTGTAGGGGGTCGTGCAGGGGGTGGTGTTTTAGGGTTTAGGGCAGTGCAGTGGTGTTTGGGCAGTGTAGGTGGTCGTGCAGGGGGTGGTGATTTAGGGTTCAGGGCAGTGCAGTGGTGTTCAGGCAGTTTAGGAGGTCATTCTGGGGGTGGTGTTTTAGGGTTCAGGGCAGTGCAGTGGTGTTCGGGCAGTGTAGGGGGTCGTGCAGGGGGATAGAGTTTTAGGGTTCAGGGCAGTGCAGTGGTGTTCGGGCAGTGTAGGGGGTCGTGCAGGGGGGTGGTGATTTAGGGTTCAGGGCAGTGCAGTGGTGTTCGGGCAGGGTAGGGGTTCATGCCGGGGGTGGTGTTTTATGGTTTAGGGCAGTGCAGTGGTGTTAGGGCAGTGTAGGGGGTCGTGCAAGGGGGTGGTGTTTTAGGGTTTAGGGCAGTGCAGTGGTGTTCGGGCATTGTAGGGGGTCATGCAGGGGGTGGTGTTTTAGGGTTTAGGGCAGTGCAGTGTTGTTCGGCAGTGTAGGGGGTCGTGCAAGGGGGTGGTGTTTTAGGGTTCAGGGCAGTGCAGTGGTGTTCGGGCAGTGTAGGGGGTCGTGCAGGGGCTGGTGTTTTAGTGTTTAGGGCAGTGTAGTGGTGTTCGGGCAGTGTAGGGGGTCGCGCAGGGGGTTGTGTTTTAGGGTTTAGGGCAGTGCAGTGGTGTTCAGGCGGTGTAGGGGGTCGTGTTTTAGGGTTTAGGGCAGTGCAGTAGTGTTTGGGCATTGTAGGGGGTCATGCAGAGGGGTGGTGTTTTAGGGTTCTGGGCAGTGCAGTGGTGTTCGGGCAGTGTAGGGGGTCGTGCAGGGGGATGGTGTTTTAGGGTTTAGGGCAGTGCAGTGGTCTTCGGGCAGTGTAGGGGGTCGTGCAGGGGGTGGTGATTTAGGGTTCATGGCAGTGCAGTGGTGTTCGGGCAGTTTAGAAAGTTGTGCTGGGGGTGGTGTTTTAGGGTTCAGCGCAGTGCAGTGGTGTTCGGGCAGTGTAGGGGGTCATGCTGGGGGTGGTGTTTTAGGGTTCAGGGCAGTGCAGTGGTGTACTGACAGTGTAGGGGGTCGTGCTGGGGGTGGTTTAAGGTTCAGGGCAGTGCAGTGGTGTTCGGGCAGTGTAGGGTGTTGTGCTGGGATGGTGTTTTAGGGTTCAGGGCAGTGCAGTGGTGTTTGGGCAGTGTAGGGGGTCGTGCTGGGGTGGTGTTTTAGGGTTCAGGGCAGTGCAGTGGTGTTCGGGCAGTGTAGGAGAGTGTGCTGGGAGTGGTGTTTTAGGGTTCAGGGCAGTGCAGTGGTGTTTGGGCAGTGTAGGGGGTCTTGCAGGGGGTGGAGCTTTAGGGTTTAGGGCAGTGCAGGGGTGTTCGGGCAAGGTAGGGGAGTGTGCTGGGGGTGGTGTTTTAGGGTTCAGGGCAGTGCAGTGGTGTTTGGGCAGTGTAGGGAGTCATGCAGCTGGTGGAGCTTTAGGGTTTAGGGCAGTGCAGTTGTGTTCGGGCAGGGTAGGGGGTCATGCAGGGGGTGGTGTTTTATGGGTTAGGGCAGTGCAGTGGTGTTAGGGCAGTGTAGGGGGTCGTGCAGGGGGGTGGTGTTTTAGGGATTAGGGCAGTGCAGTGGTGTTCGGGCATTGTAGGGGGTCATGCAGGGGGTGGTGTTTTAGGGTTTAGGGCAGTGCAGTGGTGTTCGGCAGTGTAGGGGGTCGTGCAAGGGGGTGGTGTTTTAGGGTTTAGGGCAGTGCAGTGGTGTTCGGGCAGTGTTGGGAGTCGTGCGGGGGGGTGGTGTTTTAGGCTTTAGGGCAGTGCAGTGGTATTCGGGCAGTGCAGGGGGTCGTGTTGGGGGTGGTGTTTTAGGGTTTAAGGCAGTGCAGTGGTGTTCGGGCAGTGTAGGGGGTCGTGCTAAGGGTCGTGTTTTAGGGTTTAGGGCAGTGCAGTGGTCTTTGGGTAGTGTAGGTCGTGTTTTAGGGGTGTGTGTTAGGGTTTAGGGCAGTGCAGTGCTGTTGAGGTAGTGTAGGGGGTCATGCTGGGGGTGGTGTTTTAGGGTTTAGGGCAGTGCATTGGTGTTTGGGCAGTGTATGGGGTCGTGCAGGGGGTGGTGTTTCAGGGTTTAGGGCAGTGCAGTGGTGTTCGGGCAGTGTAGGGGGTCATGCAGGGGGTGGTGTTTTAGGGTTTAGGGCAGTGCAGTGGTGTTCGGGCAGTGTAGGAGGTTGTGCAGGTGGGTGGTGATTTAGGGTTCAGGGCAGTGCAGTGGTGTTTGGGCAGTTTAGGAGGTCGTGCTGGGGTGGTGATTTAGGGTTCATGGTAGTGCAGTGGTGTTCAGGCAGTGTAGGGGGTCGTACAGGTGGTGGTGATTTAGGGTTCAGGGCAGTGCAGTGTTCGGGCAGTGTAGGGGGTCGTGCAGGGGGTGGAGTTTTAGGGTTCAGGGCAGTGCAGTGGTGTTCGGGCAGTGTAGGGGTTGTGCTGGGGGTGGTGTTTTAGGGTTCAGGGCAGTGCAGTGGTGTTCGGGCAGTGTAGGGGGTCCTGCTGGGGGTAGTCGTTTAGGGTAGTGCAGTGGTGTTTGGGTAGTATAGGGGGTACTGCTGGGGGTAGTGTTTTAGGGTTTAGGGTAGTGGAGTGGTGTTTGGGTAGTGTAGGGGGTCGTGCTGGGGGTAGTGTTTTAGGGTTTAGGGTAGTGCAGTGGTGTTTGTGTAGTGTAGGGGGTCATGCAGGGGGTGGTGTTTTAGGGTTTAGGGCAGTGCAGTGGTGTTTGGGCAGTGTAGGTGGTCGTGCAGGGGGGTGGTGATTTAGGGTTCAGGGCAGTGCAGTGGTGTTCAGGCAGTTTAGGAGGTCATTCTGGGGGTGGTGTTTTAGGGTTCAGGGCAGTGCAGTGGTGTTCGGGCAGTGTAGGGGGTCGTGCAGGGGGATAGAGTTTTAGGGTTCAGGGCAGTGCAGTGGTGTTCGGGCAGTGTAGGGGGTCATGCAGGGGGGTGGTGATTTAGGGTTCAGGGCAGTGCAGTGGTGTTCGGGCAGGGTAGGGGTTCATGCAGGGGGTGGTGTTTTATGGTTTAGGGCAGTGCAGTGGTGTTAGGGCAGTGTAGGGGGTCGTGCAAGGGGGTGGTGTTTTAGGGTTTAGGGCAGTGCAGTGGTGTTCGGGCATTGTAGGGCGTCATGCAGGGGGTGGTGTTTTAGGGTTTAGGGCAGTGCAGTGTTGTTCGGCAGTGTAGGGGGTCGTGCAAGGGGGTGGTGTTTTAGGTTTTAGGGCAGTGCACTGGTATTCGGGCAGTGTAGGGGTCATGCTGGGGTGGTGTTTTAGGGTTTAGGGTAGAGCAGTGGTGTTTGGGCAGTGTAGGGGGTCGTGCTGGCGTGGTGTTTTAGGGTTTAGGGTAGGGCAGTGGTGTTTGGGCAGTGTTGGGAGTCGTGCAGGGGGTGGTGTTTTAGGGTTTAGGGCAGTGCAGTGGTGTTCGGGCAGTGTTGGGAGTCGTGCGGGAGGGTGGTGTTTTAGGCTTTAGGGCAGTGCAGTGGTATTCGGGCAGTGCAGGGGGTCGTGTAGGGGGTGGTGTTTTAGGGTTTAAGGCAGTGCAATGGTGTTCGGGCAGTGTAGGGGGTCGTCCTAAGGGTCGTGTTTTAGGGTTTAGGGCAGTGCAGTGGTCTTTGGGTAGTGTAGGTCGTGTTTTAGGGGTGTGTGTTAGGGTTTAGGGCAGTGCAGTGCTGTTGGGGTAGTGTAGGGGGTCATGCTGGGGGTGGTGTTTTAGGGTTTAGGGCAGTGCATTGGTGTTTGGGCAGTGTATGGGGTCGTGCAGGGGGTGGTGTTTCAGGGTTTAGGGCAGTGCAGTGGTGTTCGGGCAGTGTAGGGGGTCATTCTGGGGGTGGTGTTTTAGGGTTCAGGGCAGTGCAGTGGTGTTCGGGCAGTGTAGGGGGTCGTGCAGGGGGATAGAGTTTTAGGGTTCAGGGCAGTGCAGTGGTGTTCGGGCAGTGTAGGGGGTCGTGCAGGGGGGTGGTGATTTAGGGTTCAGGGCAGTGCAGTGGTGTTCGGGCAGGGTAGGGGTTCATGCCGGGGGTGGTGTTTTATGGTTTAGGGCAGTGCAGTGGTGTTAGGGCAGTGTAGGGGGTCGTGCAAGGGGGTGGTGTTTTAGGGTTTAGGGCAGTGCAGTGGTGTTCGGGCATTGTAGGGGGTCATGCAGGGGGTGGTGTTTTAGGGTTTAGGGCAGTGCAGTGTTGTTCGGCAGTGTAGGGGGTCGTGCAAGGGGGTGGTGTTTTAGGGTTCAGGGCAGTGCAGTGGTGTTCGGGCAGTGTAGGGGGTCGTGCAGGGGCTGGTGTTTTAGTGTTTAGGGCAGTGTAGTGGTGTTCGGGCAGTGTAGGGGGTCGCGCAGGGGGTTGTGTTTTAGGGTTTAGGGCAGTGCAGTGGTGTTCAGGCGGTGTAGGGGGTCGTGTTTTAGGGTTTAGGGCAGTGCAGTAGTGTTTGGGCATTGTAGGGGGTCATGCAGAGGGGTGGTGTTTTAGGGTTCTGGGCAGTGCAGTGGTGTTCGGGCAGTGTAGGGGGTCGTGCAGGGGGATGGTGTTTTAGGGTTTAGGGCAGTGCAGTGGTCTTCGGGCAGTGTAGGGGGTCGTGCAGGGGGTGGTGATTTAGGGTTCATGGCAGTGCAGTGGTGTTCGGGCAGTTTAGAAAGTTGTGCTGGGGGTGGTGTTTTAGGGTTCAGCGCAGTGCAGTGGTGTTCGGGCAGTGTAGGGGGTCATGCTGGGGGTGGTGTTTTAGGGTTCAGGGCAGTGCAGTGGTGTACTGACAGTGTAGGGGGTCGTGCTGGGGGTGGTTTAAGGTTCAGGGCAGTGCAGTGGTGTTCGGGCAGTGTAGGGTGTTGTGCTGGGATGGTGTTTTAGGGTTCAGGGCAGTGCAGTGGTGTTTGGGCAGTGTAGGGGGTCGTGCTGGGGTGGTGTTTTAGGGTTCAGGGCAGTGCAGTGGTGTTCGGGCAGTGTAGGAGAGTGTGCTGGGAGTGGTGTTTTAGGGTTCAGGGCAGTGCAGTGGTGTTTGGGCAGTGTAGGGGGTCTTGCAGGGGGTGGAGCTTTAGGGTTTAGGGCAGTGCAGGGGTGTTCGGGCAAGGTAGGGGAGTGTGCTGGGGGTGGTGTTTTAGGGTTCAGGGCAGTGCAGTGGTGTTTGGGCAGTGTAGGGAGTCATGCAGCTGGTGGAGCTTTAGGGTTTAGGGCAGTGCAGTTGTGTTCGGGCAGGGTAGGGGGTCATGCAGGGGGTGGTGTTTTATGGGTTAGGGCAGTGCAGTGGTGTTAGGGCAGTGTAGGGGGTCGTGCAGGGGGGTGGTGTTTTAGGGATTAGGGCAGTGCAGTGGTGTTCGGGCATTGTAGGGGGTCATGCAGGGGGTGGTGTTTTAGGGTTTAGGGCAGTGCAGTGGTGTTCGGCAGTGTAGGGGGTCGTGCAAGGGGGTGGTGTTTTAGGGTTTAGGGCAGTGCAGTGGTGTTCGGGCAGTGTTGGGAGTCGTGCGGGGGGGTGGTGTTTTAGGCTTTAGGGCAGTGCAGTGGTATTCGGGCAGTGCAGGGGGTCGTGTTGGGGGTGGTGTTTTAGGGTTTAAGGCAGTGCAGTGGTGTTCGGGCAGTGTAGGGGGTCGTGCTAAGGGTCGTGTTTTAGGGTTTAGGGCAGTGCAGTGGTCTTTGGGTAGTGTAGGTCGTGTTTTAGGGGTGTGTGTTAGGGTTTAGGGCAGTGCAGTGCTGTTGAGGTAGTGTAGGGGGTCATGCTGGGGGTGGTGTTTTAGGGTTTAGGGCAGTGCATTGGTGTTTGGGCAGTGTATGGGGTCGTGCAGGGGGTGGTGTTTCAGGGTTTAGGGCAGTGCAGTGGTGTTCGGGCAGTGTAGGGGGTCATGCAGGGGGTGGTGTTTTAGGGTTTAGGGCAGTGCAGTGGTGTTCGGGCAGTGTAGGAGGTTGTGCAGGTGGGTGGTGATTTAGGGTTCAGGGCAGTGCAGTGGTGTTTGGGCAGTTTAGGAGGTCGTGCTGGGGTGGTGATTTAGGGTTCATGGTAGTGCAGTGGTGTTCGGGCAGTGTAGGGGGTCGTACAGGTGGTGGTGATTTAGGGTTCAGGGCAGTGCAGTGTTCGGGCAGTGTAGGGGGTCGTGCAGGGGGTGGAGTTTTAGGGTTCAGGGCAGTGCAGTGGTGTTCGGGCAGTGTAGGGGTTGTGCTGGGGGTGGTGTTTTAGGGTTCAGGGCAGTGCAGTGGTGTTCGGGCAGTGTAGGGGGTCCTGCTGGGGGTAGTCGTTTAGGGTAGTGCAGTGGTGTTTGGGTAGTATAGGGGGTACTGCTGGGGGTAGTGTTTTAGGGTTTAGGGTAGTGGAGTGGTGTTTGGGTAGTGTAGGGGGTCGTGCTGGGGGTAGTGTTTTAGGGTTTAGGGTAGTGCAGTGGTGTTTGTGTAGTGTAGGGGGTCATGCAGGGGGTGGTGTTTTAGGGTTTAGGGCAGTGCAGTGGTGTTTGGGCAGTGTAGGTGGTCGTGCAGGGGGGTGGTGATTTAGGGTTCAGGGCAGTGCAGTGGTGTTCAGGCAGTTTAGGAGGTCATTCTGGGGGTGGTGTTTTAGGGTTCAGGGCAGTGCAGTGGTGTTCGGGCAGTGTAGGGGGTCGTGCAGGGGGATAGAGTTTTAGGGTTCAGGGCAGTGCAGTGGTGTTCGGGCAGTGTAGGGGGTCATGCAGGGGGGTGGTGATTTAGGGTTCAGGGCAGTGCAGTGGTGTTCGGGCAGGGTAGGGGTTCATGCAGGGGGTGGTGTTTTATGGTTTAGGGCAGTGCAGTGGTGTTAGGGCAGTGTAGGGGGTCGTGCAAGGGGGTGGTGTTTTAGGGTTTAGGGCAGTGCAGTGGTGTTCGGGCATTGTAGGGGGTCATGCAGGGGGTGGTGTTTTAGGGTTTAGGGCAGTGCAGTGTTGTTCGGCAGTGTAGGGGGTCGTGCAAGGGGGTGGTGTTTTAGGTTTTAGGGCAGTGCACTGGTATTCGGGCAGTGTAGGGGTCATGCTGGGGTGGTGTTTTAGGGTTTAGGGTAGAGCAGTGGTGTTTGGGCAGTGTAGGGGGTCGTGCTGGCGTGGTGTTTTAGGGTTTAGGGTAGGGCAGTGGTGTTTGGGCAGTGTTGGGAGTCGTGCAGGGGGTGGTGTTTTAGGGTTTAGGGCAGTGCAGTGGTGTTCGGGCAGTGTTGGGAGTCGTGCGGGAGGGTGGTGTTTTAGGCTTTAGGGCAGTGCAGTGGTATTCGGGCAGTGCAGGGGGTCGTGTAGGGGGTGGTGTTTTAGGGTTTAAGGCAGTGCAATGGTGTTCGGGCAGTGTAGGGGGTCGTCCTAAGGGTCGTGTTTTAGGGTTTAGGGCAGTGCAGTGGTCTTTGGGTAGTGTAGGTCGTGTTTTAGGGGTGTGTGTTAGGGTTTAGGGCAGTGCAGTGCTGTTGGGGTAGTGTAGGGGGTCATGCTGGGGGTGGTGTTTTAGGGTTTAGGGCAGTGCATTGGTGTTTGGGCAGTGTATGGGGTCGTGCAGGGGGTGGTGTTTCAGGGTTTAGGGCAGTGCAGTGGTGTTCGGGCAGTGTAGGGGGTCATGCAGGGGGTGGTGTTTTAGGGTTTAGGGCAGTGCAGTGGTGTTCGGGCAGTGTAGGAGGTTGTGCAGGTGGGTGGTGATTTAGGGTTCAGGGCAGTGCAGTGGTGTTTGGGCAGTTTAGGAGGTCGTGCTGGGGTGGTGATTTAGGGTTCAGGGCAGTGCAGTGGTGTTCGGGCAGTGTAGGGGGTCGTACAGGTGGTGGTGATTTAGGGTTCAGGGCAGTGCAGTGTTCGGGCAGTGTAGGGGGTCGTGCAGGGGGTGGAGTTTTAGGGTTCAGGGCAGTGCAGTGCAGTGGTGTTCGGGCAGTGTAGGGGTTGTGCTGGGGGTGGTGTTTTAGGGTTCAGGGCAGTGCAGTGGTGTTCGGGCAGTGTAGGGGGTCCTGCTGGGGGTAGTCGTTTAGGGTAGTGCAGTGGTGTTTGGGTAGTATATGGGGTACTGCTGGGGGTAGTGTTTTAGGGTTTAGGGTAGTGGAGTGGTGTTTGGGTAGTGTAGGGGGTCGTGCTGGGGGTAGTGTTTTAGGGTTTAGGGTAGTGCAGTGGTGTTTGTGTAGTGTAGGGGGTCGTGCAGGGGGTGGTGTTTTAGGGTTTAGGGCAGTGCAGTGGTGTTTGGGCAGTGTAGGTGGTCGTGCAGGGGGGTGGTGATTTAGGGTTCAGGGCAGTGCAGTGTGTTCAGGCAGTTTAGGAGGTCATTCTGGGGGTGGTGTTTTAGGGTTCAGGGCAGTGCAGTGGTGTTCGGGCAGTGTAGGGGGTCGTGCAGGGGGATAGAGTTTTAGGGTTCAGGGCAGTGCAGTGGTGTTCGGGCAGTGTAGGGGGTCATGCAGGGGGGTGGTGATTTAGGGTTCAGGGCAGTGCAGTGGTGTTCGGGCAGGGTAGGGGTTCATGCAGGGGGTGGTGTTTTATGGTTTAGGGCAGTGCAGTGGTGTTAGGGCAGTGTAGGGGGTCGTGCAAGGGGGTGGTGTTTTAGGGTTTAGGGCAGTGCAGTGGTGTTCGGGCATTGTAGGGGGTCATGCAGGGGGTGGTGTTTTAGGGTTTAGGGCAGTGCAGTGTTGTTCGGCAGTGTAGGGGGTCGTGCAAGGGGGTGGTGTTTTAGGTTTTAGGGCAGTGCACTGGTATTCGGGCAGTGTAGGGGTCATGCTGGGGTGGTGTTTTAGGGTTTAGGGTAGAGCAGTGGTGTTTGGGCAGTGTAGGGGGTCGTGCTGGCGTGGTGTTTTAGGGTTTAGGGTAGGGCAGTGGTGTTTGGGCAGTGTTGGGAGTCGTGCAGGGGGTGGTGTTTTAGGGTTAAGGGCAGTGCAGTGGTGTTCTGGCAGTGTAGGGGGTCGTTCAGGGGGGTGGTGTTTAAGGGTTTAGGGCAGTGCAGTAGTGTTCGGGCAGTGTAGGGGGTCATGCAGGGGGTGGTGTTTTAGGGTTGAGGGCAGTGCAGTGATGTTCGGGCAGTGCAGGGGGTCATGCAGGGGGTGGTGTTTTATGGGTTAGGGCAGTGCAGTGGTGTTAGGGCAGTGTAGGGGGTCGTGCAGGGGGGTGGTGTTTTAGGGTTTAGGGCAGTGCAGTGGTGTTCGGGCATTGTAGGGGGTCATGCAGGGGGTGGTGTTTTAGGGTTTAGGGCAGTGCAGTGGTGTTCGGCAGTGTAGGGGGTCGTGCAAGGGGGTGGTGTTTTAGGGTTGAGGGCAGTGCAGTGGTGTTCGGGCAGTGTAGGGGGTCGTGCAGGGGGTGGAGCTTTAGGGTTTAGGGCAGTGCAGTGGTGTTCGGGCAGGGTAGGGGGTTGTGCAAGGGGTGGTGTTTTAGCGTTCAGGGCAGTGCAGTGGTGTTCGGGCAGTGTAGGGGGTCATGCTGGGATGGTGTTTTAGGGTTCAGGGCAGTGCAGTGGTGTTCGGGCAGTGTAGGGGCTCGTGCTGGGGTGGTGTTTTAGGGTTTAGGGTAGGGCAGTGGTGTTCGGGCAGTGTTTGGAGTCGTGCAGGGGGGTGGTGTTTTAGGGTTAAGGGCAGTGCAGTGGTGTTCTGGCAGTGTAGGGGGTTGTGCAGGGGGGTGGTTTTTAAGGGTTTAGGGCAGTGCAGTAGTGTTCGGGCAGTGCAGGGGGTCGTGCAGGGGGTGGTGTTTTAGGGTTGAGGGCAGTGCAGTGGTGTTCGGGCAGTGTAGGGGGTCGTGCAGGGGGTGGTGTTTTAGGGTTTAGGGCAGTGCAGTGGTGTTCGGGCAGTGTTGGGAGTCGTGCAAGGGGTGGTGTTTTAGGCTTTAGGGCAGTGCAGTGGTATTCGGGCAGTGCAGGGGGTCGTGTAGGGGTGGTGTTTTAGGTTTAAGGCAGTGCAGTGGTGTTCGGGCAGTGTAGGGGGTCGTGCTAAGGGTCGTGTTTTAGGGTTTAGTGCAGTGCAGTGGTCTTTGGGTAGTGTAGGGGGTCGTGTTTTAGGGTTGTGTGTTAGGGTTTAGGGCAGTGCAGTTGTGTTTGAGTAGATAGGGGTCGTGCTGGGGGTGGTGTTTTAGGGTTTAGGGCAGTGCAGTGCTGTTGGGGTAGTGTAGGGGGTCGTGCTGGGGGTGGTGTTTTAGGGTTTAGGGCAGTGCATTGGTGTTTGGGCAGTGTATGGGGTCGTGCAGGGGGTGGTGTTTTAGGGTTTAGGGCAGTGCAGTGGTGTTCAGGCAATGTAGGGGGTCATGCAGGGGGTGGTATTTTAGGGTTTAGGGCAGTGCAGTGGTGTTCGGGCAGTGTAGGAGGTCGTGCAGGTGGGTGGTGATTTAGGGTGCAGGGCAGTGCAGTGGTGTTCGGGCAGTTTAGGAGGTCATGCTGGGGGTGGTGATTTAGGGTTCAGCGCAGTGCAGTGGTGATCGGGCAGTGTAGGAGGTCGAGCAGGGGGTGGTGATTTAGGGTTCAGGGCAGTGCAGTGTTGTTCGGGCAGTGTAGGGTGTCGTGCAGGGGGTGGTGTTTTAGGGTTCAGGGCACTGCAGTGGTGTTCGGGCAGTGTAGGGGGTCGTGCTGGGGGTGGTGTTTTAGGGTTCAGGGCAGTGCAGTGGTGTTCGGGCAGTGTAGGGGGTCCTGCTGCGGGTAGTCGTTTAGGGTAGTGCAGTGGTGTTTGGGTAGTATAGGGGGTACTGCTGGGGGTAGTGTTTTAGGGTTTAGGGTAGTGCAGTGGTGTTCGGGCAGTGTAGGGGGTCATGCAGGGAGTGGTGTTTTAGGGTTTAGGGCAGTGCAGTGGTGTTCGGGCGGTGTAGGAGGTCGTGCAGGGGTGGTGTTTTTGGGTTTAGGGCAGTGGTGTTAAGGCAGTGTAGGGGGTCATGCAGAGGGTGGTGTTTTAGGGTTTAGGGCAGTGCAGTGGTGTTCGGGCAGTGTAGGGGGTCATGCTGGGGGTGGTGTTTTAGCGTTCAGGGCAGTGCAGTGGTGTACGGGCAGTTTAGGGGGTCCTGCAGGGGGTGGTTTTTTAGGGTTCAGGGCATTGCAGTGGTGTTCAGGCAGTGTAGGGGGTCGTGCAGGGGGTGGTGTTTTAGGGTTTAGGGCAGTGCAGTGGTGTTCGGGCAGTGTAGGGGGTCCTGCATGGGGTAGTGTTTCAGGGTTCAGGGCAGTGCAGTGCAGTGTTGTTCAAGCAGTGTAGGGGGTCGTGCAGGGGGTGGTGTTTTAGTGTTTAGGGCAGTGTAGTGGTGTCCGGGCAGTGTAGGGGGTCGTGCTGGGGGTGGTGTTTTAGGGTTCAGGGCAGTGCAGTGGTGTTCGGGCAGTGTAGGGGGTCCTGCTGGGGGTAGTCGTTTAGGGTAGTGAAGTGGTGTTTGGGTAGTATAGGGGTACTGCTGGGGGTAGTGTTTTAGGGTTTAGGGTAGTGCAGTGGTGTTTGGGTAGTGTAGGGGGTCGTGCTGGGGGTAGTGTTTTAGGGTTTAGGATAGTGCAGTGGTGTTTGTGTAGTGTAGGGGGTCGTGCAGGGGGTGGTGTTTTAGGGTTCAGGGCAGTGCAGTGGTGTTCAGGCAGTTTAGGAGGTCATTCTGGGGGTGGTGTTTTAGGGTTCAGGGAAGTGCAGTGGTGTTCGGGCAGTGTAGGGGGTCCTGCATGGGGTGGTGTTTTAGGGTTCAGGGCAGTGCAGTGGTGTTCGGGCAGTGTAGGGGGTCGTGCAGGGGCTGGTGTTTTAGTGTTTAGGGCAGTGTAGTGTTGTTCGGGCAGTGTAGGGGGTCGCGCAGGGGGTTGTGTTTTAGGGTTTAGGGCAGTGCAGTGGTGTTCAGGCGGTGTAGGGGGTCGTGTTTTAGGGTTTAGGGCAGTGCAGTAGTGTTTGGGCATTGTAGGGGGTCATGCAGAGGGGTGGTGTTTTAGGGTTCTGGGCAGTGCAGTGGTGTTCGGGCAGTGTAGGGGGTCGTGCAGGGGGTGGTGATTTAGGGTTCATGGCAGTGCAGTGGTGTTCGGGCAGTTTAGAAAGTTGTGCTGGGGGTGGTGTTTTAGGGTTCAGCGCAGTGCAGTGGTGTTCGGGCAGTGTAGGGGGTAATGCTGGGGGTGGTGTTTTAGGGTTCAGGGCAGTGCAGTGGTGTACTGACAGTGTAGGGGGTCGTGCTGGGGGTGGTTTAAGGTTCAGGGCAGTGCAGTGGTGTTCGGGCAGTGTAGGGTGTTGTGCTGGGATGGTGTTTTAGGGTTCAGGGCAGTGCAGTGGTGTTCGGGCAGTGTAGGGGGTCGTGCTGGGGTGGTGTTTTAGGGTTCAGGGCAGTGCAGTGGTGTTCGGGCAGTGTAGGAGAGCGTGCTGGGAGTGGTGTTTTAGGGTTCAGGGCAGTGCAGTGGTGTTTGGGCAGTGTAGGGGGTCTTGCAGGGGGTGGAGCTTTAGGGTTTAGGGCAGTGCAGTGGTGTTCGGGCAGGGTAGGGGAGTGTGCTGGGGGTGGTGTTTTAGGGTTCAGGGCAGTGCAGTGGTGTTTGGGCAGTGTAGGGAGTCATGCAGCTGGTGGAGCTTTAGGGTTTAGGGCAGTGCAGTTGTGTTCGGGCAGGGTAGGGGGTCATGCAGGGGGTGGTGTTTTATGGGTTAGGGCAGTGCAGTGGTGTTAGGGCAGTGTAGGGGGTCGTGCAGGGGGGTGGTGTTTTAGGGGTTAGGGCAGTGCAGTGGTGTTCGGGCATTGTAGGGGGTCATGCAGGGGGTGGTGTTTTAGGGTTTAGGGCAGTGCAGTGGTGTTCGGCAGTGTAGGGGGTCGTGCAAGGGGGTGGTGTTTTAGGGTTTAGGGCAGTGCAGTGGTGTTCGGGCAGTGTTGGGAGTCGTGCGGGGGGTGGTGTTTTAGGCTTTAGGGCAGTGCAGTGGTATTCGGGCAGTGCAGGGGGTCGTGTAGGGGGTGGTGTTTTAGGGTTTAAGGCAGTGCAGTGGTGTTCGGGCAGTGTAGGGGGTCGTGCTAAGGGTCATGTTTTAGCGTTTAGGGCAGTGCAGTGGTCTTTGGGTAGTGTAGGTCGTGTTTTAGGGGTGTGTGTTAGGGTTTAGGGCAGTGCAGTGCTGTTGGGGTAGTGTAGGGGGTCATGCTGGGGGTGGTGTTTTAGGGTTTAGGGCAGTGCATTGGTGTTTGGGCAGTGTATGGGGTCGTGCAGGGGGTGGTGTTTCAGGGTTTAGGGCAGTGCAGTGGTGTTCGGGCAGTGTAGGGGGTCATGCAGGGGGTGGTGTTTTAGGGTTTAGGGCAGTGCAGTGGTGTTGGGGCAGTGTAGGAGGTTGTGCAGGTGGGTGGTGATTTAGGGTTCAGGGCAGTGCAGTGGTGTTTGGGCAGTTTAGGAGGTCGTGCTGGGGTGGTGATTTAGGGTTCAGGGCAGTGCAGTGGTGTTCGGGCAGTGTAGGGGGTCGTACAGGTGGTGGTGATTTAGGGTTCAGGGCAGTGCAGTGTTCGGGCAGTGTAGGGGGTCGTGCAGGGTGTGGAGTTTTAGGGTTCAGGGCAGTGCAGTGGTGTTCGGGCAGTGTAGGGGTTGTGCTGGGGGTGGTGTTTTAGGGTTCAGGGCAGTGCAGTGGTGTTCGGGCAGTGTAGGGGGTCCTGCTGGGGGTAGTCGTTTAGGGTAGTGCAGTGGTGTTTGGGTAGTATAGGGGGTACTGCTGGGGGTAGTGTTTTAGGGTTTAGGGTAGTGGAGAGGTGTTTGGGTAGTGTAGGGGGTCGTGCTGGGGGTAGTGTTTTAGGGTTTAGGGTAGTGCAGTGGTGTTTGTGTAGTGTAGGGGGTCGTGCAGGGGGTGGTGTTTTAGGGTTTAGGGCAGTGCAGTGGTGTTTGGGCAGTGTAGGTGGTCGTGCAGGGGGTGGTGATTTAGGGTTCAGGGCAGTGCAGTGGTGTTCAGGCAGTTTAGGAGGTCATTCTGGGGGTGGTGTTTTAGGGTTCAGGGCAGTGCAGTGGTGTTCGGGCAGTGTAGGGGGTCGTGCAGGGGGATAGAGTTTTAGGGTTCAGGGCAGTGCAGTGGTGTTCGGGCAGTGTAGGGGGTCGTGCAGGGGGGTGGTGATTTAGGGTTCAGGGCAGTGCAGTGGTGTTCGGGCAGGGTAGGGGTTCATGCAGGGGGTGGTGTTTTATGGTTTAGGGCAGTGCAGTGGTGTTAGGGCAGTGTAGGGGGTCGTGCAAGGGGGTGGTGTTTTAGGGTTTAGGGCAGTGCAGTGGTGTTCGGGCATTGTAGGGGGTCATGCAGGGGGTGGTGTTTTAGGGTTTAGGGCAGTGCAGTGTTGTTCGGCAGTGTAGGGGGTCGTGCAAGGGGGTGGTGTTTTAGGGTTCAGGGCAGTGCAGTGGTGTTCGGGCAGTGTAGGGGGTCGTGCAGGGGCTGGTGTTTTAGGGTTTAGGGCAGTGCAGTAGTGTTTGGGCATTGTAGGGGGTCATGCAGAGGGGTGGTGTTTTAGGGTTCTGGGCAGTGCAGTGGTGTTCGGGCAGTGTAGGGGGTCGTGCAGGGGGATGGTGTTTTAGGGTTTAGGGCAGTGCAGTGGTCTTCGGGCAGTGTAGGGGGTCGTGCAGGGGGTGGTGATTTAGGGTTCATGGCAGTGCAGTGGTGTTCGGGCAGTTTAGAAAGTTGTGCTGGGGGTGGTGTTTTAGGGTTCAGCGCAGTGCAGTGGTGTTCGGGCAGTGTAGGGGGTCATGCTGGGGGTGGTGTTTTAGGGTTCAGGGCAGTGCAGTGGTGTACTGACAGTGTAGGGGGTCGTGCTGGGGGTGGTTTAAGGTTCAGGGCAGTGTAGTGGTGTTCGGGCAGTGTAGGGTGTTGTGCTGGGATGGTGTTTTAGGGTTCAGGGCAGTGCAGTGGTGTTCGGGCAGTGTAGGGGGTCGTGCTGGGGTGGTGTTTTAGGGTTTAGGGCAGTGCAGTGGTGTTCGGCAGTGTAGGGGGTCGTGCAAGGGGGTGGTGTTTTATGATTTAGGGCAGTGCAGTGGTGTTCGGGCAGTGTTGGGAGTCGTGCGGGGGGGTGGTGTTTTAGGCTTTAGGGCAGTGCAGTGGTATTCGGGCAGTGCAGGGGGTCGTGTAGGGGGTGGTGTTTTAGGGTTTAAGGCAGTGCAGTGGTGTTCGGGCAGTGTAGGGGGTCGTGCTAAGGGTCGTGTTTTAGGGTTTAGGGCAGTGCAGTGGTCTTTGGGTAGTGTAGGTCGTGTTTTAGGGGTGTGTGTTAGGGTTTAGGGCAGTGCAGTTGTGTTCGAGTAGATAGGGGTCGTGCTGGGGGTGGTGTTTTAGGGTTTAGGGCAGTGCAGTGCTGTTGGGGTAGTGTAGGGGGTCATGCTGGGGGTGGTGTTTTAGGGTTTAGGGCAGTGCATTGGTGTTTGGGCAGTGTATGGGGTCGTGCATGGGGTGGTGTTTCAGGGTTTAGGGCAGTGCAGTGGTGTTCGGGCAGTGTAGGGGGTCATGCAGGGGGTGGTGTTTTAGGGCTTAGGGCAGTGCAGTGGTGTTCGGGCAGTGTAGGAGGTTGTGCAGGTGGGTGGTGATTTAGGGTTCAGGGCAGTGCAGTGGTGTTTGGGCAGTTTAGGAGGTCGTGCTTGGGGTGGTGATTTAGGGTTCAGGGCAGTGCAGTGGTGTTCGGGCAGTGTAGGGGGTCGTACAGGTGGTGGTGATTTAGGGTTCAGGGCAGTGCAGTGGTGTTCGGGCAGTGTAGGGGGTCGTGCAGGGGGTGGAGTTTTAGGGTTCAGGGCAGTGCAGTGGTGTTCGGGCAGTGTAGGGGTTGTGCTGGGGGTGTTGTTTTAGGGTTCAGGGCAGTGCAGTGGTGTTCGGGCAGTGTAGGGGGTCCTGCTGGGGGTAGTCGTTTAGGGTAGTGCAGTGGTGTTTGGGTAGTATAGGGGGTAATGCTGGGGGTAGTGTTTTAGGGTTTAGGGTAGTGGAGTGGTGTTTGGGTAGTGTAGGGGGTCGTGCTGGGGGTAGTGTTTTAGGGTTTAGGGTAGTGCAGTGGTGTTTGTGTAGTGTAGGGGGTCGTGCAGTGGGTGGTTTTTTAGGGTTCAGGGCAGTGCAGTGGTGTTCGGGCAGTGTAGGGGGTCGTGCAGGGGGGTGGTGATTTAGGGTTCAGGGCAGTGCAGTGGTGTTCGGGCAGGGTAGGGGTTCATGCAGGGGGTGGTGTTTTATGGTTTAGGGCAGTGGTGTTAGGGCAGTGTAGGGGGTCGTGCAAGGGGGTGGTGTTTTAGGGTTTAGGGCAGTGCAGTGGTGTTCGGGCATTGTAGGGGGTCATGCAGGGGGTGGTGTTTTAGGGTTTAGGGCAGTGCAGTGGTGTTCGGCAGTGTAGGGGGTCGTGCAAGGGGGTGGTGTTTTAGGTTTTAGGGCAGTGCAGTGGTATTCGGGCAGTGTAGGGGTCATGCTGGGGTGGTGTTTTAGGGTTTAGGGTAGAGCAGTGGTGTTTGGGCAGTGTAGGGGGTCGTGCTGGCGTGGTGTTTTAGGGTTTAGGGTAGGGCAGTGGTGTTTGGGCAGTGTTGGGAGTCCTGCAGGGGGTGGTGTTTTAGGGTTAAGGGCAGTGCAGTGGTGTTCTGGCAGTGTAGGGGGTCGTTCAGGGGGGTGGTGTTTAAGGGTTTAGGGCAGTGCAGTAGTGTTCGGGCAGTGTAGGGGGTCGTGCAGGGGGTGGTGTTTTAGGGTTGAGGGCAGTGCAGTGGTGTTCGGGCAGTGCAGGGGGTCGTGCAGGGGGTGGTGGTTTAGGGTTTAGGGCAGTGCAGTGGTGTTCGGGCAGTGTTGGGAGTCGTGCAGGGGGGTGGTGTTTTAGGCTTTAGGGCAGTGCAGTGGTATTCGGGCAGTGCAGGGGGTCGTGTAGGGGGTGGTGTTTTAGGGTTTAAGGCAGTGCAGTGGTGTTCGGGCAGTGTAGGGGGTCGTGCTAAGGGTCGTGTTTTAGGGTTTAGGGCAGTGCAGTGGTCTTTGGGTAGTGTAGGGGGTCGTGTTTTAGGGGTGTGTGTTAGGGTTTAGGGCAGTGCAGTTGTGTTCGAGTAGATAGGGGTCGTGCTGGGGGTGGTGTTTTAGGGTTTAGGGCAGTGCATTGGTGTTTGGGCAGTGTATGGGGTCGTGCAGGGGGTGGTGTTTCAGGGTTTAGGGCAGTGCAGTGGTGTTCGGGCAGTGTAGGGGGTCATGCAGGGGGTGGTGTTTTAGGGTTTAGCGCAGTGCAGTGGTGTTCGGGCAGTGTAGGAGGTTGTGCAGGTGGGTGGTGATTTAGGGTTCAGGGCAGTGCAGTGGTGTTTGGGCAGTTTAGGAGGTCGTGCTGAGGGTGGTGATTTAGGGTTCAGGGCAGTGCAGTGGTGTTCGGGCAGTGTAGGGGGTCGTGCAGGTGGTGGTGATTTAGGGTTCAGGGCAGTGCAGTGGTGTTCGGGCAGTGTAGGGGGTCGTGCAGGGGGTGGAGTTTTAGGGTTCAGGGCAGTGCAGTGGTGTTCGTGCAGTGTAGGGGTTGTGCTGGGGGTGGTGTTTTAGGGTTCAGGGTAGTGCAGTGGTGTTCGGGCAGTGTAGGGGGTCCTGCGGGGGGTAGTCGTTTAGGGTAGTGCAGTGGTGTTTGGGTAGTATAGGGGGTACTGCTGGGGGTAGTGTTTTAGGGTTTAGGGTAGTGGAGTGGTGTTTGGGTAGTGTAGGGGGTCGTGCTGGGGGTAGTGTTTTAGGGTTTAGGGTAGTGCAGTGGTGTTTGTGTAGTGTAGGGGGTCGTGCAGGGGGTGGTGTTTTAGGGTTCAGGGCAGTGCAGTGGTGTTCGGGCAGTGTAGGGGGTCGTGCAGGGGGGTGGTGATTTAGGGTTCAGGGCAGTGCAGTGGTGTTCGGGCAGGGTAGGGGTTCATGCAGGGGGTGGTGTTTTATGGTTTAGGGCAGTGCAGTGGTGTTAGGGCAGTGTAGGGGGTTGTGCAAGGGGGTGGTGTTTTAGGGTTTAGGGCAGTGCAGTGGTGTTCGGGCATTGTAGGGGGTCATGCAGGGGGTGGTGTTTTAGGGTTTAGGGCAGTGCAGTGGTGTTTGGCAGTGTAGGGGGTCGTGCAAGGGGGTGGTGTTTTAGGTTTTAGGGCAGTGCAGTGGTATTCGGGCAGTGTAGGGGTCATGCTGGGGTGGTGTTTTAGGGTTTAGGGTAGAGCAGTGGTGTTTGGGCAGTGTAGGGGGTCGTGCTGGCGTGGTGTTTTAGGGTTTAGGGTAGGGCAGTGGTGTTTGGGAGTGTTGGGAGTCCTGCAGGGGGTGGTGTTTTAGGGTTAAGGGCAGTGCAGTGGTGTTCTGGCAGTGTAGGGGGTCGTTCAGGGGGGTGGTGTTTAAGGGTTTAGGGCAGTGCAGTAGTGTTCGGGCAGTGTAGGGGGTCATGCAGGGGGTGGTGTTTTAGGGTTGAGGGCAGTGCAGTGGTGTTCGGGCAGTGCAGGGGGTCGTGCAGGGGGTGGTGTTTTAGGGTTTAGGGCAGTGCAGTGGTGTTCGGGCAGTGTTGGGAGTCGTGCAGGGGGGTGGTGTTTTAGGCTTTAGGGCAGTGCAGTGGTATTCGGGCAGTGCAGGGGGTCGTGTAGGGGGTGGTGTTTTAGGGTTTAAGGCAGTGCAGTGGTGTTCGGGCAGTGTAGGGGGTCGTGCTAAGGGTCGTGTTTTAGGGTTTAGGGCAGTGCAGTGGTCTTTTGGTAGTGTAGGAGGTCGTGTTTTAGGGGTGTGTGTTAGGGTTTAGGGCAGTGCAGTTGTGTTCGAGTAGATAGGGGTCGTGCTGGGGGTGGTGTTTTAGGGTTTAGGGCAGTGCATTGGTGTTTGGGCAGTGTATGGGGTCGTGCAGGGGGTGGTGTTTCAGGGTTTAGGGCAGTGCAGTGGTGTTCGGGCAGTGTAGGGGGTCATGCAGGGGGTGGTGTTTTAGGGTTTAGCGCAGTGCAGTGGTGTTCGGGCAGTGTAGGAGGTTGTGCAGGTGGGTGGTGATTTAGGGTTCAGGGCAGTGCAGTGGTGTTTGGGCAGTTTAGGAGGTCGTGCTGAGGGTGGTGATTTAGGGTTCAGGGCAGTGCAGTGGTGTTCGAGCATTGTAGGGGGTCGTGCAGGTGGTGGTGAGTTAGGGTTCAGGGCAGTGCAGTGGTGTTCGGGCAGTGTAGGGGGTCGTGCAGGGGGTGGAGTTTTAGGGTTCAGGGCAGTGCAGTGGTGTTCGTGCAGTGTAGGGGTTGTGCTGGGGGTGGTGTTTTAGGGTTCAGGGCAGTGCAGTGGTGTTCGGGCAGTATAGGGGGTCCTGCGGGGGGTAGTCGTTTAGGGTAGTGCAGTGGTGTTTGGGTAGTATAGGGGGTACTGCTGGGGGTAGTGTTTTAGGGTTTAGGGTAGTGGAGTGGTGTTTGGGTAGTGTAGGGGGTCGTGCTGGGGGTAGTGTTTTAGGGTTTAGGGTAGTGCAGTGGTGTTTGTGTAGTGTAGGGGGTCGAGCAGGGGGTGGTGTTTTAGGGTTTATGGCAGTGCAGTGGTGTTTGGGCAGTGTAGGTGGTCGTGCAGGGGGTGGTGATTTAGGGTTCAGGGCAGTGCAGTGGTGTTCGGGCAGTGTAGGGGGTCGTGCAGGGGGGTGGTGATTTAGGGTTCAGGGCAGTGCAGTGGTGTTCGGGCAGTGTAGGGGGTTGTGCTGGGGGTGGTGTTTTAGGGTTCAGGGCAGTGCAGTGCTGTACTGACAGTGTAGTGGGTCGTGCTGGGGGTGGTGTTTTAGGGTTCAGGGCAGTGCAGTGGTGTTTGGGCAGTGTAGGGGGTCGTGCTGGGATGGTGTTTTAGGGTTCAGGGCAGTGCAGTGGTTTCCGGGCAGTGTAGGGGGTCATGCTGGGGTGGTGTTTTAGGGTTCAGTGCAGTGCAGTGGTGTTCGGGCAGTGTAGGGGGTCGTGCTGGGGGTGGTGTTTTAGGGTTCAGGGCAGTGCAGTAGTGTTTGGGCAGTGTAGGGGGTTGTGCTGGGGTGGTGTTTTAGGGTTCAGAGCAGTGCAGTGGTGTACAGGCAGTGTAGGGGGTCATGCTGGGGGTGCTGTTTTAGGGTTCAGGGCAGTGCAGTGGTGTTCTGGCAGTGTAGGGGGTCGTGTAGGGGGATGGTGTTTTAGGGTTCAGGGCAGTGCAGTGTGTTCGGGCAGTGTAGGGGGTCGTGCAGGGGTGTGGTGATTTAGGGTTCAGGGCAGTGCAGTGGTGTTCGGGCAGTTTAGGAAGTTGTGCTGGGGGTGGTGTTTTAGGGTTCAGCGCAGTGCAGTGGTATTCGGGAAGTGTAGGGGGTCGTGCTGGGGGTGGTGTTTTAGGGTTCAGGGCAGTGCAGTGGTGTACTGACAGTGTAGGGGGTCGTGCTGGGGGTGGTGTTTTAGGGTTCAGGGCAGTGCAGTGGTGTTCGGGCAGTGTAGGGGGTCATGCTGGGATGGTGTTTTAGGGTTCAGGGCAGTGCAGTGGTGTTCGGGCAGTGTAGGAGGTCGTGCTGGGGGTGGTGTTTTAGGGTTCAGGGCAGTGCAGTGGTGTTTGAGCAGTGTAGGGGGTTGTGCTGGGGTGGTGTTTTAGGGTTCAGGGCAGTGCAGTGGTGTACGGGCAGTGTAGGGGGTTGTGCTGGGGCTGGTGTTTTAGGGTTCAGGGAAGTGCAGTGGTGTTCGGGCAGTGTAGGGGGTCATGCAGGGGGTGGAGCTTTAGTGTTTAGGGCAGTGCAGTGGTGTTTGGGCAGGGTAGGGGGTCGTGCAGGGCGTGGTGTTTTAGGGTTTAGGGCAGTGCAGCGGTGTTAGGGCAGTGTAGGGGTCGTGCAGGGGGGTGGTGTTTTAGGGTTTAGGGCAGTGCAGTGGTGTTCTGGCATTGTAGGGGATCATGCAGGGGGTGGTGTTTTAGGGTTTAGGGCAGTGCAGTGGTGTTCGGCAGTGTTGGGGGTCATGCAGGGGATGGTGTTTTAGGTTTTAGGGCAGTGCAGTGGTGTTCGGGCAGTGTAGGGGTCATGCTGGGGTGGTGTTTAGGGGTTAGGGCAGAGTAGTGGTGTTTGGGCAGTGTAGGGGATCGTGCTGGGGGTGGTGTTTTAGGGTTTAGGGCAGTGCAGTGCTGTTGGGGTAGTGTAGGGGGTCGTGCTGGGGTGGTGTTTTAGGGTTTAGGGCAGTGCAGTGCTGTTGGGGTAGTGTAGGGGGTCGTGCTGGGGGTGGTGTTTTAGGGTTTAGGGCAGTGCATTGGTGTTTGGGCAGTGTCGGGGGTTGTGCAGGGGGTGGTGTTTTAGGGTTTAGGGCAGTGCAGTGGTGTTCGGGCAGTGTAGGGGGTCGTGCTAAGGGTCGTGTTTTAGGGTTTAGGGCAGTGCAGTGGTCTTTGGGTAGTGTAGGGGGTCGTGTTTTAGGGTTGTGTGTTAGGGTTTAGGGCAGTGCAGTTGTGTTTGAGTAGATAGGGGTCGTGCTGGGGGTGGTGTTTTAGGGTTTAGGGCAGTGCAGTGCTGTTGGGGTCGTGCTGAGGGTGGTGTTTTAGGGTTTAGGGCAGTGCATTGGTGGTTGGGCAGTGTATGGGGTCGTGCAGGGGGTGGTGTTTTAGGGTTTAGTGCAGTGGTGTTCGGGCAGTGTAGGGGGTCATGCAGGGGGTGGTGTTTTAGGGTTCAGGGCAGTGCAGTGGTGTTGGGGCAGTGTAGGGGGTCGTGCTGGGGGTGGTGTTTTAGGGTTCAGGGCAGTGCAGTGGTGTTCGGGCAGTGTAGGGGGTCCTGCTGGGGGTAGTCGTTTAGGGTAGTGAAGTGGTGTTTGGGTAGTATAGGGGGTACTGCTGGGGGTAGTGTTTTAGGGTTTAGGGTAGTGCAGTGGTGTTTGGGTAGTGTAGGGGGTCGTGCTGGGGGTAGTGTTTTAGGGTTTAGGATAGTGCAGTGGTGTTTGTGTAGTGTAGGGGGTCGTGCAGGGAGTGGTGTTTTAGGGTTTAGGGCAGTGCAGTGGTGTTCGGGCAGTGTAGGTGGTCTTGCAGGGGGTGGTATTTTAAGGTTCAGGACAGTGCAGTGGTGTTCAGGCAGTTTAGGAGGTCATTCTGGGGGTGGTGTTTTAGGGTTTAGGGTAGTGCAGTGGTGTTCGGTCAGTGTAGGGGGTCGTGCTGGGGGTGGTGTTTTAGCGTTCAGGGCAGTGCAGTGGTGTACGGGAAGTTTAGGGGGTCCTGCATGGGGTGGTGTTTTAGGGTTCAGGGCAGTGCAGTGCAGTGGTGTTCGGGCAGTGTAGGGGGTCGTGCAGGGGGTGGTGATTTAGGGTTCAGGGCAGTGCAGTGCTGTTCGGGCAGTTTAGGAGGTCATGCTGGGGGTGGTGATTTAGGGTTCAGGGCAGTGCAGTGGTGATCGGGCAGTGTAGGGGGTCGTGCAGGGGGTGGTGATTTAGGGTTCAGGGCAGTGCAGTGTTGTTCGGGCAGTGTAGGGGGTCGTGCAGGGGGTGGTGTTTTAGGGTTCAGGGCACCGCAGTGGTGTTCGGGCAGTGTAGGGGGTCGTGCTGGGGGTGGTGTTTTAGGGTTCAGGGCAGTGCAGTGGTGTTCGGGCAGTGTAGGGGGTCCTGCTGGGGGTAGTCGTTTAGGGTAGTGCAGTGGTGTTTGGGTAGTATAGGGGGTACTGCTGGCGGTAGTGTTTTAGGGTTTAGGGTAGTGCAGTGGTGTTCGGGCAGTGTAGGGGGTCATGCAGGGAGTGGTGTTTTAAGGTTTAGGGCAGTGCAGTGGTGTTCAGGCAGTGTAGGAGGTCGTGCAGAGGTGGTGTTTTTGGGTTTAGGGCAGTGGTGTTAAGGCAGTGTAGGGGGTCGTGCAGAGGGTGGTGTTTTAGGGTTTAGGTCAGTGCAGTGGTGTTCGGTCAGTGTAGGGGGTCGTGCTGGGGGTGGTGTTTTAGCGTTCAGGGCAGTGCAGTGGTGTACGGGAAGTTTAGGGGGTCCTGCAGGGGGTGGTGTTTTAGGGTTCAGGGCAGTGCAGTGCAGTGGTGTTCAAGCAGTGTAGGGGGTCGTGCAGGGGTGGTGTTTTAGTGTTTAGGGCAGTGTAGTGGTGTTCGGGCAGTGTAGGGGGTCGTGCTGGGGGTGGTGTTTTAGGGTTGAGGGCAGTGCATTGGTGTTCGGGCAGTGTAGGGGGTCGTGCTGGGGGTGGTGTTTTAGGGTTCAGGGCAGTGCAGTGGTGTTCGGGCAGTTTAGGGGGTCCTGCTGAGGGTAGTCATTTAGGGTAGTGAAGTGGTGTTTGGGTGGTATAGGGGGTACTGCTGGGGGTGGTGTTTTAGGGTTCAGGGTAGTGCAGTGGTGTTTGGGTAGTGTAGGGGGTCCTGCATGGGGTGGTGTTTTAGGGTTCAGGGCAGTGCAGTGCAGTGGTGTTCGGGCAGTGTAGGGGGTCGTGCAGGTGGGTGGTGATTTAGGGTTCAGGGCAGTGCAGTGGTGTTCGGGCAGTTTAGGAAGTTGTGCTGGGGGTGGTGTTTTAGGGTTCAGGGCAGTGCAGTGGTGTTCGGGCAGTGTAGGGGGTCATGCTGGGGTGGTGTTTTAGGGTTCAGGGCAGTGCAGTGGTGTTCGGGCAGTGTAGGGGGTCTTGCAGGGGGTGGAGCTTTAGGGTTTAGGGCAGTGCAGTGGTGTTCGGGCAGGGTAGGGGGTCGTGCAGGGGGTGGTGTTTTATTGTTTAGGGCAGTGCAGTGGTGTTCGGGCAGTGTAGGGGGTCTTGCAGGGGGTGGAGCTTTAGGGTTTAGGGCAGTGCAGTGGTGTTCGGGCATTGTAGGGGGTCATGCAGGGGGTGGTGTTTTAGGGTTTAGGGCAGTGCAGTGGTGTTCGGCAGTGTAGGGGGTCGTGCAAGGGGGTGGTGTTTTAGGTTTTAGGGCAGTGCAGTGGTGTTCGGGCAGTGTAGGGGTCATGCTGGGGTGGTGTGTTAGGGTTTAGGGCAGAGCAGTGGTGTTTTGGCACTGTAGGAGGTCATGCAGGGGGGTGGTGTTTTAGGGTTTAGGGCAGTGCAGTGGTGTTTGGGCAGTGTAGGGGGTCGTGCTAAGGGTCGTGTTTTAGGGTTTAGGGCAGTGCAGTGGTCTTTGGGTAGTGTAGGAGGTCGTGTTTTAGGGTTGTGTGTTAGGGTTTAGGGCAGTGCAGTTGTGTTCGAGTAGATAGGGGTCGTGCTGGGGGTGGTGTTTTAGGGTTTAGGGCAGTGCAGTTCTGTTGGGGTAGTGTAGGAGGTCATGCTGGGGGTGGTGTTTTAGGGTTTAGGGCAGTGCATTGGTGTTTGGGAAGTGTATGGGGTCGTGCAGGGGTGGTGTTTTAGGGTTTAGGGCAGTGCAGTGGTGTTCGCGCAGTGTAGGGGGTCATGCAGGGGGTGGTGTTTTAGGGTTTAGGGCAGTGCAGTGGTGTTCGGGCAGTGTAGGAGGTCGTGCAGGGGTGGTGTTTTTGGGTTTCGGGCAGTGGTGTTAAGGCAGTGTAGGGGGTCGTGCAGAGGGTGGTGTTTTAGGGTTTAGGGCAGTGCAGTGGTGTTCGGGCAGTGTAGGGGGTCGTGCTGGGGGTGGTGTTTTAGCGTTCAGGGCAGTGCAATGGTGTACGGGCAGTGTAGGGGGTCCTGCAGGGGGTGGCTTTTTAGGGTTTAGGGCAGTGCATTGGTGTTCAGGCAGTGTAGGGGGTCGTGCTGGGGTGGTGTTTTAGGGTTCAGGGCAGTGCAGTGGTGTTCGGGCAGTGTAGGAGGGCGTGCTGGGAGTGGTGTTTTAGGGTTCAGGGCAGTGCAGTGGTGTTTGGGCAGTGTAGGGGGTCTTGCAGGGGGTGGAGCTTTAGGGTTTAGGGCAGTGCAGTGGTGTTTGGGCAGGGTAGGGGGTCGTGCAAGGGGTGGTGTTTTAGCGTTCAGGGCAGTGCAGTGGTGTTCGGGCAGTGTAGGGGGTCATGCTGGGATGGTGTTTTAGGGTTCAGGGCAGTGCAGTGGTGTTCGGGCAGTGTAGGGGGTCGTGCTGGGGTGGTGTTTTAGGGTTTAGGGTAGGGCAGTGGTGTTCGGGCAGTGTTGGGAGTCGTGCAGGGGGGTGGTGTTTTAGGGTTAAGGGCAGTGCAGTGGTGTTCTGGCAGTGTAGGGGGTCGTGCAGGGGGGTGGTTTTTAAGGGTTTAGGGCAGTGCAGTAGTGTTCGGGCAGTGCAGGGGGTCGTGCAGGGGGTGGTGTTTTAGGGTTGAGGGCAGTGCAATGGTGTTCTGGCAGTGTAGGGGGTCGTGCAGGGGGTGGTGTTTTAGGGTTTAGGGCAGTGCAGTGGTGTTCGGGCAGTGTTGGGAGTCGTGCAGGGGGTGGTGTTTTAGGTTTTAGGGCAGTGCAGTGGTATTCGGGCAGTGCAGGGGGTCGTGTAGGGGTGGTGTTTTAGGTTTAAGGCAGTGCAGTGGTGTTCGGGCAGTGTAGGGGGTCGTGCTAAGGGTCGTGTTTTAGGGTTTAGTGCAGTGCAGTGGTCTTTGGGTAGTGTAGGGGGTCGTGTTTTAGGGTTGTGTGTTAGGGTTTAGGGCAGTGCAGTTGTGTTTGAGTAGATAGGGGTCGTGCTGGGGGTGGTGTTTTAGGGTTTAGGGCAGTGCAGTGCTGTTGGGGTAGTGTAGGGGGTCTTGCTGGGGGTGGTGTTTTAGGGTTTAGGGCAGTGCATTGGTGTTTGGGCAGTGTATGGGGTCGTGCAGGGGGTGGTGTTTTAGGGTTTAGGGCAGTGCAGTGGTGTTCAGGCAGTGTAGGAGGTCATTCTGGGGGTGGTGTTTTAGGGTTCAGGGCAGTGCAGTGGTGTTCGGGCAGTGTAGGGGGTCGTGCAGGGGGATAGAGTTTTAGGGTTCAGGGCAGTGCAGTGGTGTTCAGGCAGTGTAGGGGGTCGTGCAGGGGGGTGGTGATTTAGGGTTCAGGGCAGTGCAGTGGTGTTCGGGCAGGGTAGGGGTTCATGCAGGGGGTGGTGTTTTATGGTTTAGGGCAGTGCAGTGGTGTTAGGGCAGTGTAGGGGGTCATGCAAGGGGGTGGTGTTTTAGGGTTTAGGGCAGTGCAGTGGTGTTCGGGCATTGTAGGGGGTCATGCAGGGGGTGGTGTTTTAGGGTTTAGGGCAGTGCAGTGGTGTTCGGCAGTGTAGGGGGTCGTGCAAGGGGGTGGTGTTTTAGGTTTTAGGGCAGTGCAGTGGTATTCGGGCACTGTAGGGGTCATGCTGGGGTGGTGTTTTAGGGTTTAGGGTAGAGCAGTGGTGTTCTGGCAGTGTAGGGGGTCGTTCAGGGGGGTGGTGTTTAAGGGTTTAGGGCAGTGCAGTAGTGTTCGGGCAGTGTAGGAGGTCGTGCAGGGGGTGGTGTTTTAGGGTTAAGGGTAGTGCAGTGGTGTTCTGGAAGTGTAGGGGGTCGTTCAGGGGGGTGGTGTTTAAGGGTTTAGGGCAGTGCAGTAGTGTTCGGGCAGTGTAGGGGGTCGTGCAGGGGGGTGGTGTTTTAGGGTTGAGGGCAGTGCAGTGGTGTTCGGGCAGTGTAGGGGGTCGTGCAGGGGGTGGTGTTTTAGGGTTTAGGGCAGTGCAGTGGTGTTCGGGCAGTGTTGGGAGTCGTGCAGGGGGCTGGTGTTTTAGGCTTTAGGGCAGTGCAGTGGTATTCAGGCAGTGCAGGGGGTCGTGTAGGGGGTGGTGTTTTAGGGTTTAAGGCAGTGCAGTGGTGTTCGGGCAGTGTAGGGGGTTGTGCTAAGGGTGGTGTTTTAGGGTTTAGGGCAGTGCAGTGGTCTTTGGGTAGTGTAGGAGGTCGTGTTTTAGGGGTGTGTGTTAGGGTTTAGGGCAGTGCAGTTGTGTTCGAGTAGATAGGGATCGTGCTGGGGGTGGTGTTTTAGGGTTTAGGGCAGTGCATTGGTGTTTGGGCAGTGTATGGGGTCGTGCAGGGGGTGGTGTTTCAGGGTTTAGGGCAGTGCAGTGGTGTTCGGGCAGTGTAGGGGGTCATGCAGGGGGTGGTGTTTTAGGGTTTAGCGCAGTGCAGTGGTGTTCGGACAGTGTAGGAGGTTGTGCAGGTGGGGTGTGATTTAGGGTTCAGGGCAGTGCATTGGTGTTTGGGCAGTTTAGGAGGTCGTGCTGGGGGTGGTGATTTAGGGTTCAGGGCAGTGCAGTGGTGTTCGGGCAGTGTAGGGGGTCATGCTGTGATGGTGTTTTAGGGTTCAGGGCAGTGCAGTGGTGTTCGGGCAGTGTAGGGGGTCGTGCTGGGGTGGTGTTTTAGGGTTCAGTTCAGTGCAGTGGTGTTCGGGCAGTGTAGGGGGTCATGCAGGGGGTGGTGTTTTAGAGTTTAGGGCAGTACAGTGGTGTTTGGCAGTGTAGGGGGTCATGCAAGGGGGTGGTGTTTTAGGTTTTAGGGCAGTGCAGTGGTGTTCGGGCAGTGTAGGGGTCATGCTGGGGTGGTGTTTTAGGGTTTAGGGTAGAGCAGTGGTGTTTGGGCGTGTAGGGGGTCGTGCTGGGGTGGTGTTTTAGGGTTTAGGGTAGAGCAGTGGTGTTCGGGCAGTGTTGGGAGTCGTGCTGGGGTGGTGTTTTAGGGTTGAGGGCAGTGCAGTGGTGTTCATGTAGTGTAGGGGGTCGTGCAGGGGGTGGTGTTTTAGGGTTTAGGGCAGTGCAGTGGTGTTCAGGCAGTGTTGGGAGTCGTGCAGGGGGGTGGTGTTTTAGGCTTTAGGGCAGTGCAGTGGTATTTGAGCAGTGCAGGGGGTCGTGTAGGGGGTGGTGTTTTAAGGTTTAAGGCAGTGCAGTGGTGTTCGGGCAGTGTAGGGGGTCGTGCTAAGGGTCGTGTTTTAGGGTTTAGTGCAGTGCAGTGGTCTTTGGGTAGTGTGGGGGGTCATGTTTTAGGGTTGTGTGTTAGGGTTTAGGGCAGAGCAGTTGTGTTCGAGTAGATAGGGGTCATGCTGGGGGTGGTGTTTTAGGGTTTAGGGCAGTGCAGTGGTGTTCAGGCAGTGTAGGGGGTCATGCAGGGGGTGGTGTTTTAGGGTTTAGGGCAGTGCAGTGGTGTTCGGGCAGTGTAGGGGTCGTGCAGGAGGGTGGTGATTTAGGGTTCAGGGCAGTGCAGTGGTGTTTGGGCAGTTTAGGAGGTCATGCTGGGGGTGGTGATTTAGGGTTCAGGACAGTGCAGTGGTGATCGGGCAGTGTAGGGGGTCATGCAGGGGGTGGTGATTTAGGGTTCAGGGCAGTGCAGTGTTGTTCGGGCAGTGTAGGGGCTCGTTCAGGGGGTGGTGTTTTAGGGTTCAGGGCACCGCAGTGGTGTTCGGGCAGTGTAGGGGGTCGTGCTGGGGGTGGTCTTTTAGGGTTCAGGGCAGTGCAGTGGTGTTCGGGCAGGGTAGGGGGTCGTGCAGGGGGTGGTGTTTTATGGTTTAGGGCAGTGCAGTGGTGTTAGGGCAGTGTAGGGGGTCGTGCAGGGGGTGGTGTTTTAGGGTTCAGGGCAGTACATTGGTCTTCGGGCAGTGTAGGGGGTCCTGCTGGCGGTAGTCGTTTAGGGTAGTGCAGTGGTGTTTGGGTAGTGTAGGGGGCCGTGCTGGGGGTAGTGTTTTAGGGTTTAGGGTAGTGCAGTGGTGTTTGTGTAGTGTAGGGGGTCGTGCAGGGGGTGGTGTTTTAGGGTTTAGGGCAGTGCAGTGGTGTTCGGCCAGTGTAGGTGGTCGTGCAGGGGGGTGGTATTTTAGGGTTCAGGGCAGTGCAGTGGTGTTCAGGCAGTTTAGGAGGTCATTCTGGGGGTGGTGTTTTAAGGTTCAGGGCAGTGCAGTGGTGTTAGGGCAGTGTAGGGGGTCCTGCATGGGGTGGTGTTTTAGGGTTCAGGGCAGTGCAGTGGTGTTCAGGCAGTGCATGGGGTCATGCAGGGGGTGGTGTTTTAGTGTTTAGGGCAGTGTAGTGGTGTTTGGGCAGTTTAGGAGGTCATGCTGGGGGTGGTGATTTAGGGTTCAGGGCAGTGCACTGGTGTTCGGGCAGTGAAGGGGGTCGTGCAGGGGGTGGTGATTTAGGGTTCAGGGCAGTGCAGTGTTGTTCAGGCAGTGTAGGGGGTCGTGCAGGGGGTGGTGTTTTAGGGTTCAGGGCACTGCAGTGGTGTTCGGGCAGTGTAGGGGGTCGTGCTGGGGGTGGTGTTTTAGGGTTCAGGGCAGTGCAGTGGTGTTCGGGCAGTGTAGGGGGTCGTGCTGGGGTAGTGTTTTAGGGTTCAGGGCAGTGCAGTGGTGTTCGGGCAGTGTAGGGGGTCCTGCTGGGGGTAGTCGTTTAGGGTAGTGCAGTGGTGTTTGGGTAGTATAGGGGGTACTGCTGGGGGTAGTGTTTTAGGGTTTAGGGTAGTGCAGTGGTGTTCGGGCAGTGTAGGGGGTCGTGCAGGGGGTGGTGTTTTAGGGTTTAGGGCAGTGCAGTGGTGTTCGGGCAGTGTAGGGGGTCCTGCATGGGGTGGTGTTTTAGGGTTCAGGGCAGTGCAGTGGTGTTCAAGCAGTGTAGGGGGTCGTGCAGGGGGTGGTGTTTTAGTATTTAGGGCAGTGTAGTGGTGTTCGGGCAGTGTAGGGGGTCATGCTGGGGTTGGTGTTTTAGGGTTCAGGGCAGTGCAGTGGTGTTCGGGCAGTGTAGGGGGTCCTGCTGGGGGCAGTCGTTTAGGGTAGTGAAGTGGTGTTTGGGTAGTATAGGGGGTACTGCTGGGGGTAGTGTTTAAGGGTTTAGGGTAGTGCAGTGGTGTTTGGGTAGTATAGGGGGTCGTGCTGGGGGTAGTGTTTTAGGGTTTAGGATAGTGCAGTGGTGTTTGTGTAGTGTAGGGGGCCGTGCAGGGGGTGGTGTTTTAGGGTTTAGGGCAGTGCAGTGGTGTTCGGCCAGTGTAGGTGGTCGTGCAGGGGGGTGGTATTTTAGGGTTCAGGGCAGTGCAGTGGTGTTCAGGCAGTTTAGGAGGTCATTCTGGGGGTGGTGTTTTAGGGTTCAGGGCAGTGCAGTGGTGTTCGGGCAGTGTAGGGGGTCCTGCATGGGGTGGTGTTTTAGGGTTCAGGGCAGTGCAGTGGTGTTCGGGCAGTGTAGGGGGTCATGCAGGGGGTGGTGTTTTAGTGTTTAGGGCAGTGTAATAGTGTTCGGGCAGTGTAGGGGGTCGTGCAGGGGGTGGTGTTTTAGGGTTTAGGGCAGTGCAGTGGTGTTCGGGCAGTGTAGGGGGTCCTGCATGGGGTGGTGTTTTAGGGTTCAGGGCAGTGCAGTGCAGTGGTGTTCAAGCAGTGTAGGGGGTCGTGCAGGGGGTGGTGTTTTAGTATTTAGGGCAGTGTAGTGGTGTTCGGGCAGTATAGGGGGTCATGCTGGGGTTGGTGTTTTAGGGTTCAGGGCAGTGCAGTGGTGTTCGGGCAGTGTAGGGGGTCCTGCTGGGGGCAGTCGTTTAGGGTAGTGAAGTGGTGTTTGGGTAGTATAGGGGGTACTGCTGGGGGTAGTGTTTAAGGGTTTAGGGTAGTGCAGTGGTGTTTGGGTAGTATAGGGGGTCGTGCTGGGGGTAGTGTTTTAGGGTTTAGGATAGTGCAGTGGTGTTTGTGTAGTGTAGGGGGCCGTGCAGGGGGTGGTGTTTTAGGGTTTAGGGCAGTGCAGTGGTGTTCGGCCAGTGTAGGTGGTCGTGCAGGGGGGTGGTATTTTAGGGTTCAGGGCAGTGCAGTGGTGTTCAGGCAGTTTAGGAGGTCATTCTGGGGGTGGTGTGTTAGGGTTCAGGGCAGTGCAGTGGTGTTCGGGCAGTGTAGGGGGTCCTGCATGGGGTGGTGTTTTAGGGTTCAGGGCAGTGCAGTGGTGTTCGGGCAGTGTAGGGGGTCATGCAGGGGGTGGTGTTTTAGTGTTTAGGGCAGTGTAATAGTGTTCGGGCAGTGTAGGGGGTCGTGCAGGGGGTTGTGTGTTAGGGTTTAGGGCAGTGCAGTGGTGTTCGGGCGGTGTAGGGGGTCATGTTTTAGGGTTTAGGGCAGTGCAGTAGTGTTTGGGCATTGTAGGGGGTCATGCAGAGGGGTGGTGTTTTAGGGTTCTGGGCAGTGCAGTGGTGTTCGGGCAGTGTAGGGGGTCGTGCAGGGGGATGGTGTTTTAGGGTTCAGGGCAGTGCAGTGGTGTTCGGGCAGTGTAGGGGGTCATGCAGGGGGGTGGTGATTTAGGGGTCATGGCAGTGCAGTGGTGTTCGGGCAGTTTAGAAAGTTGTGCTGGGGGTGGTGTTTTAGGGTTCAGGACAGTGCAGTGGTGTTCGGGCAGTGTAGGGGGTCGTGCTGGGGGTGGTGTTGTAGGGTTCAGGGCAGTGCAGTGGTGTACTGACAGTGTAGGGGGTCGTGCTGGGGGTGGTGTTTTAGGGTTCAGGGCAGTGCACTGGTGTTCGGGCAGTGTAGGGGGTCGTGCTGGGTTGGTGTTTTAGGGTTCAGGGCAGTGCAGTGGTGTTCGGGCAGTGTAGGGGGGCGTGCTGGGGGTGGTGTTTTAGGGTTCAGGGCAGTGCAGTGCAGTGGTGTTTGGGCAGTGTAGGGAGTCATGCAGGGGGTGGAGCTTTAGGGTTTAGGGCAGTGCAGTGGTGTTCGGGCAGGGTAGGGGGTCATGCAGGGGGTGGTGTTTTATGGTTTAGGGCAGTGCAGTGGTGTTAGGGCAGTGTAGGGGCTCGTGCAGGGGGGTGGTGTTTTAGGGTTTAGGGCAGTGCAGTGGTGTTCGGGCATTGTAGGGGGTCATGCAGGGGGTGGTGTTTTAGAGTTTAGGGCAGTACAGTGGTGTTCGGCAGTGTAGGGGGTCGTGCAGGGGGTGGTGAGTTAGGGTTCAGGGCAGTGCAGTGGTGTTCGGGCAGTGTAGGGGGTCGTGCAGGGGGTGGTGATTTAGGGTTCAGGGCAGTGCAGTGGTGTTCGGGCAGTGTAGGGGGTCATGCAGGGGGTGGAGTTGTAGGGTTCAGGGCAGTGCAGTGGTGTTCGGGCAGTGTAGGGGGTTGTGCTGTGGTGGTGTTTTAGGGTTCAGGGCAGTGCAGTGATGTTCGGGCAGTGTAGGGGGTCGTGCTGGGGTGGTGTTTTAGGGTTGAGGGCAGTGCAGTGGTGTGCGGGCAGTGTAGGGGGTTGTGCAGGGGGTGGTGTTTTAGGCTTTAGGGCAGTGCAGTGGTATTCGGGCAGTGTAGGGGGTAATGCAGGGGGTGGTGTTTTAGGGTTTAGGGCAGTGCAGTGGTGTTCGGGCAGTGTAGGGGGTCGTGCTAAGGGTCGTGTTTTAGGGTTTAGGGCGATGCAGTGGTCTTTGGGTAGTGTAGGAGGTCGTGTTTTAGGGTTGTGTGTTAGGGTTTAGGGCAGCGCAGTTGTGTTCGAGTAGATAGGGGTCGTGCTGGGGGTGGTGTTTTAGGGTTTAGGGCAGTGCAGTGCTGTTGGGGTAGTGTAGGGGGTCGTGTTGGGGGTGGTGTTTTAGGGTTTAGGGCAGTGCAGTGGTGTTCGGGCAGTGCATGGGGTCGTGCAGGGGGTGGTGTTTTAGGGTTTAGGGCAGTGCAGTGGTGTTCGGGCAGTGTAGGGGGTTGAGCAGGGGGGTGGTGTTTTTGGCTTTAGGGCAGTGCAGTGGTATTCGGGCAGTGTAGGGGGTCATGCAGGGGGTGGTGTTTTAGGGTTTAGGGCAGTGCAGTGGTGTTCAGCCAGTGTAGGGGGTCGTGTTTTAGGGTTTAGGGCAGTGCAGTGGTCTTTGGGTAGTGTAGGGGGTCGTGTTTTAGGGTTGTGTGTTAGGGTTTAGGGCAGTGCAGTTGTGTTCGAGTAGATAGGGGTCGTGCTGGGGGTGGTGATTTAGGGTTCAGGGCAGTGCAGTGGTGTTCGGGCAGTGTAGGGGGTCGTGCAGGGGGTGGTGTTTTAGGGTTCAGGGCAGTGCAGTGGTGTTCGGGCAGTGTAGGGGGTCGTGCTGGGGGTGGTGTTTTAGGGTTCAGGGCAGTGCAGTGGTGTTCGGGCAGTGTAGGGGGTCGTGCTGGGGGTAGTCGTTTAGGGTAGTGCAGTGGTGTTTGGGTAGTATAGGGGGTACTGCTGGGGGTATTGTTTTAGGGTTCAGGGCAGTGCAGTGGTGTTCGGGCAGTATAGGGGGTCGTGCTGGGGATAGTCGTTTAGGGTAGTGCAGTGGTGTTTGCGTAGTATAGGGGATACTGCTGGGGGTAGTATTTTAGGGTTTAGGGTAGTGCAGTGGTGTTCGGGCATTGTAGGTGGTCGTGCAGGGGGGTGGTGATTTAGGGTTCAGGGCAGTGCAGTGGTGTTCAGATAGTTTAGGAGGTCATTCTGGGGGTGGTGTTTTAGGGTTCAGGGCAGTGCAGTGGTGTTCGGGCAGTGTAGGGGGTCGTGCAGGGGGGTGGTGATTTAGGGTTCAGGGCAGTGCAGTGGTGTTCGGGCAGTTTAGGAGGTCGTGCTGGGGGTGGTGATTTAGGGTTCAGGGCAGTGCAGTGGTGTTCGGGCAGTGTAGGGGGTCGTGCAGGGGGTGGTGGTTTAGGGTTCCGGACAGTGCAGTGGTGTTCGGGCAGTGTAGGGGGTCGTGCAGGGGGTGGAGTTTTAGGGTTCAGGGCAGTGCAGTGGTGTTCTGGAAGTGTAGGGGGTTGTGCTGGGGTGGTGTTTTAGGGTTCAGGGCAGTGCAGTGATGTTTGGGCAGTGTAGGGGGTCGTGCTGGGGTGGTGTTTTAGGGTTGAGGGCAGTGCAGTGGTGTTCGGGCAGTGTAGGGGGTCGTGCAGGGGGTGGTGTTTTAGGGTTTAGGGCAGTGCAGTGGTGTTCGGGCAGTGTAGGGGGTTGTGCAGGGGGGGGTGTTTTATGCTTTAGGGCAGTGCAGTGGTATTCGGGCAGTGTAGGGGTAATGCAGCGGGTGGTGTTTTAGGGTTTAGGGCAGTGCAGTGGTGTTCGGGCAGTGTAGGGGGTCGTGCTAAGGGTCGTGTTTTAGGGTTTAGGGCAGTGCAGTGGTCTTTGGGTAGTGTAGGGGGTCGTGTTTTAGGGTTGTGTGTTAGGGTTTAGGGCAGTGCAGTTGTGTTCGAGTAGATAGGGGTCGTGCTGGGGGTGGTGTTTTAGGGTTTAGGGCAATGCAGTGCTGTTGGGGTAGTTTAGGCGTTGCGCTGGGGGTGGTGTTTTAGGGTTTAGGGCAGTGCAGTGGTGTTCGGGCAGTGTAGGGGGTTGTGCAGGGGGGTGGTATTTTTGGCTTTAGGGCAGTGCAGTGGTATTCGGGCAGTGTAGGGGGTCATGCAGGGGGTGGTGTTTTAGGGTTTAGGGCAGTGCAGTGGTGTTCGGGCAGTGTAGGGGGTCGTGCTAAGGGTCGTGTTTTAGGGTTTAGGGCAGTGCAGTGGTCTTTGGGTAGTGTAGGGGGTCGTGGTTTAGGGTTGTGTGTTAGGGTTTAGGGCAGTGCAGTTGTGTTCGAGTAGATAGGGGTCGCGCTGGGGTGGTGTTTTAGGGTTTAGGGCAGTGCAGTGGTGTTCGGGCAGTGTAGGAGGTCGTGCAGGTGGGTGGTGATTTAGGGTTCAGGGCAGTGCAGTGGTGTTTGGGCAGTTTAGGAGGTCGTGCTGGGGGTGGTGATTTAGGGTTCAGGGCAGTGCAGTGGTGTTCGGGCAGTGTAGGGGGTCGTGCAGGGGGTGGTGTTTTAGCGTTCAGGGCGGTGCAGTGGTGTTCGGGCAGTGTAGAGGGTCGTGCTGGGGGTGGTGTTTTAGGGTTCAGGGCAGTGCAGTGGTGTTCGGGCAGTGTAAGGGGTCGTGCAGGGGGTGGTTTAGGGTTCAGGGCGGTGCAGTGGTGTTCGGGCAGTGTAGGGGGTCGTGCTGGGGGTGGTGTTTTAGGGTTCAGGGCAGTGCAGTGGTGTTCGGGCAGTGTAGGGGGTCGTGCTGGGGGTAGTCGTTTAGGGTAGTGCAGTGGTGTTTGGGTAGTATCGGGGGTACTGCTGGGGGTAGTATTTTAGGGTTCAGGGCAGTGCAGTGGTGTTTGGGCAGTGTAGGGGGTCGTGCTGGGGGTAGTAGTTTAGGGTAGTGCAGTGGTGTTTGGGTAGTATAGGGGATACTGCTGGGGGTAGTGTTTTAGGGTTTAGGGTAGTGCAGTGGTGTTTGTGTAGTGTAGGGGGTCGTGCAGGGGTGGTGTTTTAGGGTTTAGGGCAGTGTAGGTGGTCGTGCAGGGGGGTGATTTAGGGTTCAGGGCAGTGCAGTGGTGTTCAGGTAGTTTAGGAGGTCATTCTGGGGGTGGTGTTTTAGGGTTCAGGGCAGTGCAGTGGTGTTCGGGCAGTGTAGGGGGTCGTGCAGGGGGGTGGTGATTTAGGGTTCAGGGTAGTGCAGTGGTGTTCAGGCAGTGTAGGGGGTCGTGCTGGGATGGTGTTTTAGGGTTCAGGGCAGTGCAGAGGTGTTTGGGCAGTGTAGGGGGTCGTGCTGGGGTGGTGTTTTAGGGTTCAGGGCAGTGCAGTGGTGTTAGGGCGGTGTAGGGGGTTGTGCTGGGGTGGTGTTTTAGGGTTCAGGGCAGTGCAGTGGTGTACTGACAGTGTAGGGGGTCGTGCTTGGGTGGTGTTTTAGGGTTCAGGGCAGTGCAGTGGTGTTCGGGCAGTGTAGGGGGTCGTGCTGGGATGGTGTTTTAGGGTTCAGGGCAGTGCAGAGGTGTTTGGGCAGTGTAGGGGGTCGTGCTGGGGTGGTGTTTTAGGGTTCAGGGCAGTGCAGTGGTGTTCGGGCAGTGTAGGGGGTCGTGCTGGGGGTGGTGTTTTAGGGTTCAGGGCAGTGCAGTGGTGTTTGGGCAGTGTAGGGGGTTGTGCTGGGGTTGGTGTTTTAGGTTTCAGGGCAGTGCAGTGGTGTACGGGCAGTATAGGGGGTCATGCTGGGGGTGATGTTTTAGGGTTCAGAGAAGTGCAGTGGTGTTCGGTCAGTGTAGGGGGTCATGCAGGGGGTGGAACTTTAGGGTTTAGGGCAGTGCAGTGGTGTTTGGGCAGTGTAGGGGGTCGTGCAGGGGGGTGGTGTTTTAGGGTTAAGGGCAGTGCAGTGGTGTTCTGGCAGTGTAGGGGGTCGTGCAGGGGGACGGTGTTTTAGGGTTCAGGGCAGTGCAGTGGTGTTCGGGCAGTGTAGGGGGTCGTGCAGGGGGTGGTGATTTAGGGTTCTGGGCAGTGCAGTTGTGTTCGGGCAGTTTAGGGAGTCGTGCTAGGGGTGGTGTTTTAGGGTTCAGGGCAGTGCAGTGGTGTTCGGGCAGTGTAGGGGGTCGTGCAGGGGGGGTGGTGTTTTAGGGTTTAGGGCAGTGCAGTGGGATTCGGGAAGTGTAGGGGGTCGTGCTGGGGTGGTGTTTTTGGGTTTAGGGCAGTGGTGTTAAGGCAGTGTAGGGGGTCGTGCAGAGGGTGGAGTTTTAGGGTTTAGGGCAGTGCAGTGGTGTTTGGGCAGTGTAGGGGGTCGTGCTGGGGGTGGTGTTTTAGCGTTCAGGGCAGTGCAGTGGTATACGGGCAGTGTAGGGGGTCCTGCAGGGGGTGGTTTTTTAGGGTTCAGGGCAGTGCAGTGGTGTTCAGGCAGTGCAGGGGGTGGTGTTTTAGGGTTTAGGGCAGTGCAGTGGTGTTGGGGCAGTGTAGGGGTCCTGCATGGGGTGGTGTTTTAGGGTTCAGGGCAGTGCAGTGCAGTGGTGTTCGGGCAGTGTAGGGGATCGTGCAGGGGGTGGTGTTTTAGGGTTTAGGGCAGTGCAGTTGTGTTCGGGCGGTGTAGGGGGTCGTGTTTTAGGGTTTAGGGCAATGCAGTAGTGTTTGGGCATTGTAGGGGGTCATGCAGAGGGGTGGTATTTTAGGGTTCGGGGCAGTACAGTGGTGTTCGGGCAGTGTAGGGGGTCGTGCAGGGGGATGGTGTTTTAGGGTTCAGGGCAGAACAGTGGTGTTTGGACAGTGTATGGGGGTTGTGCAGGGGGGTGGTGATTTAGGGTTCAGGGCAGTGCAGTGGTGTTCAGGCAGTTTAGGAAGTTGTGCTGGGGGTAGTGTTTTAGGGTTCAGGGCAGTGCAGTGGTGTTCGGGCAGTGTAGGGGGTCGTGCTGGGGGTGGTATTTTAGGGTTCAGGGCAGTGCAGTGGTGTACTGACAGTGTAGGGGGTCGTGCTGGGGGTGGTGTTTTAGGGTTCAGGGCAGTGCAGTGGTGTTCGGGCAGTGTAGGGGATCGTGCTGGGATGGTGTTTTAGGGTTCAGGGCAGTGCAGTGGTGTTCGGGCAGTATAGGGGGTTGTGCTGGGGTGGTGTTTTAGGGTTCAGGGCAGTGCAGTGGTGTTTGGGCAGTGTAGGGCGGCGTGCTGGGGGTGGTGTTTTAGGGTTCAGGGCAGTGCAGTGCAGTGGTGTTTGGGCAGTGTAGGGGGTCATGCAGGGGGTGGAGCTTTAGGGTTTAGGGCAGTGCAGTGGTGTTCGGGCAGGGTAGGTGGTCGTGCAGGGGGTGGTGTTTTATTGTTTAGGGCAGTGCAGCGGTGTTAGGGCAGTGTAGGGGGTCGTGCAGGGGGGTGGTGTTTTAGGGTTTAGGGCAGTGCAGTGGTGTTCGGGCATTGTAGGGGGTCATGCAGGGGGGGGTGTTTTAGGTTTTAGGGCAGTGCAGTGGTGTTCGGGCAGTGTAGGGGTCATGCTGGGGTTGTGTTTTAGGGTTTAGGGCAGATCAGTGGTGTTTGGGCAGTGTAGGGGGTCGTGCTGGGGTGGTGTTTTAGAGTTTAGGGTAGGGCAGTGGGGTTTGGGCAGTGTAGGGGGTCATGCAGGGGGGTGGTGTTTTAGGGTTAAGGGCAGTGCATTGGTGTTCAGGCAGTGTTGGGGGTCGTGCAGGGGGTGGTGTTTTTTGGTTTAGGGCAGTGCAGTGGTGTTCGGGCAGTGTAGGGGGTCATGCAGGGGGTGGTGTTTTAGGATTTAGGGCAGTGCAGTGGTGTTCAGGCAGTGTAGGGGGTTGTGCAGGAGGTGGTGTTTTAGGGTTCAGGGCAGTGCAGTGGTGTACGGGCAGTGTAGGGGGCCCTGCATGGGGTGGTGTTTTAGGGTTCAGGGCAGTGCAGTGCAGTGGTGTTCGGGCAGTGTAGGAGGTCGTGCAGGGGTGGTGTTTTGGGGTTTAGGGCAGTGATGTTAAGGCAGTGTAGGGGGTTGTGCAGACGGTGGTGTTTTAGGGTTTAGGGCAGTGCAGTGGTGTTCGGGCAGTGTAGGGGGTCGTGCTGGGGGTGGTGTTTTAGCGTTCAGGGCAGTGCAGTGGTGTACGGGCAGTGTAGGGGGTCCTGCAGGGGGTGGTTTTTTAGGATTTAGGGCAGTGCAGTGGTGTTCGGGCAGTGTAGGGGGTTGTGCAGGGGGTGGTGTTTTAGGGTTCAGGGCAGTGCAGTGGTGTACGGGCAGTGTAGGGGGTCCTGCATGGGGTGGTGTTTTAGGGTTCAGGGCAGTGCAGTGCAGTGGTGTTCCTGCAGTGTAGGGGGTCGTGCAGGGGGTGGTGTTTTAGGGTTCAGGGCAGTGCAGTGGTGTAAGGGCAGTATAGGGGGTCCTGCATGGGGTGGTGTTTTAGGGTTCAGGGCAGTGCAGTGCAGTGGTGTTTCGGCAGTGTAGGGGTCGTGCAGTGGGTAGTGTTTAGGGCAGTGTAGTGGTTTTCGGGCAGTGTAGGGGGTCGTGCAGGGAGTGGTGTTTTAGGGTTTAGGGCAGTGCAGTGGTGTTCGGGCGGTGTAGGGGGTCATGCAGAGGGGTGGTGTTTTAGGGTTCTGGGCAGTGCAGTGGTGTTCGGGCAGTGTAGGGGGTCGTTCAGGGGGGTGGCAATTTAGGGTTTAGGGTAGTGCAGTGGTGTTCGGGCAGTGTTGGGAGTCGTGCAGGGGGGTGGTGTTTTAGGCTTTAGGGCAGTGCAGTGGTATTCGGGCAGTGAAGGGGGTCGTGCAGGGGGTGGTGTTTTAGGGTTTAAGGCAGTGCAGTGGTGTTCGGGCAGTGTAGGGGGTCGCGCTAAGGGTCGTGTTTTAGGGTTTAGGGCAGTGCAGTGGTCTTTGGGTAGTGTAGGGGGTCGTGCTAGGGGTGGTGTTTTAGGGTTTAGGGCAGTGCATTGGTGTTTGGGCAGTTTATGGGGTCGTGCAGGGGGTGGTGTTTTTTGGTTTAGGGCAGTGCAGTGGTGTTCGGGCAGTGTAGGGGGTCATGCAGGGGGTGGTGTTTTAGGATTTAGGGTAGTGCAGTGGTGTTCAGGCAGTGTAAGGGGTTGTGCAGGGGGTGGTGTTTTAGGGTTCAGGGCAGTGCAGTGGTGTACGGGCAGTGTAGGGGGCCCTGCATGGGGTGGTGTTTTAGGGTTCAGGGCAGTGCAGTGCAGTGCAGTGGTGTTCGGGCAGTGTAGGAGGTCGTGCAGGGGTGGTGTTTTTGGGTTTAGGGCAGTGGTGTTAAGGCAGTGTAGGGGGTTGTGCAGACAGTGGTGTTTTAGGGTTTAGGGCAGTGCAGTGGTGTTCGGGCAGTGTAGGGGGTCGTGCTGGGGGTGGTGTTTTAGGGTTCAGGGCAGTGCAGTGGTGTTCTGGCAGTTTAGGAAGTTGTGCTGGGGGTGGTGTTTTAGGGTTCAGGGCAGTGCAGTGGTGTTAGGGCGGTGTAGGGGGTCGTGCTGGGATGGTGTTTTAGGGTTCAGGGCAGTGCAGTGGTGTTTGGGTAGTGTAGGGGGTCGTGTTTTAGGGTTGTGTGTTAGGGCAGTGCAGTTGTGTTCGAGTAGATAGGGGTCGTGCTGGGGGTGGTGTTTTAGGGTTTAGGGCAGTGCAGTGCTGTTGGGGTAGTGTAGGGGGTCGTGCTGGGGTGGTGTTTTAGGGTTTAGGGCAGTGCAGGGCTGTTGGGGTAGTGTAGGGGGCCGTGCTGGGGGTAGTGTTTTAGGGTTTAGGGCCGTGCAGTGGTGTTCGGGCAGTGTAGGGGGTCGTGCTGGGGGTGGTGTTTTAGGGCTCAGGGCAGTGCAGTGGTGTTCGGGCAGTGTAGGGGGTCGTGCTGGGGTAGTCGTTTAGGGTAGTGCAGTGGTGTTTGGGTAGTATAGGGGTACTGCTGGGGGTAGTGTTTTAGGGTTCAGGGCAGTGCAGTGGTGTTTGTGTAGTGTAGGGGGTCGTGCAGGGGGTGGTGTTTTAGGGTTTAGGGCAGTGCAGTGGTGTTTGGGCAGTGTAGGTGGTCGTGCAGGGGGTGGTGATTTAGGGTTCAGGGCAGTGCAGTGGTGTTCAGGCAGTTTAGGAGGTCATTCTGGGGGTGGTGTTTTAGGGTTCAGGGCAGTGCAGTGGTGTTCGGGCAGTGTAGGGGGTCGTGCAGGGGGATGGTGATTTAGGGTTCAGGGCAGTGCAGTGGTGTTCGGGCAGTTTAGGAAGTTGTGCTGGGGGTGGTGTTTTAGGGTTCAGGGCAGTGCAGTGGTGTTAGGGCGGTGTAGGGGGTCATGCTGGGATGGTGTTTTAGGGTTCAGGGCAGTGCAGTGGTGTTTGGGCAGTGTAGGGGGTCGTGCTGGGGTGGTGTTTTAGGGTTCAGGGCAGTGCAGTGGTGTTTGGGCAGTGTAGGGGGTCGTGCTGGGGTGGTGTTTTAGGGTTCAGGGCAGTGCAGTGGTGTTCGGGCAGTGTAGGGGGTCGTGCTGGGGGTGGTGTTTTAGGGTTCAGGGCAGTGCAGTGGTGTTTGGGCAGTGTAGGGGGTTGTGCTGGGGTTGGTGTTTTAGGTTTCAGGGCAGTGCAGTGGTGTACGGGCAGTATAGGGGGTCATGCTGGGGGTGATGTTTTAGGGTTCAGAGAAGTGCAGTGGTGTTCGGTCAGTGTAGGGGGTCATGCAGGGGGTGGAACTTTAGGGTTTAGGGCAGTGCAGTGGTGTTTGGGCAGTGTAGGGGGTCGTGCAGGGGGGTGGTGTTTTAGGGTTAAGGGCAGTGCAGTGGTGTTCTGGCAGTGTAGGGGGTCGTGCAGGGGGACGGTGTTTTAGGGTTCAGGGCAGTGCAGTGGTGTTCGGGCAGTGTAGGGGGTCGTGCAGGGGGTGGTGATTTAGGGTTCTGGGCAGTGCAGTTGTGTTCGGGCAGTTTAGGGAGTCGTGCTAGGGGTGGTGTTTTAGGGTTCAGGGCAGTGCAGTGGTGTTCGGGCAGTGTAGGGGGTCGTGCAGGGGGGGTGGTGTTTTAGGGTTTAGGGCAGTGCAGTGGGATTCGGGAAGTGTAGGGGGTCGTGCTGGGGTGGTGTTTTTGGGTTTAGGGCAGTGGTGTTAAGGCAGTGTAGGGGGTCGTGCAGAGGGTGGAGTTTTAGGGTTTAGGGCAGTGCAGTGGTGTTTGGGCAGTGTAGGGGGTCGTGCTGGGGGTGGTGTTTTAGCGTTCAGGGCAGTGCAGTGGTATACGGGCAGTGTAGGGGGTCCTGCAGGGGGTGGTTTTTTAGGGTTCAGGGCAGTGCAGTGGTGTTCAGGCAGTGCAGGGGGTGGTGTTTTAGGGTTTAGGGCAGTGCAGTGGTGTTGGGGCAGTGTAGGGGTCCTGCATGGGGTGGTGTTTTAGGGTTCAGGGCAGTGCAGTGCAGTGGTGTTCGGGCAGTGTAGGGGATCGTGCAGGGGGTGGTGTTTTAGGGTTTAGGGCAGTGCAGTTGTGTTCGGGCGGTGTAGGGGGTCGTGTTTTAGGGTTTAGGGCAATGCAGTAGTGTTTGGGCATTGTAGGGGGTCATGCAGAGGGGTGGTATTTTAGGGTTCGGGGCAGTACAGTGGTGTTCGGGCAGTGTAGGGGGTCGTGCAGGGGGATGGTGTTTTAGGGTTCAGGGCAGAACAGTGGTGTTTGGACAGTGTATGGGGGTTGTGCAGGGGGGTGGTGATTTAGGGTTCAGGGCAGTGCAGTGGTGTTCAGGCAGTTTAGGAAGTTGTGCTGGGGGTAGTGTTTTAGGGTTCAGGGCAGTGCAGTGGTGTTCGGGCAGTGTAGGGGGTCGTGCTGGGGGTGGTATTTTAGGGTTCAGGGCAGTGCAGTGGTGTACTGACAGTGTAGGGGGTCGTGCTGGGGGTGGTGTTTTAGGGTTCAGGGCAGTGCAGTGGTGTTCGGGCAGTGTAGGGGATCGTGCTGGGATGGTGTTTTAGGGTTCAGGGCAGTGCAGTGGTGTTCGGGCAGTATAGGGGGTTGTGCTGGGGTGGTGTTTTAGGGTTCAGGGCAGTGCAGTGGTGTTTGGGCAGTGTAGGGCGGCGTGCTGGGGGTGGTGTTTTAGGGTTCAGGGCAGTGCAGTGCAGTGGTGTTTGGGCAGTGTAGGGGGTCATGCAGGGGGTGGAGCTTTAGGGTTTAGGGCAGTGCAGTGGTGTTCGGGCAGGGTAGGTGGTCGTGCAGGGGGTGGTGTTTTATTGTTTAGGGCAGTGCAGCGGTGTTAGGGCAGTGTAGGGGGTCGTGCAGGGGGGTGGTGTTTTAGGGTTTAGGGCAGTGCAGTGGTGTTCGGGCATTGTAGGGGGTCATGCAGGGGGGGGTGTTTTAGGTTTTAGGGCAGTGCAGTGGTGTTCGGGCAGTGTAGGGGTCATGCTGGGGTTGTGTTTTAGGGTTTAGGGCAGATCAGTGGTGTTTGGGCAGTGTAGGGGGTCGTGCTGGGGTGGTGTTTTAGAGTTTAGGGTAGGGCAGTGGGGTTTGGGCAGTGTAGGGGGTCATGCAGGGGGGTGGTGTTTTAGGGTTAAGGGCAGTGCAGTGGTGTTCTGGCAGTGTAGGGGGTAGTGCAGGGGGGTGGTGTTTAAGGGTTTAGGGCAGTGCAGTAGTGTTCGGGCAGTGTAGGGGGTCGTGCAGGGGGTGGTGTTTTAGGGTTGAGGGCAGTGCAGTGGTGTTCGGGCAGTGTAGGGGGTCGCGCTAAGGGTCGTGTTTTAGGGTTTAGGGCAGTGCAGTGGTCTTTGGGTAGTGTAGGGGGTCGTGCTAGGGGTGGTGTTTTAGGGTTTAGGGCAGTGCATTGGTGTTCAGGCAGTGTTGGGGGTCGTGCAGGGGGTGGTGTTTTTTGGTTTAGGGCAGTGCAGTGGTGTTCGGGCAGTGTAGGGGGTCATGCAGGGGGTGGTGTTTTAGGATTTAGGGCAGTGCAGTGGTGTTCAGGCAGTGTAGGGGGTTGTGCAGGAGGTGGTGTTTTAGGGTTCAGGGCAGTGCAGTGGTGTACGGGCAGTGTAGGGGGCCCTGCATGGGGTGGTGTTTTAGGGTTCAGGGCAGTGCAGTGCAGTGGTGTTCGGGCAGTGTAGGAGGTCGTGCAGGGGTGGTGTTTTGGGGTTTAGGGCAGTGATGTTAAGGCAGTGTAGGGGGTTGTGCAGACGGTGGTGTTTTAGGGTTTAGGGCAGTGCAGTGGTGTTCGGGCAGTGTAGGGGGTCGTGCTGGGGGTGGTGTTTTAGCGTTCAGGGCAGTGCAGTGGTGTACGGGCAGTGTAGGGGGTCCTGCAGGGGGTGGTTTTTTAGGATTTAGGGCAGTGCAGTGGTGTTCGGGCAGTGTAGGGGGTTGTGCAGGGGGTGGTGTTTTAGGGTTCAGGGCAGTGCAGTGGTGTACGGGCAGTGTAGGGGGTCCTGCATGGGGTGGTGTTTTAGGGTTCAGGGCAGTGCAGTGCAGTGGTGTTCCTGCAGTGTAGGGGGTCGTGCAGGGGGTGGTGTTTTAGGGTTCAGGGCAGTGCAGTGGTGTAAGGGCAGTATAGGGGGTCCTGCATGGGGTGGTGTTTTAGGGTTCAGGGCAGTGCAGTGCAGTGGTGTTTCGGCAGTGTAGGGGTCGTGCAGTGGGTAGTGTTTAGGGCAGTGTAGTGGTTTTCGGGCAGTGTAGGGGGTCGTGCAGGGAGTGGTGTTTTAGGGTTTAGGGCAGTGCAGTGGTGTTCGGGCGGTGTAGGGGGTCATGTTTTAGGGTTTAGGGCAGTGCAGTAGTGTTTGGGCATTGTAGGAGGTCATGCAGAGGGGTGGTGTTTTAGGGTTCTGGGCAGTGCAGTGGTGTTCGGGCAGTGTAGGGGGTCGTTCAGGGGGGTGGCAATTTAGGGTTTAGGGTAGTGCAGTGTTGTTCGGGCAGTGTTGGGAGTCGTGCAGGGGGGTGGTGTTTTAGGCTTTAGGGCAGTGCAGTGGTATTCGGGCAGTGAAGGGGGTCGTGCAGGGGGTGGTGTTTTAGGGTTTAAGGCAGTGCAGTGGTGTTCGGGCAGTGTAGGGGGTCGCGCTAAGGGTCGTGTTTTAGGGTTTAGGGCAGTGCAGTGGTCTTTGGGTAGTGTAGGGGGTCGTGCTAGGGGTGGTGTTTTAGGGTTTAGGGCAGTGCATTGGTGTTTGGGCAGTTTATGGGGTCGTGCAGGGGGTGGTGTTTTTTGGTTTAGGGCAGTGCAGTGGTGTTCGGGCAGTGTAGGGGGTCATGCAGGGGGTGGTGTTTTAGGATTTAGGGTAGTGCAGTGGTGTTCAGGCAGTGTAAGGGGTTGTGCAGGGGGTGGTGTTTTAGGGTTCAGGGCAGTGCAGTGGTGTACGGGCAGTGTAGGGGGCCCTGCATGGGGTGGTGTTTTAGGGTTCAGGGCAGTGCAGTGCAGTGCAGTGGTGTTCGGGCAGTGTAGGAGGTCGTGCAGGGGTGGTGTTTTTGGGTTTAGGGCAGTGGTGTTAAGGCAGTGTAGGGGGTTGTGCAGACAGTGGTGTTTTAGGGTTTAGGGCAGTGCAGTGGTGTTCGGGCAGTGTAGGGGGTCGTGCTGGGGGTGGTGTTTTAGCGTTCAGGGCAGTGCAGTGGTGTACGGGCAGTGTAGGGGGTCCTGCAGGGGGTGGTTTTTTAGGATTTAGGGCAGTGCAGTGGTGTTCGGGCAGTGTAGGGGGTTGTGCAGGGGGTGGTGTTTTAGGGTTCAGGGTAGTGCAGTGGTGTACGGGCAGTGTAGGGGGTCCTGCATGGGGTGGTGTTTTCGGGTTCAGGGCAGTGCAGTGCAGTGGTGTTCCGGCAGTGTAGGGGGTCGTGCAGGGGGTGGACTTTTAGGGTTCAGGGCAGTGCAGTGGTGTACGGGCAGTGTAGGGGGTCCTGCATGGGGTGGTGTTTTAGGGTTCAGCGCAGTGCAGTGCAGTGGTGTTTCGGCAGTGTAGGGGTCGTGCAGGGGGGGTGTTTTAGTGTTTAGGGCAGTGTAGTGGTTTTCGGGCAGTGTAGGGGGTCGTGCAGGGAGTGGTGTTTTAGGGTTTAGGGCAGTGCAGTGGTGTTCGGGCGGTGTAGGGGGTCATGTTTTAGGGTTTAGGGCAGTGCAGTAGTGTTTGGGCATTGTAGGAGGTCATGCAGAGGGGTGGTGTTTTAGGGTTCTGGGCAGTGCAGTGGTGTTCGGGCAGTGTAGGGGGTCGTGCAGGGGGGTGGTGATTTAGGGTTCAGGGCAGTGCAGTGGTGTTCGGGCAGTTTAGGAAGTTGTGCTGGGGGTGGTGTTTTAGGGTTCAGGGCAGTGCAGTGGTGTTCGGGCAGTGTAGGGGGTCGTGCTGGGAGTGGTGTTTTAGGGTTCAGGGCAGTGCAGTGGTGTACTGACAGTGTAGGGGGTCGTGCTGTGGGTGGTGTTTTAGGGTTCAGGGCAGTGCAGTGGTGTTCGGCAGTGTAGGGGGTCGTGCAAGGGGGTGGTGTTTTAGGTTTTAGGGCAGTGCAGTGGTGTTCGGGCAGTGTAGGGGTCATGCTGGGGTGGTGTTTTAGGGTTTAGGGCAGAGCAGTGGTTGGGCAGTGTAGGGGGTCGTGCTGGGGTGGTGTTTTAGAGTTTAGGGGTAGGGCAGTGGTGTTTGGGCACTGTAGGGGGTCATGCAGGGGGGTGGTGTTTTAGGGTTTAGGGCAGTGCAGTAGTGTTCGGGCAGTGTAGGGGGTCGTGCAGGGGGTGGTGTTTTAGGGTTGAGGGCAGTGCAGTGGTGTTCGGGCAGTGTAGGGGGTCGTGCAGGGGGTGGTGTTTTAGGGGTTAGGGCAGTGCAGTGGTGTTCGGGCAGTGCAGGGGGTCATGCAGGGGGTGGTGTTTTAGGGTTTAAGGCAGTGCAGTGGTGTTCGGGCAGTGTAGGGGGTCGTGCTAAGGGTCGTGTTTTAGGGTTTAGGGCAGTGCAGTGGTCTTTTGGTAGTGTAGGGGTCGTGCTAGGGGTGGTGTTTTAGGGTTTAGGGCATTGCAGTGGTTGGGCAGTGTATGGGGTCGTGCAGGGGGTGGTGTTTTAGGGTTTAGGGCAGTGCAGTGGTGTTCGGGCAGTGTAGGGGGTCATGCAGGGGGTGGTGTTTTAGGATTTAGGGCAGTGCAGTGGTGTTCGGGCAGTGTAGGGGGTTGTGCAGGGGGTGGTGTTTTAGGGTTCAGGGCAGTGCAGTGGTGTACAGGCAGTGTAGGGGGCCCTGCATGGGGTGGTGTTTTAGGGTTCAGGGCAGTGCAGTGCAGTGGTGTTCGGGCAGTGTAGGAGGTCGTGCAGGGGTGGTGTTTTTGGGTTTAGGGCAGTGGTGTTAAGGCAGTGTAGAGGGTCATGCAGAGGGTGGTGTTTTAGGGTTTAGGGCAGTGCAGTGGTGTTCGGGCAGTGTAGAGGGTCGTGCTGGGGGTGGTGTTTTAGCGTTCAGGGCAGTGCAGTGGTGTACGGGCAGTGTAGGGGGTCCTGCAGGGGGTGGTTTTTTAGGATTTAGGGCAGTGCAGTGGTGTTCGGACAGTGTAGGGGGTTGTGCAGGGGGTGGTGTTTTAGGGTTCAGGGCAGTGCAGTGGTGTACGGGCAGTGTAGGGGGTCTTGCATGGGGTGGTGTTTTAGGGTTCAGGGCAGTGCAGTGCAGTGGTGTTCGGGCAGTGTAGGGGGTCATGCAGGGGGTGGTGTTTTAGTGTTTAGGGCAGTGTAGTGGTTTTCGGGCAGTTCAGGGGGTCGTGCAGGGGGTTGTGATTTAGGGTTTAGGGCAGTGCAGTGGTGTTCGGGCGGTGTAGGGGGTCGTGTTTTAGGGTTTAGGGCAGTGCAGTAGTGTTTGGGCATTGTAGGGGGTCATGCAGAGGGGTGGTGTTTTAGGGTTCTGGGCAGTGCAGTGGTGTTCGGGCAGTGTAGGGGGTCGTGCAGGGGGATGGTGTTTTAGGGTTCAGGGCAGTGCAGCGGTGTTCGGGCAGTGTAGGGGGTCGTGCAGGGAGGTGGTGATTTAGGGTTCAGGGCAGTGCAGTGGTGTTCGGGCAGTTTAGGAAGTTGTGCTGGGGGTGGTGTTTTAGGGCTTAGGGCAGTGCAGTGGTGTTCGGGCAGTGTAGGGGGTCGTGCTCGGGGTGGTGTTTTAGGGTTCAGGGCAGTGCAGTGGTGTACTGACAGTGTAGGGGGTCGTGCTGTGGGTGGTGTTTTAGGGTTCAGGGCAATGCAGTGGTGTTTGGACAGTGTAGGGGGTCGTGCTGGGATGGTGTTTTAGGGTTCAGGGCAGTGCAGTGGTGTTCGGGCAGTGTAGGGGGTCGTGCTGGGGTGGTGTTTAGGGTTCAGGGCAGTGCAGTGGTGTTCGGGCAGTGTAGGGGGGCATGCTGAGGGTGGTGTTATAGGGTTCAGGGCAGTGCAGTGCAGTGGTGTTCGGGCAGTGTAGGGAGTCATGCAGGGGGTGGAGCTTTAGGGTTTAGGGCAGTGCAGTGGTGTTCGGGCAGGGTAGGGGGTCGTGCAGGGGGTGGTGTTTTATGGTTTAGGGCAGTGCAGTGGGGTTAGGGCAGTGTAGGGGGTCGTGCAGGGGGTGGTGTTTTAGGGTTCAGGGTAGTGCAGTGGTGTTCGGGCAGTGTAGGGGGTCCTGCTGGGGGTAGTCGTTTAGAGTAGTGCAGTGGTGTTTGGGTAGTGTAGGGGGTCGTGCTGGGGGTAGTGTTTTAGGGTTTAGGGTAGTGCAGTGGTGTTGGTGTAGTGTAGGGGGTCGTGCAGGGGGTGGTGTTTTAGGGTTTAGGGCAGTGCAGTGGTGTTAGGGCAGTGTAGGTGGTCGTGCAGGGGGTGGTGATTTAGGGTTCAGGGCAGTGCAGTGGTGTTGGGGCAGTGTAGGGGGTCCTGCATGGGGTGGTGTTTTAGGGTTCAGGGCAGTGCAGTGGTGTTCGGGCAGTGTAGGGGGTGGTGCAGGGGGTGGTGTTTTAGTGCTTAGGGCAGTGTAGTGGTGTTTGGGCAGTGTAGGGGGTCGTGCAGGGGGTTGTGTTTTAGGGTTTAGGGCAGTACAGTGGTGTTCGGGCGGAGTAGGGGGTCGAGTTTTAGGGTTTAGGGCAGTGCAGTAGTGTTTGGGCATTGTAGGGGGTCATGCAGAGGGGTGGTGTTTTAGGGTTCAGGGCAGTGCAGTGGTGTTAGGGCAGTGTAGGTGGTCGTGCAGGGGGTGGTGATTTAGGGTTCAGGGCAGTGCAGTGGTGTTGGGGCAGTGTAGGGGGTCCTGCATGGGATGGTGTTTTAGGGTTCAGGGCAGTGCAGTGGTGTTCGGGCAGTGTAGGGGGTCATGCAGGGGGTGGTGTTTTAGTGCTTAGGGCAGTGTAGTGGTGTTTGGGCAGTGTAGGGGGTCGTGCAGGGGGTTGTGTTTTAGGGTTTAGGGCAGTACAGTGGTGTTCGGGCGGAGTAGGGGGTCGAGTTTTAGGGTTTAGGGCAGTGCAGTAGTGTTTGGGCATTGTAGGGGGTCATGCAGAGGGGTGGTGTTTTAGGGTTCTGGGCAGTGCAGTGGTGTTCGGGCAGTGTAGTGGGTCGTGCAGGGGGATGGTGTTTTAGGGTTCAGGGCAGTGCAGTGGTGTTCGGCCAGTGTAGGGGGTCGTGTAGGGGGGTGGATATTTAGGGTTCAGGGCAGTGCAGTGGTGTTCGGGCAGTTTAGGAAGTTATGCTTGGGGTGGTGTTTTAGGGTTCAGGGCAGTGCAGTGGTGTTCGGGCAGTGTAGGGGGTCATGCTGGGGGTGGTGTTTTAGGGTTCAGGGCAGTGCAGTGTGTACTGACAGTGTAGGGGGTCGTGCTGGGGGTGGCGTTTTAGGGTTCAGGGCAGTGCAGTGGTGTTCGGGAAGTGTAGGGGGTCGTTCTGGGATGGTGTTTTAGGGTTCAGGGCAGTGCAGTGGTGTTCGGGCAGTGTAGGGGGTCCTGCATGGGGTGGTGTTTTAGGGTTCAGGGCAGTGCAGTGGTGTTCAAGCAGTGCATGGGGTCATGCAGGGGGTAGTGTTTTAGTGTTTAGGGCAGTGTAGTGGTGTTTGGGCAGTTTAGGAGGTCATGCTGGGGGTGGTGATTTAGGGTTCAGGGCAGTGCAGTGGTGTTCGGGCAGTGAAGGGGGTCGTGCAGGGGGTGGTGATTTAGGGTTCAGGGCAGTGCAGTGTTGTTCAGGCAGTGTAGGGGGTCGAGCAGGGGGGGGGTGTTTTAGGGTTCAGGGCAGTGCAGTGGTGTTCGGGCAGTGTAGGGGGTCCTGCTGGGGGTAGTCGTTTAGGGTAGTGCAGTGGTGTTTGGGTAGTATAGGGGGTACTGCTGGGGGTAGTGTTTAAGGGTTTAGGGTAGTGCAGTGGTGTTTGGGTAGTATAGGGGGTCGTGCTGGAGGTAGTGTTTTAGGGTTTAGGGTAGTGCAGTGGTGTTTGTGTAGTGTAGGGGGCCGTGCAGGGGGTGGTGTTTTAGGGTTTAGGTCAGTGCAGTGGTGTTTGGCCAGTGTAGGTGGTCGTGCAGGGGGGTGGTATTTTAGGGTTCAGGGCAGTGCAGTGGTGTTCAGGCAGTTTAGGAGGTCATTCTGGGGGTGGTGTTTTAGGGTTCAGGGCAGTGCAGTGGTGTTCGGGCAGTGTAGGGGGTCCTGCATGGGGTGGTGTTTTAGGGTTCAGGGCAGTGCAGTGGTGTTCAGGCAGTGTAGGGGGTCATGCAGGGGGTGGTGTTTTAGTGTTTAGGGCAGTGTAATAGTGTTCGGGCAGTGTAGGGGGTCGTGCAGGGGGTTGTGTGTTAGGGTTTAGGGCAGTGCAGTGGTGTTCGGGCGGTGTAGGGGGTCATGTTTTAGGGTTCAGGGCAGTGCAGTGGTGTTCGGGCAGTGTAGGGGGTCGTTCTGGGATGGTGTTTTAGGGTTCAGGGCAGTGCAGTGGTGTTCGGGCAGTGTAGGGGGTCCTGCATGGGGTGGTGTTTTAGGGTTCAGGGCAGTGCAGTGGTGTTCAGGCAGTGCATGGGGTCATGCAGGGGGTGGTGTTTTAGTGTTTAGGGCAGTGTAGTGGTGTTTGGGCAGTTTAGGAGGTCATGCTGGGGGTGGTGATTTAGGGTTTAGGGCAGTGCAGTGGTGTTAGGGCAGTGTAGGTGGTCGTGCAGGGGGTGGTGATTTAGGGTTCAGGGCAGTGCAGTGGTGTTGGGGCAGTGTAGGGGGTCCTGCATGGGGTGGTGTTTTAGGGTTCAGGGCAGTGCAGTGGTGTTCGGGCAGTGTAGGGGGTCGTGCAGGGGGTGGTGTTTTAGTGCTTAGGGCAGTGTAGTGGTGTTTGGGCAGTGTAGGGGGTCGTGCAGGGGGTTGTGTTTTAGGGTTTAGGGCAGTACAGTGGTGTTCGGGCGGAGTAGGGGGTCGAGTTTTAGGGTTTAGGGCAGTGCAGTAGTGTTTGGGCATTGTAGGGGGTCATGCAGAGGGGTGGTGTTTTAGGGTTCCTGGCAGTGCAGTGGTGTTCGGGCAGTGTAGTGGGTCGTGCAGGGGGATGGTGTTTTAGGGTTCAGGGCAGTGCAGTGGTGTTCGGCCAGTGTAGGGGGTCGTGCAGGGGGGTGGATATTTAGGGTTCAGGGCAGTGCAGTGGTGTTCGGGCAGTTTAGGAAGTTATGCTTGGGGTGGTGTTTTAGGGTTCAGGGCAGTGCAGTGGTGTTCGGGCAGTGTAGGGGGTCATGCTGGGGGTGGTGTTTTAGGGTTCAGGGCAGTGCAGTGTGTACTGACAGTGTAGGGGGTCGTGCTGGGGGTGGCGTTTTAGGGTTCAGGGCAGTGCAGTGGTGTTCGGGCAGTGTAGGGGGTCGTTCTGGGATGGTGTTTTAGGGTTCAGGGCAGTGCAGTGGTGTTCGGGCAGTGTAGGGGGTCCTGCATGGGGTGGTGTTTTAGGGTTCAGGGCAGTGCAGTGGTGTTAGGGCAGTGTAGGTGGTCGTGCAGGGGGTGGTGATTTAGGGTTCAGGGCAGTGCAGTGGTGTTGGGGCAGTGTAGGGGGTCCTGCATGGGGTGGTGTTTTAGGGTTCAGGGCAGTGCAGTGGTGTTCGGGCAGTGTAGGGGGTCGTGCAGGGGGTGGTGTTTTAGTGCTTAGGGCAGTGTAGTGGTGTTTGGGCAGTGTAGGGGGTCGTGCAGGGGGTTGTGTTTTAGGGTTTAGGGCAGTACAGTGGTGTTCGGGCGGAGTAGGGGGTCGAGTTTTAGGGTTTAGGGCAGTGCAGTAGTGTTTGGGCATTGTAGGGGGTCATGCAGAGGGGTGGTGTTTTAGGGTTCTGGGCAGTGCAGTGGTGTTCGGGCAGTGTAGTGGGTCGTGCAGGGGGATGGTGTTTTAGGGTTCAGGGCAGTGCAGTGGTGTTCGGCCAGTGTAGGGGGTCGTGCAGGGGGGTGGATATTTAGGGTTCAGGGCAGTGCAGTGGTGTTCGGGCAGTTTAGGAAGTTATGCTTGGGGTGGTGTTTTAGGGTTCAGGGCAGTGCAGTGGTGTTCGGGCAGTGTAGGGGGTCGTGCTGGGGGTGGTGTTTTAGGGTTCAGGGCAGTGCAGTGGTGTTTGGGCAGTGTAGGGGGTTGTGCTGGGGTTGGTGTTTTAGGTTTCAGGGCAGTGCAGTGGTGTACGGGCAGTATAGGGGGTCATGCTGGGGGTGATGTTTTAGGGTTCAGAGAAGTGCAGTGGTGTTCGGTCAGTGTAGGGGGTCATGCAGGGGGTGGAACTTTAGGGTTTAGGGCAGTGCAGTGGTGTTTGGGCAGTGTAGGGGGTCGTGCAGGGGGGTGGTGTTTTAGGGTTAAGGGCAGTGCAGTGGTGTTCTGGCAGTGTAGGGGGTCGTGCAGGGGGACGGTGTTTTAGGGTTCAGGGCAGTGCAGTGGTGTTCGGGCAGTGTAGGGGGTCGTGCAGGGGGTGGTGATTTAGGGTTCTGGGCAGTGCAGTTGTGTTCGGGCAGTTTAGGGAGTCGTGCTAGGGGTGGTGTTTTAGGGTTCAGGGCAGTGCAGTGGTGTTCGGGCAGTGTAGGGGGTCGTGCAGGGGGGGTGGTGTTTTAGGGTTTAGGGCAGTGCAGTGGGATTCGGGAAGTGTAGGGGGTCGTGCTGGGGTGGTGTTTTTGGGTTTAGGGCAGTGGTGTTAAGGCAGTGTAGGGGGTCGTGCAGAGGGTGGAGTTTTAGGGTTTAGGGCAGTGCAGTGGTGTTTGGGCAGTGTAGGGGGTCGTGCTGGGGGTGGTGTTTTAGCGTTCAGGGCAGTGCAGTGGTATACGGGCAGTGTAGGGGGTCCTGCAGGGGGTGGTTTTTTAGGGTTCAGGGCAGTGCAGTGGTGTTCAGGCAGTGCAGGGGGTGGTGTTTTAGGGTTTAGGGCAGTGCAGTGGTGTTGGGGCAGTGTAGGGGTCCTGCATGGGGTGGTGTTTTAGGGTTCAGGGCAGTGCAGTGCAGTGGTGTTCGGGCAGTGTAGGGGATCGTGCAGGGGGTGGTGTTTTAGGGTTTAGGGCAGTGCAGTTGTGTTCGGGCGGTGTAGGGGGTCGTGTTTTAGGGTTTAGGGCAATGCAGTAGTGTTTGGGCATTGTAGGGGGTCATGCAGAGGGGTGGTATTTTAGGGTTCGGGGCAGTACAGTGGTGTTCGGGCAGTGTAGGGGGTCGTGCAGGGGGATGGTGTTTTAGGGTTCAGGGCAGAACAGTGGTGTTTGGACAGTGTATGGGGGTTGTGCAGGGGGGTGGTGATTTAGGGTTCAGGGCAGTGCAGTGGTGTTCAGGCAGTTTAGGAAGTTGTGCTGGGGGTAGTGTTTTAGGGTTCAGGGCAGTGCAGTGGTGTTCGGGCAGTGTAGGGGGTCGTGCTGGGGGTGGTATTTTAGGGTTCAGGGCAGTGCAGTGGTGTACTGACAGTGTAGGGGGTCGTGCTGGGGGTGGTGTTTTAGGGTTCAGGGCAGTGCAGTGGTGTTCGGGCAGTGTAGGGGATCGTGCTGGGATGGTGTTTTAGGGTTCAGGGCAGTGCAGTGGTGTTCGGGCAGTATAGGGGGTTGTGCTGGGGTGGTGTTTTAGGGTTCAGGGCAGTGCAGTGGTGTTTGGGCAGTGTAGGGCGGCGTGCTGGGGGTGGTGTTTTAGGGTTCAGGGCAGTGCAGTGCAGTGGTGTTTGGGCAGTGTAGGGGGTCATGCAGGGGGTGGAGCTTTAGGGTTTAGGGCAGTGCAGTGGTGTTCGGGCAGGGTAGGTGGTCGTGCAGGGGGTGGTGTTTTATTGTTTAGGGCAGTGCAGCGGTGTTAGGGCAGTGTAGGGGGTCGTGCAGGGGGGTGGTGTTTTAGGGTTTAGGGCAGTGCAGTGGTGTTCGGGCATTGTAGGGGGTCATGCAGGGGGGGGTGTTTTAGGTTTTAGGGCAGTGCAGTGGTGTTCGGGCAGTGTAGGGGTCATGCTGGGGTTGTGTTTTAGGGTTTAGGGCAGATCAGTGGTGTTTGGGCAGTGTAGGGGGTCGTGCTGGGGTGGTGTTTTAGAGTTTAGGGTAGGGCAGTGGGGTTTGGGCAGTGTAGGGGGTCATGCAGGGGGGTGGTGTTTTAGGGTTAAGGGCAGTGCAGTGGTGTTCTGGCAGTGTAGGGGGTAGTGCAGGGGGGTGGTGTTTAAGGGTTTAGGGCAGTGCAGTAGTGTTCGGGCAGTGTAGGGGGTCGTGCAGGGGGTGGTGTTTTAGGGTTGAGGGCAGTGCAGTGGTGTTCGGGCAGTGTAGGGGGTCGCGCTAAGGGTCGTGTTTTAGGGTTTAGGGCAGTGCAGTGGTCTTTGGGTAGTGTAGGGGGTCGTGCTAGGGGTGGTGTTTTAGGGTTTAGGGCAGTGCATTGGTGTTCAGGCAGTGTTGGGGGTCGTGCAGGGGGTGGTGTTTTTTGGTTTAGGGCAGTGCAGTGGTGTTCGGGCAGTGTAGGGGGTCATGCAGGGGGTGGTGTTTTAGGATTTAGGGCAGTGCAGTGGTGTTCAGGCAGTGTAGGGGGTTGTGCAGGAGGTGGTGTTTTAGGGTTCAGGGCAGTGCAGTGGTGTACGGGCAGTGTAGGGGGCCCTGCATGGGGTGGTGTTTTAGGGTTCAGGGCAGTGCAGTGCAGTGGTGTTCGGGCAGTGTAGGAGGTCGTGCAGGGGTGGTGTTTTGGGGTTTAGGGCAGTGATGTTAAGGCAGTGTAGGGGGTTGTGCAGACGGTGGTGTTTTAGGGTTTAGGGCAGTGCAGTGGTGTTCGGGCAGTGTAGGGGGTCGTGCTGGGGGTGGTGTTTTAGCGTTCAGGGCAGTGCAGTGGTGTACGGGCAGTGTAGGGGGTCCTGCAGGGGGTGGTTTTTTAGGATTTAGGGCAGTGCAGTGGTGTTCGGGCAGTGTAGGGGGTTGTGCAGGGGGTGGTGTTTTAGGGTTCAGGGCAGTGCAGTGGTGTACGGGCAGTGTAGGGGGTCCTGCATGGGGTGGTGTTTTAGGGTTCAGGGCAGTGCAGTGCAGTGGTGTTCCTGCAGTGTAGGGGGTCGTGCAGGGGGTGGTGTTTTAGGGTTCAGGGCAGTGCAGTGGTGTAAGGGCAGTATAGGGGGTCCTGCATGGGGTGGTGTTTTAGGGTTCAGGGCAGTGCAGTGCAGTGGTGTTTCGGCAGTGTAGGGGTCGTGCAGTGGGTAGTGTTTAGGGCAGTGTAGTGGTTTTCGGGCAGTGTAGGGGGTCGTGCAGGGAGTGGTGTTTTAGGGTTTAGGGCAGTGCAGTGGTGTTCGGGCGGTGTAGGGGGTCATGTTTTAGGGTTTAGGGCAGTGCAGTAGTGTTTGGGCATTGTAGGAGGTCATGCAGAGGGGTGGTGTTTTAGGGTTCTGGGCAGTGCAGTGGTGTTCGGGCAGTGTAGGGGGTCGTTCAGGGGGGTGGCAATTTAGGGTTTAGGGTAGTGCAGTGTTGTTCGGGCAGTGTTGGGAGTCGTGCAGGGGGGTGGTGTTTTAGGCTTTAGGGCAGTGCAGTGGTATTCGGGCAGTGAAGGGGGTCGTGCAGGGGGTGGTGTTTTAGGGTTTAAGGCAGTGCAGTGGTGTTCGGGCAGTGTAGGGGGTCGCGCTAAGGGTCGTGTTTTAGGGTTTAGGGCAGTGCAGTGGTCTTTGGGTAGTGTAGGGGGTCGTGCTAGGGGTGGTGTTTTAGGGTTTAGGGCAGTGCATTGGTGTTTGGGCAGTTTATGGGGTCGTGCAGGGGGTGGTGTTTTTTGGTTTAGGGCAGTGCAGTGGTGTTCGGGCAGTGTAGGGGGTCATGCAGGGGGTGGTGTTTTAGGATTTAGGGTAGTGCAGTGGTGTTCAGGCAGTGTAAGGGGTTGTGCAGGGGGTGGTGTTTTAGGGTTCAGGGCAGTGCAGTGGTGTACGGGCAGTGTAGGGGGCCCTGCATGGGGTGGTGTTTTAGGGTTCAGGGCAGTGCAGTGCAGTGCAGTGGTGTTCGGGCAGTGTAGGAGGTCGTGCAGGGGTGGTGTTTTTGGGTTTAGGGCAGTGGTGTTAAGGCAGTGTAGGGGGTTGTGCAGACAGTGGTGTTTTAGGGTTTAGGGCAGTGCAGTGGTGTTCGGGCAGTGTAGGGGGTCGTGCTGGGGGTGGTGTTTTAGCGTTCAGGGCAGTGCAGTGGTGTACGGGCAGTGTAGGGGGTCCTGCAGGGGGTGGTTTTTTAGGATTTAGGGCAGTGCAGTGGTGTTCGGGCAGTGTAGGGGGTTGTGCAGGGGGTGGTGTTTTAGGGTTCAGGGTAGTGCAGTGGTGTACGGGCAGTGTAGGGGGTCCTGCATGGGGTGGTGTTTTCGGGTTCAGGGCAGTGCAGTGCAGTGGTGTTCCGGCAGTGTAGGGGGTCGTGCAGGGGGTGGACTTTTAGGGTTCAGGGCAGTGCAGTGGTGTACGGGCAGTGTAGGGGGTCCTGCATGGGGTGGTGTTTTAGGGTTCAGCGCAGTGCAGTGCAGTGGTGTTTCGGCAGTGTAGGGGTCGTGCAGGGGGGGTGTTTTAGTGTTTAGGGCAGTGTAGTGGTTTTCGGGCAGTGTAGGGGGTCGTGCAGGGAGTGGTGTTTTAGGGTTTAGGGCAGTGCAGTGGTGTTCGGGCGGTGTAGGGGGTCATGTTTTAGGGTTTAGGGCAGTGCAGTAGTGTTTGGGCATTGTAGGAGGTCATGCAGAGGGGTGGTGTTTTAGGGTTCTGGGCAGTGCAGTGGTGTTCGGGCAGTGTAGGGGGTCGTGCAGGGGGGTGGTGATTTAGGGTTCAGGGCAGTGCAGTGGTGTTCGGGCAGTTTAGGAAGTTGTGCTGGGGGTGGTGTTTTAGGGTTCAGGGCAGTGCAGTGGTGTTCGGGCAGTGTAGGGGGTCGTGCTGGGAGTGGTGTTTTAGGGTTCAGGGCAGTGCAGTGGTGTACTGACAGTGTAGGGGGTCGTGCTGTGGGTGGTGTTTTAGGGTTCAGGGCAGTGCAGTGGTGTTCGGCAGTGTAGGGGGTCGTGCAAGGGGGTGGTGTTTTAGGTTTTAGGGCAGTGCAGTGGTGTTCGGGCAGTGTAGGGGTCATGCTGGGGTGGTGTTTTAGGGTTTAGGGCAGAGCAGTGGTTGGGCAGTGTAGGGGGTCGTGCTGGGGTGGTGTTTTAGAGTTTAGGGGTAGGGCAGTGGTGTTTGGGCACTGTAGGGGGTCATGCAGGGGGGTGGTGTTTTAGGGTTTAGGGCAGTGCAGTAGTGTTCGGGCAGTGTAGGGGGTCGTGCAGGGGGTGGTGTTTTAGGGTTGAGGGCAGTGCAGTGGTGTTCGGGCAGTGTAGGGGGTCGTGCAGGGGGTGGTGTTTTAGGGGTTAGGGCAGTGCAGTGGTGTTCGGGCAGTGCAGGGGGTCATGCAGGGGGTGGTGTTTTAGGGTTTAAGGCAGTGCAGTGGTGTTCGGGCAGTGTAGGGGGTCGTGCTAAGGGTCGTGTTTTAGGGTTTAGGGCAGTGCAGTGGTCTTTTGGTAGTGTAGGGGTCGTGCTAGGGGTGGTGTTTTAGGGTTTAGGGCATTGCAGTGGTTGGGCAGTGTATGGGGTCGTGCAGGGGGTGGTGTTTTAGGGTTTAGGGCAGTGCAGTGGTGTTCGGGCAGTGTAGGGGGTCATGCAGGGGGTGGTGTTTTAGGATTTAGGGCAGTGCAGTGGTGTTCGGGCAGTGTAGGGGGTTGTGCAGGGGGTGGTGTTTTAGGGTTCAGGGCAGTGCAGTGGTGTACAGGCAGTGTAGGGGGCCCTGCATGGGGTGGTGTTTTAGGGTTCAGGGCAGTGCAGTGCAGTGGTGTTCGGGCAGTGTAGGAGGTCGTGCAGGGGTGGTGTTTTTGGGTTTAGGGCAGTGGTGTTAAGGCAGTGTAGAGGGTCATGCAGAGGGTGGTGTTTTAGGGTTTAGGGCAGTGCAGTGGTGTTCGGGCAGTGTAGAGGGTCGTGCTGGGGGTGGTGTTTTAGCGTTCAGGGCAGTGCAGTGGTGTACGGGCAGTGTAGGGGGTCCTGCAGGGGGTGGTTTTTTAGGATTTAGGGCAGTGCAGTGGTGTTCGGACAGTGTAGGGGGTTGTGCAGGGGGTGGTGTTTTAGGGTTCAGGGCAGTGCAGTGGTGTACGGGCAGTGTAGGGGGTCTTGCATGGGGTGGTGTTTTAGGGTTCAGGGCAGTGCAGTGCAGTGGTGTTCGGGCAGTGTAGGGGGTCATGCAGGGGGTGGTGTTTTAGTGTTTAGGGCAGTGTAGTGGTTTTCGGGCAGTTCAGGGGGTCGTGCAGGGGGTTGTGATTTAGGGTTTAGGGCAGTGCAGTGGTGTTCGGGCGGTGTAGGGGGTCGTGTTTTAGGGTTTAGGGCAGTGCAGTAGTGTTTGGGCATTGTAGGGGGTCATGCAGAGGGGTGGTGTTTTAGGGTTCTGGGCAGTGCAGTGGTGTTCGGGCAGTGTAGGGGGTCGTGCAGGGGGATGGTGTTTTAGGGTTCAGGGCAGTGCAGCGGTGTTCGGGCAGTGTAGGGGGTCGTGCAGGGAGGTGGTGATTTAGGGTTCAGGGCAGTGCAGTGGTGTTCGGGCAGTTTAGGAAGTTGTGCTGGGGGTGGTGTTTTAGGGCTTAGGGCAGTGCAGTGGTGTTCGGGCAGTGTAGGGGGTCGTGCTCGGGGTGGTGTTTTAGGGTTCAGGGCAGTGCAGTGGTGTACTGACAGTGTAGGGGGTCGTGCTGTGGGTGGTGTTTTAGGGTTCAGGGCAATGCAGTGGTGTTTGGACAGTGTAGGGGGTCGTGCTGGGATGGTGTTTTAGGGTTCAGGGCAGTGCAGTGGTGTTCGGGCAGTGTAGGGGGTCGTGCTGGGGTGGTGTTTAGGGTTCAGGGCAGTGCAGTGGTGTTCGGGCAGTGTAGGGGGGCATGCTGAGGGTGGTGTTATAGGGTTCAGGGCAGTGCAGTGCAGTGGTGTTCGGGCAGTGTAGGGAGTCATGCAGGGGGTGGAGCTTTAGGGTTTAGGGCAGTGCAGTGGTGTTCGGGCAGGGTAGGGGGTCGTGCAGGGGGTGGTGTTTTATGGTTTAGGGCAGTGCAGTGGGGTTAGGGCAGTGTAGGGGGTCGTGCAGGGGGTGGTGTTTTAGGGTTCAGGGTAGTGCAGTGGTGTTCGGGCAGTGTAGGGGGTCCTGCTGGGGGTAGTCGTTTAGAGTAGTGCAGTGGTGTTTGGGTAGTGTAGGGGGTCGTGCTGGGGGTAGTGTTTTAGGGTTTAGGGTAGTGCAGTGGTGTTGGTGTAGTGTAGGGGGTCGTGCAGGGGGTGGTGTTTTAGGGTTTAGGGCAGTGCAGTGGTGTTAGGGCAGTGTAGGTGGTCGTGCAGGGGGTGGTGATTTAGGGTTCAGGGCAGTGCAGTGGTGTTGGGGCAGTGTAGGGGGTCCTGCATGGGGTGGTGTTTTAGGGTTCAGGGCAGTGCAGTGGTGTTCGGGCAGTGTAGGGGGTGGTGCAGGGGGTGGTGTTTTAGTGCTTAGGGCAGTGTAGTGGTGTTTGGGCAGTGTAGGGGGTCGTGCAGGGGGTTGTGTTTTAGGGTTTAGGGCAGTACAGTGGTGTTCGGGCGGAGTAGGGGGTCGAGTTTTAGGGTTTAGGGCAGTGCAGTAGTGTTTGGGCATTGTAGGGGGTCATGCAGAGGGGTGGTGTTTTAGGGTTCAGGGCAGTGCAGTGGTGTTAGGGCAGTGTAGGTGGTCGTGCAGGGGGTGGTGATTTAGGGTTCAGGGCAGTGCAGTGGTGTTGGGGCAGTGTAGGGGGTCCTGCATGGGATGGTGTTTTAGGGTTCAGGGCAGTGCAGTGGTGTTCGGGCAGTGTAGGGGGTCATGCAGGGGGTGGTGTTTTAGTGCTTAGGGCAGTGTAGTGGTGTTTGGGCAGTGTAGGGGGTCGTGCAGGGGGTTGTGTTTTAGGGTTTAGGGCAGTACAGTGGTGTTCGGGCGGAGTAGGGGGTCGAGTTTTAGGGTTTAGGGCAGTGCAGTAGTGTTTGGGCATTGTAGGGGGTCATGCAGAGGGGTGGTGTTTTAGGGTTCTGGGCAGTGCAGTGGTGTTCGGGCAGTGTAGTGGGTCGTGCAGGGGGATGGTGTTTTAGGGTTCAGGGCAGTGCAGTGGTGTTCGGCCAGTGTAGGGGGTCGTGCAGGGGGGTGGATATTTAGGGTTCAGGGCAGTGCAGTGGTGTTCGGGCAGTTTAGGAAGTTATGCTTGGGGTGGTGTTTTAGGGTTCAGGGCAGTGCAGTGGTGTTCGGGCAGTGTAGGGGGTCATGCTGGGGGTGGTGTTTTAGGGTTCAGGGCAGTGCAGTGTGTACTGACAGTGTAGGGGGTCGTGCTGGGGGTGGCGTTTTAGGGTTCAGGGCAGTGCAGTGGTGTTCGGGAAGTGTAGGGGGTCGTTCTGGGATGGTGTTTTAGGGTTCAGGGCAGTGCAGTGGTGTTCGGGCAGTGTAGGGGGTCCTGCATGGGGTGGTGTTTTAGGGTTCAGGGCAGTGCAGTGGTGTTCAAGCAGTGCATGGGGTCATGCAGGGGGTAGTGTTTTAGTGTTTAGGGCAGTGTAGTGGTGTTTGGGCAGTTTAGGAGGTCATGCTGGGGGTGGTGATTTAGGGTTCAGGGCAGTGCAGTGGTGTTCGGGCAGTGAAGGGGGTCGTGCAGGGGGTGGTGATTTAGGGTTCAGGGCAGTGCAGTGTTGTTCAGGCAGTGTAGGGGGTCGAGCAGGGGGGGGGTGTTTTAGGGTTCAGGGCAGTGCAGTGGTGTTCGGGCAGTGTAGGGGGTCCTGCTGGGGGTAGTCGTTTAGGGTAGTGCAGTGGTGTTTGGGTAGTATAGGGGGTACTGCTGGGGGTAGTGTTTAAGGGTTTAGGGTAGTGCAGTGGTGTTTGGGTAGTATAGGGGGTCGTGCTGGAGGTAGTGTTTTAGGGTTTAGGGTAGTGCAGTGGTGTTTGTGTAGTGTAGGGGGCCGTGCAGGGGGTGGTGTTTTAGGGTTTAGGTCAGTGCAGTGGTGTTTGGCCAGTGTAGGTGGTCGTGCAGGGGGGTGGTATTTTAGGGTTCAGGGCAGTGCAGTGGTGTTCAGGCAGTTTAGGAGGTCATTCTGGGGGTGGTGTTTTAGGGTTCAGGGCAGTGCAGTGGTGTTCGGGCAGTGTAGGGGGTCCTGCATGGGGTGGTGTTTTAGGGTTCAGGGCAGTGCAGTGGTGTTCAGGCAGTGTAGGGGGTCATGCAGGGGGTGGTGTTTTAGTGTTTAGGGCAGTGTAATAGTGTTCGGGCAGTGTAGGGGGTCGTGCAGGGGGTTGTGTGTTAGGGTTTAGGGCAGTGCAGTGGTGTTCGGGCGGTGTAGGGGGTCATGTTTTAGGGTTCAGGGCAGTGCAGTGGTGTTCGGGCAGTGTAGGGGGTCGTTCTGGGATGGTGTTTTAGGGTTCAGGGCAGTGCAGTGGTGTTCGGGCAGTGTAGGGGGTCCTGCATGGGGTGGTGTTTTAGGGTTCAGGGCAGTGCAGTGGTGTTCAGGCAGTGCATGGGGTCATGCAGGGGGTGGTGTTTTAGTGTTTAGGGCAGTGTAGTGGTGTTTGGGCAGTTTAGGAGGTCATGCTGGGGGTGGTGATTTAGGGTTTAGGGCAGTGCAGTGGTGTTAGGGCAGTGTAGGTGGTCGTGCAGGGGGTGGTGATTTAGGGTTCAGGGCAGTGCAGTGGTGTTGGGGCAGTGTAGGGGGTCCTGCATGGGGTGGTGTTTTAGGGTTCAGGGCAGTGCAGTGGTGTTCGGGCAGTGTAGGGGGTCGTGCAGGGGGTGGTGTTTTAGTGCTTAGGGCAGTGTAGTGGTGTTTGGGCAGTGTAGGGGGTCGTGCAGGGGGTTGTGTTTTAGGGTTTAGGGCAGTACAGTGGTGTTCGGGCGGAGTAGGGGGTCGAGTTTTAGGGTTTAGGGCAGTGCAGTAGTGTTTGGGCATTGTAGGGGGTCATGCAGAGGGGTGGTGTTTTAGGGTTCCTGGCAGTGCAGTGGTGTTCGGGCAGTGTAGTGGGTCGTGCAGGGGGATGGTGTTTTAGGGTTCAGGGCAGTGCAGTGGTGTTCGGCCAGTGTAGGGGGTCGTGCAGGGGGGTGGATATTTAGGGTTCAGGGCAGTGCAGTGGTGTTCGGGCAGTTTAGGAAGTTATGCTTGGGGTGGTGTTTTAGGGTTCAGGGCAGTGCAGTGGTGTTCGGGCAGTGTAGGGGGTCATGCTGGGGGTGGTGTTTTAGGGTTCAGGGCAGTGCAGTGTGTACTGACAGTGTAGGGGGTCGTGCTGGGGGTGGCGTTTTAGGGTTCAGTGCAGTGGTGTTCGGGCAGTGTAGGGGGTCGTTCTGGGATGGTGTTTTAGGGTTCAGGGCAGTGCAGTGGTGTTCGGGCAGTGTAGGGGGTCCTGCATGGGGTGGTGTTTTAGGGTTCAGGGCAGTGCAGTGGTGTTAGGGCAGTGTAGGTGGTCGTGCAGGGGGTGGTGATTTAGGGTTCAGGGCAGTGCAGTGGTGTTGGGGCAGTGTAGGGGGTCCTGCATGGGGTGGTGTTTTAGGGTTCAGGGCAGTGCAGTGGTGTTCGGGCAGTGTAGGGGGTCGTGCAGGGGGTGGTGTTTTAGTGCTTAGGGCAGTGTAGTGGTGTTTGGGCAGTGTAGGGGGTCGTGCAGGGGGTTGTGTTTTAGGGTTTAGGGCAGTACAGTGGTGTTCGGGCGGAGTAGGGGGTCGAGTTTTAGGGTTTAGGGCAGTGCAGTAGTGTTTGGGCATTGTAGGGGGTCATGCAGAGGGGTGGTGTTTTAGGGTTCTGGGCAGTGCAGTGGTGTTCGGGCAGTGTAGTGGGTCGTGCAGGGGGATGGTGTTTTAGGGTTCAGGGCAGTGCAGTGGTGTTCGGCCAGTGTAGGGGGTCGTGCAGGGGGGTGGATATTTAGGGTTCAGGGCAGTGCAGTGGTGTTCGGGCAGTTTAGGAAGTTATGCTTGGGGTGGTGTTTTAGGGTTCAGGGCAGTGCAGTGGTGTTCGGGCAGTGTAGGGGGTCATGCTGGGGGTGGTGTTTTAGGGTTCAGGGCAGTGCAGTGTGTACTGACAGTGTAGGGGGTCGTGCTGGGGGTGGCGTTTTAGGGTTCAGGGCAGTGCAGTGGTGTTCGGGCAGTGTAGGGGGTCGTTCTGGGATGGTGTTTTAGGGTTCAGGGCAGTGCAGTGGTGTTCGGGCAGTGTAGGGGGTCCTGCATGGGGTGGTGTTTTAGGGTTCAGGGCAGTGCAGTGGTGTTCAAGCAGTGCATGGGGTCATGCAGGGGGTAGTGTTTTAGTGTTTAGGGCAGTGTAGTGGTGTTTGGGCAGTTTAGGAGGTCATGCTGGGGGTGGTGATTTAGGGTTCAGGGCAGTGCAGTGGTGTTCGGGCAGTGAAGGGGGTCGTGCAGGGGGTGGTGATTTAGGGTTCAGGGCAGTGCAGTGTTGTTCAGGCAGTGTAGGGGGTCGTGCAGGGGGTGGTGTTTTAGGGTTCAGGGCAGTGCAGTGGTGTTCGGGCAGTGTAGGGGGTCCTGCTGGGGGTAGTCGTTTAGGGTAGTGAAGTGGTGTTTGGGTAGTATAGGGGGTACTGCTGGGGGTAGTGTTTAAGGATTTAGGGTAGTAAAGTGGTGTTTGGGTAGTATAGGGGGTCGTGCTGGGGGTAGTGTTTTAGGGTTTAGGGTAGTGCAGTGGTGTTTGTGTAGTGTAGGGGGCCGTGCAGGGGGTGGTGTTTTAGGGTTTAGGTCAGTGCAGTGGTGTTTGGCCAGTGTAGGTGGTCGTGCAGGGGGGTGGTATTTTAGGGTTCAGGGCAGTGCAGTGGTGTTCAGGCAGTTTAGGAGGTCATTCTGGGGGTGGTGTTTTAGGGTTCAGGGCAGTGCAGTGGTGTTCGGGCAGTGTAGGGGGTCCTGCATGGGGTGGTGTTTTAGGGTTCAGGGCAGTGCAGTGGTGTTCAGGCAGTGTAGGGGGTCATGCAGGGGGTGGTGTTTTAGTGTTTAGGGCAGTGTAATAGTGTTCGGGCAGTGTAGGGGGTCGTGCAGGGGGTTGTGTGTTAGGGTTTAGGGCAGTGCAGTGGTGTTCGGGCGGTGTAGGGGGTCATGTTTTAGGGTTCAGGGCAGTGCAGTGGTGTTCGGGCAGTGTAGGGGGTCGTTCTGGGATGGTGTTTTAGGGTTCAGGGCAGTGCAGTGGTGTTCGGGCAGTGTAGGGGGTCCTGCATGGGGTGGTGTTTTAGGGTTCAGGGCAGTGCAGTGGTGTTCAGGCAGTGCATGGGGTCATGCAGGGGGTGGTGTTTTAGTGTTTAGGGCAGTGTAGTGGTGTTTGGGCAGTTTAGGAGGTCATGCTGGGGGTGGTGATTTAGGGTTTAGGGCAGTGCAGTGGTGTTAGGGCAGTGTAGGTGGTCGTGCAGGGGGTGGTGATTTAGGGTTCAGGGCAGTGCAGTGGTGTTGGGGCAGTGTAGGGGGTCCTGCATGGGGTGGTGTTTTAGGGTTCAGGGCAGTGCAGTGGTGTTCGGGCAGTGTAGGGGGTCGTGCAGGGGGTGGTGTTTTAGTGCTTAGGGCAGTGTAGTGGTGTTTGGGCAGTGTAGGGGGTCGTGCAGGGGGTTGTGTTTTAGGGTTTAGGGCAGTACAGTGGTGTTCGGGCGGAGTAGGGGGTCGAGTTTTAGGGTTTAGGGCAGTGCAGTAGTGTTTGGGCATTGTAGGGGGTCATGCAGAGGGGTGGTGTTTTAGGGTTCTGGGCAGTGCAGTGGTGTTCGAGCAGTGTAATGGGTCGTGCAGGGGGATGGTGTTTTAGGGTTCAGGGCAGTGCAGTGGTGTTCGGCCAGTGTAGGGGGTCGTGCAGGGGGGTGGATATTTAGGGTTCAGGGCAGTGCAGTGGTGTTCGGGCAGTTTAGGAAGTTATGCTTGGGGTGGTGTTTTAGGGTTCAGGGCAGTGCAGTGGTGTTCGGGCAGTGTAGGGGGTCATGCTGGGGGTGGTGTTTTAGGGTTCAGGGCAGTGCAGTGTGTACTGACAGTGTAGGGGGTCGTGCTGGGGGTGGCGTTTTAGGGTTCAGGGCAGTGCAGTGGTGTTCGGGCAGTGTAGGGGGTCGTTCTGGGATGGTGTTTTAGGGTTCAGGGCAGTGCAGTGGTGTTCGGGCAGTGTAGGGGGTCCTGCATGGGGTGGTGTTTTAGGGTTCAGGGCAGTGCAGTGGTGTTAGGGCAGTGTAGGTGGTCGTGCAGGGGGTGGTGATTTAGGGTTCAGGGCAGTGCAGTGGTGTTGGGGCAGTGTAGGGGGTCCTGCATGGGGTGGTGTTTTAGGGTTCAGGGCAGTGCAGTGGTGTTCGGGCAGTGTAGGGGGTCGTGCAGGGGGTGGTGTTTTAGTGCTTAGGGCAGTGTAGTGGTGTTTGGGCAGTGTAGGGGGTCGTGCAGGGGGTTGTGTTTTAGGGTTTAGGGCAGTACAGTGGTGTTCGGGCGGAGTAGGGGGTCGAGTTTTAGGGTTTAGGGCAGTGCAGTAGTGTTTGGGCATTGTAGGGGGTCATGCAGAGGGGTGGTGTTTTAGGGTTCTGGGCAGTGCAGTGGTGTTCGGGCAGTGTAGTGGGTCGTGCAGGGGGATGGTGTTTTAGGGTTCAGGGCAGTGCAGTGGTGTTCGGCCAGTGTAGGGGGTCGTGCAGGGGGGTGGATATTTAGGGTTCAGGGCAGTGCAGTGGTGTTCGGGCAGTTTAGGAAGTTATGCTTGGGGTGGTGTTTTAGGGTTCAGGGCAGTGCAGTGGTGTTCGGGCAGTGTAGGGGGTCATGCTGGGGGTGGTGTTTTAGGGTTCAGGGCAGTGCAGTGTGTACTGACAGTGTAGGGGGTCGTGCTGGGGGTGGCGTTTTAGGGTTCAGGGCAGTGCAGTGGTGTTCGGGCAGTGTAGGGGGTCGTTCTGGGATGGTGTTTTAGGGTTCAGGGCAGTGCAGTGGTGTTCGGGCAGTGTAGGGGGTCCTGCATGGGGTGGTGTTTTAGGGTTCAGGGCAGTGCAGTGGTGTTCAAGCAGTGCATGGGGTCATGCAGGGGGTAGTGTTTTAGTGTTTAGGGCAGTGTAGTGGTGTTTGGGCAGTTTAGGAGGTCATGCTGGGGGTGGTGATTTAGGGTTCAGGGCAGTGCAGTGGTGTTCGGGCAGTGAAGGGGGTCGTGCAGGGGGTGGTGATTTAGGGTTCAGGGCAGTGCAGTGTTGTTCAGGCAGTGTAGGGGGTCGTGCAGGGGGTGGTGTTTTAGGGTTCAGGGCAGTGCAGTGGTGTTCGGGCAGTGTAGGGGGTCCTGCTGGGGGTAGTCGTTTAGGGTAGTGAAGTGGTGTTTGGGTAGTATAGGGGGTACTGCTGGGGGTAGTGTTTAAGGATTTAGGGTAGTAAAGTGGTGTTTGGGTAGTATAGGGGGTCGTGCTGGGGGTAGTGTTTTAGGGTTTAGGGTAGTGCAGTGGTGTTTGTGTAGTGTAGGGGGCCGTGCAGGGGGTGGTGTTTTAGGGTTTAGGTCAGTGCAGTGGTGTTTGGCCAGTGTAGGTGGTCGTGCAGGGGGGTGGTATTTTAGGGTTCAGGGCAGTGCAGTGGTGTTCAGGCAGTTTAGGAGGTCATTCTGGGGGTGGTGTTTTAGGGTTCAGGGCAGTGCAGTGGTGTTCGGGCAGTGTAGGGGGTCCTGCATGGGGTGGTGTTTTAGGGTTCAGGGCAGTGCAGTGGTGTTCAGGCAGTGTAGGGGGTCATGCAGGGGGTGGTGTTTTAGTGTTTAGGGCAGTGTAATAGTGTTCGGGCAGTGTAGGGGGTCGTGCAGGGGGTTGTGTGTTAGGGTTTAGGGCAGTGCAGTGGTGTTCGGGCGGTGTAGGGGGTCATGTTTTAGGGTTCAGGGCAGTGCAGTGGTGTTCGGGCAGTGTAGGGGGTCGTTCTGGGATGGTGTTTTAGGGTTCAGGGCAGTGCAGTGGTGTTCGGGCAGTGTAGGGGGTCCTGCATGGGGTGGTGTTTTAGGGTTCAGGGCAGTGCAGTGGTGTTCAGGCAGTGCATGGGGTCATGCAGGGGGTGGTGTTTTAGTGTTTAGGGCAGTGTAGTGGTGTTTGGGCAGTTTAGGAGGTCATGCTGGGGGTGGTGATTTAGGGTTTAGGGCAGTGCAGTGGTGTTAGGGCAGTGTAGGTGGTCGTGCAGGGGGTGGTGATTTAGGGTTCAGGGCAGTGCAGTGGTGTTGGGGCAGTGTAGGGGGTCCTGCATGGGGTGGTGTTTTAGGGTTCAGGGCAGTGCAGTGGTGTTCGGGCAGTGTAGGGGGTCGTGCAGGGGGTGGTGTTTTAGTGCTTAGGGCAGTGTAGTGGTGTTTGGGCAGTGTAGGGGGTCGTGCAGGGGGTTGTGTTTTAGGGTTTAGGGCAGTACAGTGGTGTTCAGGCGGAGTAGGGGGTCGAGTTTTAGGGTTTAGGGCAGTGCAGTAGTGTTTGGGCATTGTAGGGGGTCATGCAGAGGGGTGGTGTTTTAGGGTTCTGGGCAGTGCAGTGGTGTTCGAGCAGTGTAGTGGGTCGTGCAGGGGGATGGTGTTTTAGGGTTCAGGGCAGTGCAGTGTGTACTGACAGTGTAGGGGGTCGTGCTGGGGGTGGCGTTTTAGGGTTCAGGGCAGTGCAGTGGTGTTCGGGCAGTGTAGGGGGTCGTTCTGGGATGGTGTTTTAGGGTTCAGGGCAGTGCAGTGGTGTTCGGGCAGTGTAGGGGGTCCTGCATGGGGTGGTGTTTTAGGGTTCAGGGCAGTGCAGTGGTGTTCAAGCAGTGCATGGGGTCATGCAGGGGGTAGTGTTTTAGTGTTTAGGGCAGTGTAGTGGTGTTTGGGCAGTTTAGGAGGTCATGCTGGGGGTGGTGATTTAGGGTTCAGGGCAGTGCAGTGGTGTTCGGGCAGTGAAGGGGGTCGTGCAGGGGGTGGTGATTTAGGGTTCAGGGCAGTGCAGTGTTGTTCAGGCAGTGTAGGGGGTCGTGCAGGGGGTGGTGTTTTAGGGTTCAGGGCAGTGCAGTGGTGTTCGGGCAGTGTAGGGGGTCCTGCTGGGGGTAGTCGTTTAGGGTAGTGCAGTGGTGTTTGGGTAGTATAGGGGGTACTGCTGGGGGTAGTGTTTAAGGGTTTAGGGTAGTGCAGTGGTGTTTGGGTAGTATAGGGGGTCGTGCGGGGGGTAGTGTTTTAGGGTTTAGGGTAGTGCAGTGGTGTTTGTGTAGTGTAGGGGGCCGTGCAGGGGGTGGTGTTTTAGGGTTTAGGTCAGTGCAGTGGTGTTTGGCCAGTGTAGGTGGTCATGCAGGGGGGTGGTATTTTAGGGTTCAGGGCAGTGCAGTGGTGTTCAGGCAGTTTAGGAGGTCATTCTGGGGGTGGTGTTTTAGGGTTCAGGGCAGTGCAGTGGTGTTCGGGCAGTGTAGGGGGTCCTGCATGGGGTGGTGTTTTAGGGTTCAGGGCAGTGCAGTGGTGTTCAGGCAGTGTAGGGGGTCATGCAGGGGGTGGTGTTTTAGTGTTTAGGGCAGTGTAATAGTGTTCGGGCAGTGTAGGGGGTCGTGCAGGGGGTTGTGTGTTAGGGTTTAGGGCAGTGCAGTGGTGTTCGGGCGGTGTAGGGGGTCATGTTTTAGGGTTCAGGGCAGTGCAGTGGTGTTCGGGCAGTGTAGGGGGTCGTTCTGGGATGGTGTTTTAGGGTTCAGGGCAGTGCAGTGGTGTTCGGGCAGTGTAGGGGGTCCTGCATGGGGTGGTGTTTTAGGGTTCAGGGCAGTGCAGTGGTGTTCAGGCAGTGCATGGGGTCATGCAGGGGGTGGTGTTTTAGTGTTTAGGGCAGTGTAGTGGTGTTTGGGCAGTTTAGGAGGTCATGCTGGGGGTGGTGATTTAGGGTTCAGGGCAGTGCAGTGGTGTTCGGGCAGTGTAGGGGGTCGTGCAGGGGGTGGTGATTTAGGGTTCAGGGCAGTGCAGTGTTGTTCAGGCAGTGTAGGGGGTCGTGCAGGGGGTGGTGTTTTAGGGTTCAGGGCACTGCAGTGGTGTTCGGGCAGTGTAGGGGGTCGTGCTGGGGGTGGTGTTTTAGGGTTCAGGGCAGTGCAGTGGTGTTCGGGCAGTGTAGGGGGTCGTGCTGGGGTAGTGTTTTAGGGTTCAGGGCAGTGCAGTGGTGTTCGGGCAGTGTAGGGGGTCCTGCTGGGGATAGTCGTTTAGGGTAGTGCAGTGGTGTTTGGGTAGTATAGGGGGTACTGCTGGGGGTAGTGTTTTAGGGTTTAGGGTAGTGCAGTGGTGTTCGGGCAGTGTAGGGGGTCGTGCAGGGGGTGGTGTTTTAGGGTTTAGGGCAGTGCAGTGGTGTTCGGGCAGTGTAGGGGGTCCTGCATGGGGTGGTGTTTTAGGGTTCAGGGCAGTGCAGTGCAGTGGTGTTCAAGCAGTGTAGGGGGTCGTGCAGGGGGTGGTGTTTTAGTATTTAGGGCAGTGTAGTGGTGTTCGGGCAGTGTAGGGGGTCATGCTGGGGTTGGTGTTTTAGGGTTCAGGGCAGTGCAGTGGTGTTCGGGCAGTGTAGGGGGTCCTGCTGGGGGTAGTCGTTTAGGGTAGTGAAGTGTTGTTTGGGTAGTATAGGGGGTACTGCTGGGGGTAGTGTTTAAGGGTTTAGGGTAGTGCAGTGGTGTTTGGGTAGTATAGGGGGTCGTGCTGGGGGTAGTGTTTTAGGGTTTAGGGTAGTGTAATAGTGTTCGGGCAGTGTAGGGGGTCGTGCAGGGGGTTGTGTGTTAGGGTTTAGGGCAGTGCAGTGGTGTTCGGGCGGTGTAGGGGGTCATGTTTTAGGGTTCAGGGCAGTGCAGTGGTGTTCGGGCAGTGTAGGGGGTCGTTCTGGGATGGTGTTTTAGGGTTCAGGGCAGTGCAGTGGTGTTCGGGCAGTGTAGGGGGTCCTGCATGGGGTGGTGTTTTAGGGTTCAGGGCAGTGCAGTGGTGTTCAGGCAGTGCATGGGGTCATGCAGGGGGTGGTGTTTTAGTGTTTAGGGCAGTGTAGTGGTGTTTGGGCAGTTTAGGAGGTCATGCTGGGGGTGGTGATTTAGGGTTCAGGGCAGTGCAGTGGTGTTCGGGCAGTGTAGGGGGTCGTGCAGGGGGTGGTGATTTAGGGTTCAGGGCAGTGCAGTGTTGTTCAGGCAGTGTAGGGGGTCGTGCAGGGGGTGGTGTTTTAGGGTTCAGGGCACTGCAGTGGTGTTCGGGCAGAGTAGGGGGTCGTGCTGGGGGAGGAGTTTTAGGGTTCAGGGCAGTGCAGTGGTGTTCGGGCAGTGTAGGGGGTCGTGCTGGGGTAGTGTTTTAGGGTTTAGGGCAGTGCAGTGGTGTTCGGGCAGTGTAGGGGGTCCTGCTGGGGGTAGTCGTTTAGGGTAGTGCAGTGGTGTTTGGGTAGTATACGGGGTACTGCTGGGGGTAGTGTTTTAGGGTTTAGGGTAGTGCAGTGGTGTTCGGGCAGTGTAGGGGGTCGTGCAGGGGGTGGTGTTTTAGGGTTTAGGGCAGTGCAGTGGTGTTCGGGCAGTGTAGGGGGTCCTGCATGGGGTGGTGTTTTTGGGTTCAGGGCAGTGCAGTGGTGTTCAAGCAGTGTAGGGGGTCGTGCAGGGGGTGGTGTTTTAGTATTTAGGGCAGTGTAGTGGTGTTCGGGCAGTGTAGGGGGTCATGCTGGGGTTGGTGTTTTAGGGTTCAGGGCAGTGCAGTGGTGTTCGGGCAGTGTAGGGTGTCCTGCTGGGGGTAGTCGTTTAGGGTAGTGAAGTGGTGTTTGGGTAGTATAGGGGGTACTGCTGGGGGTAGTGTTTAAGGGTTTAGGGTAGTGCAGTGGTGTTTGGGTAGTATAGGGGGTCGTGCCGGGGGTAGTGTTTTAGGGTTTAGGGTAGTGCAGTGGTGTTTGTGTAGTGTAGGGGGCCGTGCAGGGGGTGGTGTTTTAGGGTTTAGGGCAGTGCAGTGGTGTTCGGCCAGTGTAGGTGGTCGTGCAGGGGGGTGGTATTTTAGGGTTCAGGGCAGTGCAGTGGTGTTCAGGCAGTTTAGGAGGTCATTCTGGGGGTGGTGTTTTAGGGTTCAGGGCAGTGCAGTGGTGTTCGGGCAGTGTAGGGGGTCCTGCATGGGGTGGTGTTTTAGGGTTCAGGGCAGTGCAGTGGTGTTCGGGCAGTGTAGGGGGTCATGCAGGGGGTGGTGTTTTAGTGTTTAGGGCAGTGTAATAGTGTTCGGGCAGTGTAGGGTGTCGTGCAGGGGGTTGTGTGTTAGGGTTTAGGGCAGTGCAGTGGTGTTCGGGCGGTGTAGGGGGTCATGTTTTAGGGTTTAGGGCAGTGCAGTAGTGTTTGGGCATTGTAGGGGGTCATGCAGAGGGGTGGTGTTTTAGGGTTCTGGGCAGTGCAGTGGTGTTCGGGCAGTGTAGGGGGTCGTGCAGGGGGATGGTGTTTTAGGGTTCAGGGCAGTGCAGTGGTGTTCGGGCAGTGTAGGGGGTCGTGCAGGGGGGTGGTGATTTAGGGGTCATGGCAGTGCAGTGGTGTTCGGGCAGTTTAGAAAGTTGTGCTGGGGGTGGTGTTTTAGGGTTCAGGGCAGTGCACTTGTGTTCGGGCAGTGTAGGGGGTCGTGCTGGGGGTGGTGTTTTAGGGTTCAGGGCAGTGCAGTGGTGTACTGACAGTGTAGGGGGTCGTGCTGGGGGTGGTGTTTTAGGGTTCAGGGCAGTGCAGTGGTGTTTGGGCAGTATAGGGGGTCGTGCTGGGATGGTGTTTTAGGGTTCAGGGCAGTGCACTGGTGTTCGGGCAGTGTAGGGGGTCGTGCTGGGGTGGTGTTTTAGGGTTCAGGGCAGTGCAGTGGTGTTCGGGCAGTGTAGGGGGGCGTGCTGGGGGTGGTGTTTTAGGGTTCAGGGCAGTGCAGTGCAGTGGTGTTTGGGCAGTGTAGGGAGTCATGCAGGGGGTGGAGCTTTAGGGTTTAGGGCAGTGCAGTGGTGTTTGGGCAGGGTAGGGGGTCATGCAGGGGGTGGTGTTTTATGGTTCAGGGCAGTGCAGTGGTGTTAGGGCAGTGTAGGGGGTCATGCAGGGGGTGGTGTTTTAGAGTTTAGGGCAGTACAGTGGTGTTCGGCAGTGTAGGGGGTCGTGCAAGGGGGTGGTGTTTTAGGTTTTAGGGCAGTGCAGTGGTGTTCGGGCAGTGTAGGGGTCATGCTGGGGTGGTGTTTTAGGGTTTAGGGTAGAGCAGTGGTGTTTGGGCAGTGTAGGGGGTCGTGCTGGGGTGGTGTTTTAGGGTTTAGGGTAGAGCAGTGGTGTTCGGGCAGTGTTGGGAGTCGTGCAGGGGGGTGGCGTTTTAGAGCTAAGGGCAGTGCAGTGGTGTTCCGGCAGTAGAGGGGGTCGTTCAGGGGGGTGGTGTTTAAGGGTTTAGGGCAGTGCAGTAGTGTTCGGTCAGTGTAGGGGGTCGTGCAGGGGGTGGTGTTTTAGGGTTGAGGGCAGTGCAGTGGTGTTCGGGCAGTGTAGGGGGTCGTGCTGGGGGTGGTGTTTTAGGGTTCAGGGCAGTGCAGTGGTGTTCGGGCAGTATAGGGGGTCGTGCTGGGATGGTGTTTTAGGGTTCAGGACAGTGCACTGGTGTTCGGGCAGTGTAGGGGGTCGTGCTGGGGTGGTGTTTTAGGGTTCAGGGCAGTGCAGTGGTGTTCGGGCAGTGTAGGGGGGCGTGCTGGGGGTGGTGTTATAGGGTTCAGGGCAGTGCAGTGCAGTGGTGTTTGGGCAGTGTAGGGAGTCATGCAGGGGGTGGAGCTTTAGGGTTTAGGGCAGTGCAGTGGTGTTCGGGCAGGGTAGGGGGTCATGCAGGGGGTGGTGTTTTATGGTTTAGGGCAGTGCAGTGGTGTTAGGGCAGTGTAGGGGCTCGTGCAGGGGGGTGGTGTTTTAGGGTTTAGGGCAGTGCAGTGGTGTTCGGGCATTGTAGGGGGTCATGCAGGGGGTGGTGTTTTAGAGTTTAGGGCAGTACAGTGGTGTTCGGCAGTGTAGGGGGTCGTGCAAGGGGGTGGTGTTTTAGGTTTTAGGGCAGTGCAGTGGTGTTCGGGCAGTGTAGGGGTCATGCTGGGGTGGTGTTTTAGGGTTTAGGGTAGAGCAGTGGTGTTTGGGCAGTGTAGGGGGTCGTGCTGGAGTGGTGTTTTTTGGGTTTAGGGTGGAGCAGTGGTGTTCGGGCAGTGTTGGGAGTCGTGCAGGGGGGTGGCGTTTTAGGGTTAAGGGCAGTGCAGTGGTGTTCCGGCAGTAGAGGGGTCGTGCAGGGGGTGGTGTTTTAGGGTTGAGGGCAGTGCAGTGGTGTTCGGGCAGTGTAGGGGGTCGTGCAGGGGGTGGTATTTTAGGGTTTAGGGCAGTGCAGTGGTGTTCGGGCAGTGTGGGGAGTCGTGCAGGGGGGTGGTGTTTTAGGGTTTAGGGCAGTGCAGTGGTATTCGGGCAGTGTAGGGGGCCGTGCTAAGGGCCGTGTTTTAGGGTTTAGGGCAGTGCAGTGGTCTTTGGGTAGTGTAGGAGGTCGTGTTTTAGGGTTGTGTGTTAGGGTTTAGGGCAGTGCAGTTGTGTTCGAGTAGATAGGGGTCGTGCTGGGGGTGGTGTTTTAGGGTTTAGGGCAGTGCAGTGCTGTTGGGGTAGTGTAGGGGGTCGTGTTGGGGGTGGTGTTTTAGGGTTTAGGGCAGTGCAGTGGTGTTCGGGCAGTGTAGGGGGTCGTGCAGGGGGTGGTGATTTAGGGTTCAGGGCAGTGCAGTGGTGTTCGGGCAGTGTAGGGGGTCGTGCAGGGGGTGGTGATTTAGGGTTCAGGGCAGTGCAGTGGTGTTCGGGCAGTGTAGGGGGTCGTGCAGGGGGTGGTGATTTAGGGTTCAGGGCAGTGCAGTGGTGTTCGGGCAGTGTAGGGGGTCATGCAGGGGGTGGAGTTTTAGGGTTCAGGGCAGTGCAGTGGTGTTCGGGCAGTGTAGGGGGTTGTGCTGGGGTGGTGTTTTAGGGTTCAGGGCAGTGCAGTGATGTTCGGGCAGTGTAGGGGGTCGTGCTGGGGTGGTGTTTTAGGGTTGAGGGCAGTGCAGTGGTGTTCGGGCAGTGTAGGGGGTTGTGCAGGGGGGTGGTGTTTTAGGCTTTAGGGCAGTGCAGTGGTATTCGGGCAGTGTAGGGGGTAATGCAGGGGGTGGTGTTTTAGGGTTTAGGGCAGTGCAGTGGTGTTCGGGCAGTGTAGGGGGTCGTGCTAAGGGTCGTGTTTTAGGGTTTAGGGCGATGCAGTGGTCTTTGGGTAGTGTAGGGGGTCGTGTTTTAGGGTTGTGTGTTAGGGTTTAGGGCAGTGCAGTTGTGTTCGAGTAGATAGGGGTCGTGCTGGGGGTGGTGTTTTAGGGTTTAGGGCAATGCAGTGCTGTTGGTGTAGTGTAGGGGGTCGTGCTGGGGTGGTGTTTTAGGGTTTAGGGCAGTACACTGGTGTTTGGGCAGTGCATGGGGTCGTGCAGGGGGTGGTGTTTTAGGGTTTAGGGCAGTGCAGTGGTGTTCGGGCAGTGTAGGGGGTTGAGCAGTGGGGTGGTGTTTTTGGCTTTAGGGCAGTGCAGTGGTATTCGGGCAGTGTAGGGGGTCATGCAGGGGGTGGTGTTTTAGGGTTTAGGGCAGTGCAGTGGTGTTCAGGCAGTGTAGGGGGTCGTGCTAAGGGTCGTGTTTTAGGGTTTAGGGCAGTGCAGTGGTCTTTGGGTAGTGTAGGGGGTCGTGTTTTAGGGTTGTGTGTTAGGGTTTAGGGCAGTGCAGTTGTGTTCGAGTAGATAGGGGTAGTGCTGGGGGTGGTGATTTAGGGTTCAGGGCAGTGCAGTGGTGTTCGGGAAGTGTAGGGGGTCGTGCAGGGGGTGGTGTTTTAGGGTTCAGGGCAGTGCAGTGGTGTTCGGGCAGTGTAGGGGGTCATGCTGGGGGTGGTGTTTTAGGGTTCAGGGCAGTGCAGTGGTGTTCGGGCAGTGTAGGGGGTCGTGCTGGGGGTAGTCGTTTAGGGTAGTGCAGTGGTGTTTGGGTAGTATAGGGGGTACTGCTGGGGGTAGTGTTTTAGGGTTCAGGGCAGTGCAGTGGTGTTCGGGCAGTATAGGGGGTCATGCTGGGGATAGTTGTTTAGGGTAGTGTAGTGGTGTTTGCGTAGTATAGGGGATACTGCTGGGGGTAGTGTTTTAGGGTTTAGGGTAGTGCAGTGGTGTTCTGGCATTGTAGGTGGTCGTGCAGGGGGGTGGTGATTTAGGGTTCAGGGCAGTGCAGTGGTGTTCAGATAGTTTAGGAGGTCATTCTGGGGGTGGTGTTTTAGGGTTCAGGGCAGTGCAGTGGTGTTCGGGCAGTGTAGGGGGTCGTGCAGGGGGGTGGTGATTTAGGGTTCAGGGCAGTGCAGTGGTGTTCGGGCAGTTTAGGAGGTCGTTCTGGGGGTGGTGATTTAGGGTTCAGGGCAGTGCAGTGGTGTTCGGGCAGTGTAGGGGGTCGTGCAGGGGGTGGTGATTTAGGGTTCAGGACAGTGCAGTGGTGTTCGGGCAGTGTAGGGGGTCGTGCAGGGGGTGGAGTTTTAGGGTTCAGGGCAGTGCAGTGGTGTTCGGGAAGTGTAGGGGGTTGTGCTGGGGTGGTGTTTTAGGGTTCAGGGCAGTGCAGTGATGTTCGGGCAGTGTAGGGGGTCGTGCTGGGGTGGTGTTTTAGGGTTGAGGGCAGTGCAGTTGTGTTCGGGCAGTGTAGGGGGTCGTGCAGGGGGTGGTGTTTTAGGGTTTAGGGCAGTGCAGTGGTGTTCGGGCAGTGTAGGGGGTTGTGCAGGGGGGTGGTGTTTTATGCTTTAGGGCAGTGCAGTGGTATTCGGGCAGTGTAGGGGTAATGCAGCGGGTGGTGTTTTAGGGTTTAGGGCAGTGCAGTGGTGTTCGGGCAGTATAGGGGGTCGTGCTAAGGGTCGTGTTTTAGGGTTTAGGGCAGTGCAGTGGTCTTTGGGTAGTGTAGGGGGTCATGTTTTAGGGTTGTGTGTTAGGGTTTAGGGCAGTGCAGTTGTGTTCGAGTAGATAGGGGTCGTGCTGGGGGTGGTGTTTTAGGGTTTAGGGCAATGCAGTGCTGTTGGGATAGTTTAGGCGTTGCGCTGGGGGTGGTGTTTTAGGGTTTAGGGCAGTGCATTGGTGTTTGGGCAGTGCATGGGTTCGTGCAGGGGGTGGTGTTTTAGGGTTTAGGGCAGTGCAGTGGTGTTCGGGCAGTGTCGGGGGTTGTGCAGGGGGGTGGTATTTTTGGCTTTAGGGCAGTGCAGTGGTATTCGGGCAGTGTAGGGGGTCATGCAGGGGGTGGTGTTTTAGGGTTTAGGGCAGTGCAGTGGTGTTCGGGCAGTGTAGGGGGTCGTGCTAAGGGTCGTGTTTTAGGGTTTAGGGCAGTGCAGTGGTCTTTGGGTAGTGTAGGGGGTCGTGTTTTAGGGTTGTGTGTTAGGGTTTAGGGCAGTGCAGTTGTGTTCGAGTAGATAGGGGTCGCGCTGGGGTGGTGTTTTAGGGTTTAGGGCAGTGCAGTGGTGTTCGGGCAGTGTAGGAGGTCGTGCAGGTGGGTGGTGATTTAGGGTTCAGGGCAGTGCAGTGGTGTTTGGGCAGTTTAGGAGGTCGTGCTGGGGGTGGTGATTTAGGGTTCAGGGCAGTGCAGTGGTGTTCGGGCAGTGTAGGGGGTCGTGCAGGGGGTGGTGTTTTAGGGTTCAGGGCGGTGCAGTGGTGTTCGGGCAGTGTAGGGGGTCGTGCAGGGGGTGGTGTTTTAGGGTTCAGGGCGGTGCAGTTGTGTTCGGGCACTGTAGGGGGTCGTGCTGGGGGTGGTGTTTTAGGGTTCAGGGCAGTGCAGTGGTGTTCGGGCAGTGTAGGGGGTCGTGCTGGGGGTAGTCGTTTAGGGTAGTGCAGTGGTGTTTGGGTAGTATAGGGGGTACTGCTGGGGGTAGTGTTTTAGGGTTCAGGGCAGTGCAGTGGTGTTCGGGCAGTGTAGGGGGTCGTGCTGGGGGTAGTAGTTTAGGGTAGTGCAGTGGTGTTTGGGTAGTATAGGGGATACTGCTGGGGGTAGTGTTTTAGGGTTTAGGGTAGTGCAGTGGTGTTTGTGTAGTGTAGGGGGTCGTGCAGGGGTGGTGTTTTAGGGTTTAGGGCAGTGCAGTGGTGTTCGGGCAGTGTAGGTGGTCGTGCAGGGGGGTGATTTAGGGTTCAGGGCAGTGCAGTGGTGTTCAGGTAGTTTAGGAGGTCATTCTGGGGGTGGTGTTTTAGGGTTCAGGGCAGTGCAGTGGTGTTCGGGCAGTGTAGGGGGTAGTGCAGGGGGGTGGTGATTTAGGGTTCAGGGTAGTGCAGTGGTGTTCAGGCAGTGTAGGGGGTCGTGCTGGGATGGTGTTTTAGGGTTCAGGGCAGTGCAGAGGTGTTTGGGCAGTGTAGGGGGTCGTGCAGGGGGTGGTGATTTAGGGTTCTGGGCAGTGCAGTGGTGTTCGGGCAGTTTAGGGAGTCGTGCTAGGGGTGGTGTTTTAGGGTTCAGGGCAGTGCAGTGGTGTTCGGGCAGTGTAGGGGGTCGTGCAGGGGGGGTGGTGTTTTAGGGTTTAGGGCAGTGCAGTGGGATTCGGGAAGTGTAGGGGGTCGTGCTGGGGTGGTGTTTTTGGGTTTAGGGCAGTGGTGTTAAGGCAGTGTAGGGGGTCGTGCAGAGGGTGGAGTTTTAGGGTTTAGGGCAGTGCAGTGGTGTTTGGGCAGTGTAGGGGGTCGTGTTTTAGCGTTCAGGGCAGTGCAGTGGTATACGGGCAGTGTAGGGGGTCCTGCAGGGGGTGGTTTTTTAGGGTTCAGGGCAGTGCAGTGGTGTTCAGGCAGTGCAGGGGGTGGTGTTTTAGGGTTTAGGGCAGTGCAGTGGTGTTGGGGCAGTGTAGGGGTCCTGCATGGGGTGGTGTTTTAGGGTTCAGGGCAGTGCAGTGCAGTGGTGTTCGGGCAGTGTAGGGGATCGTGCAGGGGGTGGTGTTTTAGGGTTTAGGGCAGTGCAGTTGTGTTCGGGCGGTGTAGGGGGTCGTGTTTTAGGGTTTAGGGCAATGCAGTAGTGTTTGGGCATTGTAGGGGGTCATGCAGAGGGGTGGTATTTTAGGGTTCGGGGCAGTACAGTGGTGTTCGGGCAGTGTAGGGGGTCGTGCAGGGGGATGGTGTTTTAGGGTTCAGGGCAGTGCAGTGGTTTTTGGACAGTGTAGGGGGTTGTGCAGGGGGGTGGTGATTTAGGGTTCAGGGCAGTGCAGTGGTGTTCGGGCAGTTTAGGAAGTTGTGCTGGGGGTAGTGTTTTAGGGTTCAGGGCAGTGCAGTGGTGTTCGGGCAGTGTAGGGGGTCGTGCTGGGGGTGGTATTTTAGGGTTCAGGGCAGTGCAGTGGTGTACTGACAGTGTAGGGGGTCGTGCTGGGGGTGGTGTTTTAGGGTTCAGGGCAGTGCAGTGGTGTTCGGGCAGTGTAGGGGATCGTGCTGGGATGGTGTTTTAGGGTTCAGGGCAGTGCAGTGGTGTTCGGGCAGTATAGGGGGTTGTGCTGGGGTGGTGTTTTAGGGTTCAGGGCAGTGCAGTGGTGTTTGGGCAGTGTAGGGCGGCGTGCTGGGGGTGGTGTTTTAGGGTTCAGGGCAGTGCAGTGCAGTGGTGTTTGGGCAGTGTAGGGGGTCATGCAGGGGGTGGAGCTTTAGGGTTTAGGGCAGTGCAGTGGTGTTCAGGCAGGGTAGGTGGTCGTGCAGGGGGTGGTGTTTTATTGTTTAGGGCAGTGCAGCGGTGTTAGGGCAGTGTAGGGGGTCGTGCAGGGGGGTGGTGTTTTAGGGTTTAGGGCAGTGCAGTGGTGTTCGGGCATTGTAGGGGGTCATGCAGGGGGGGTGTTTTAGGTTTTAGGGCAGTGCAGTGGTGTTCGGGCAGTGTAGGGGTCATGCTGGGGTGGTGTTTTAGGGTTTAGGGCAGATCAGTGGTGTTTGGACAGTGTAGGGGGTCGTGCTGGGGTGGTGTTTTAGAGTTTAGGGTAGGGCAGTGGGGTTTGGGCACTGTAGGGGGTCATGCAGGGGGGTGGTGTTTTAGGGTTAAGGGCAGTGCAGTGGTGTTCTGGCAGTGTAGGGGGTAGTGCAGGGGGGTGGTGTTTAAGGGTTTAGGGCAGTGCAGTAGTGTTCGGGCAGTTTAGGAAGTTGTGCTGGGGGTAGTGTTTTAGGGTTCAGGGCAGTGCAGTGGTGTTCGGGCAGTGTAGGGGGTCGTGCTGGGGGTGGTATTTTAGGGTTCAGGGCAGTGCAGTGGTGTACTGACAGTGTAGGGGGTCGTGCTGGGGGTGGTGTTTTAGGGTTCAGGGCAGTGCAGTGGTGTTCGGGCAGTGTAGGGGATCGTGCTGGGATGGTGTTTTAGGGTTCAGGGCAGTGCAGTGGTGTTCGGGCAGTATAGGGGGTTGTGCTGGGGTGGTGTTTTAGGGTTCAGGGCAGTGCAGTGGTGTTTGGGCAGTGTAGGGCGGCGTGCTGGGGGTGGTGTTTTAGGGTTCAGGGCAGTGCAGTGCAGTGGTGTTTGGGCAGTGTAGGGGGTCATGCAGGGGGTGGAGCTTTAGGGTTTAGGGCAGTGCAGTGGTGTTCAGGCAGGGTAGGTGGTCGTGCAGGGGGTGGTGTTTTATTGTTTAGGGCAGTGCAGCGGTGTTAGGGCAGTGTAGGGGGTCGTGCAGGGGGGTGGTGTTTTAGGGTTTAGGGCAGTGCAGTGGTGTTCGGGCATTGTAGGGGGTCATGCAGGGGGGGGGTGTTTTAGGTTTTAGGGCAGTGCAGTGGTGTTCGGGCAGTGTAGGGGTCATGCTGGGGTGGTGTTTTAGGGTTTAGGGCAGATCAGTGGTGTTTGGACAGTGTAGGGGGTCGTGCTGGGGTGGTGTTTTAGAGTTTAGGGTAGGGCAGTGGGGTTTGGGCACTGTAGGGGGTCATGCAGGGGGGTGGTGTTTTAGGGTTAAGGGCAGTGCAGTGGTGTTCTGGCAGTGTAGGGGGTAGTGCAGGGAGGTGGTGTTTAAGGGTTTAGGGCAGTGCAGTAGTGTTCGGGCAGTGTAGGGGGTCGTGCAGGGGGTGGTGTTTTAGGGTTGAGGGCAGTGCAGTGGTGTTCGGGCAGTGTAGGGGGTCGCGCTAAGGGTCGTGTTTTAGGGTTTAGGGCAGTGCAGTGGTCTTTGGGTAGTGTAGGGGGTCGTGCTAGGGGTGGTGTTTTAGGGTTTAGGGCAGTGCATTGGTGTTCAGGCAGTGTTGGGGGTCGTGCAGGGGGTGGTGTTTTTTGGTTTAGGGCAGTGCAGTGGTGTTCGGGCAGTGTAGGGGGTCATGCAGGGGGTGGTGTTTTAGGATTTAGGGCAGTGCAGTGGTGTTCAGGCAGTGTAGGGGGTTGTGCAGGGGGTGGTGTTTTAGGGTTCAGGGCAGTGCAGTGGTGTACGGGCAGTGTAGGGGGCCCTGCATGGGGTGGTGTTTTAGGGTTCAGGGCAGTGCAGTGCAGTGGTGTTCAGGCAGTGTAGGAGGTCGTGCAGGGGTGGTGTTTTTGGGTTTAGGGCAGTGGTGTTAAGGCAGTGTAGGGGGTTGTGCAGACGGTGGTGTTTTAGGGTTTAGGGCAGTGCAGTGGTGTTCGGGCAGTGTAGGGGGTCATGCTGGGGGTGGTGTTTTAGCGTTCAGGGCAGTGCAGTGGTGTACGGGCAGTGTAGGGGGTCCTGCAGGGGGTGGTTTTTTAGGATTTAGGGCAGTGCAGTGGTGTTCGGGCAGTGTAGGGGGTTGTGCAGGGGGTGGTGTTTTAGGGTTCAGGGCAGTGCAGTGGTGTACGGGCAGTGTAGGGGGTCCTGCATGGGGTGGTGTTTTAGGGTTCAGGGCAGTGCAGTGCAGTGGTGTTCCTGCAGTGTAGGGGGTCGTGCAGGGGGTGGTGTTTTAGGGTTCAGGGCAGTGCAGTGGTGTACGGGCAGTGTAGGGGGTCCTGCATGGGGTGGTGTTTTAGGGTTCAGGGCAGTGCAGTGCAGTGGTGTTTCGGCAGTGTAGGGGTCGTGCAGTGAGTGGTGTTTTAGTGTTTAGGGCAGTGTAGTGGTTTTCGGGCAGTGTAGGGGGTCGTGCAGGGAGTGGTGTTTTAGGGTTTAGGGCAGTGCAGTGGTGTTCGGGCGGTGTAGGGGGTCATGTTTTAGGGTTTAGGGCAGTGCAGTAGTGTTTGGGCATTGTAGGAGGTCATGCAGAGGGGTGGTGTTTTAGGGTTCTGGGCAGTGCAGTGGTGTTCGGGCAGTGTAGGGGGTCGTGCAGGGGGGTGGTGATTTAGGGTTCAGGGCAGTGCAGTGGTGTTCGGGCAGTTTAGGAAGTTGTGCTGGGGGTGGTGTTTTAGGGTTCAGGGCAGTGCAGTGGTGTTCGACTTCGGGCAGTGTAGGGGGTCGTGCTGGGGGTGGTGTTTTAGGGTTCAGGGCAGTGCAGTGGTGTACTGACAGTGTAGGGGGTCGTGCTGTGGGTGGTGTTTTAGGGTTCAGGGCAGTGCAGTAGTGTTCGGGCAGTGTAGGGGGTCGTGCAGGTGGTGATGTTTTAGGGTTTAGGGTAGTGCAAGGGTGGGCAGTGCAGTAGTGTTCGGGCAGTGTAGGGGGTCGTGCAGGTGGTGGTGTTTTAGGGTTTAGGGTAGTGCAAGGGTGTTCGGGCAGTGTTGGGAGTCGTGCAGGGGGGTGGTGTTTTAGGCTTTAGGGCAGTGCAGTGGTATTCGGGCAGTGCAGGGGGTCGTGCAGGGGGTGGTGTTTTAGGCTTTAAGGCAGTGCAGTGGTGTTCGGGCAGTGTAGGGGCTCGCGCTAAGGGTCGTGTTTTAGGGTTTAGGGCAGTGCAGTGGTCTTTGGGTAGTGTAGGGGGTCGTGCTAGGGGTGGTGTTTTAGGGTTTAGGGCAGTGCAGTGGTGTTTGGGCAGTGTATGGGGTCGTGCTGGGGGTGGTGTTTTAGCGTTCAGGGCAGTGCAGTGGTGTACGGGCAGTGTAGGGGGTCCTGCAGGGGGTGGTTTTTTAGGATTTAGGGCAGTGCAGTGGTGTTCGGGCAGTGTAGGGGGTTGTGCAGGGGTGGTGTTTTAGGGTTCAGGGCAGTGCAGTGGTGTACGGGCAGTGTAGGGGGTCCTGCATGGGGTGGTGTTTTAGGGTTCAGGGCAGTGCAGTGCAGTGGTGTTCCGGCAGTGTAGGGGGTCGTGCAGGGGGTGGTGTTTTAGGGTTCAGGGCAGTGCAGTGGTGTACGGGCAGTGTAGGGGGTCCTGCATGGGGTGGTGTTTTAGGGTTCAGCGCAGTGCAGTGCAGTGGTGTTTCGGCAGTGTAGGGGTCGTGCAGGGGGGGGTGTTTTAGTGTTTAGGGCAGTGTAGTGGTTTTCGGGCAGTGTAGGGGGTCGTGCAGGGAGTGGTGTTTTAGGGTTTAGGGCAGTGCAGTGGTGTTCGGGCGGTGTAGGGGGTCATGTTTTAGGGTTTAGGGCAGTGCAGTAGTGTTTGGGCATTGTAGGAGGTCATGCAGAGGGGTGGTGTTTTAGGGTTCTGGGCAGTGCAGTGGTGTTCGGGCAGTGTAGGGGGTCGTGCAGGGGGGTGGTGATTTAGGGTTCAGGGCAGTGCAGTGGTGTTCGGGCAGTTTAGGAAGTTGTGCTGGGGGTGGTGTTTTAGGGTTCAGGGCAGTGCAGTGGTGTTCGGGCAGTGTAGGGGGTCGTGCTGGGGGTGGTGTTTTAGGGTTCAGGGCAGTGCAGTGGTGTACGGGCAGTGTAGGGGGTCCTGCATGGGGTGGTGTTTTAGGGTGCAGTGCAGTGCAGTGGTGTTTCGGCAGTGTAGGGGTCGTGCAGGGGGGGGTGTTTTAGTGTTTAGGGCAGTGTAGTGGTTTTCGGGCAGTGTAGGGGGTCGTGCAGGGAGTGGTGTTTTAGGGTTTAGGGCAGTGCAGTGGTGTTCGGGCGGTGTAGGGGGTCATGTTTTAGGGTTTAGGGCAGTGCAGTAGTGTTTGGGCATTGTAGGAGGTCATGCAGAGGGGTGGTGTTTTAGGGTTCTGGGCAGTGCAGTGGTGTTCGGGCAGTGTAGGGGGTCGTGCAGGGGGGTGGTGATTTAGGGTTCAGGGCAGTGCAGTGGTGTTCGGGCAGTTTAGGAAGTTGTGCTGGGGGTGGTGTTTTAGGGTTCAGGGCAGTGCAGTGGTGTTCGGGCAGTGTAGGGGGTCGTGCTGGGGGTGGTGTTTTAGGGTTCAGTGCAGTGGTGTACTGACAGTGTAGGGGGTCGTGCTGTGGGTGGTGTTTTAGGATTCAGGGCAGTGCAGTGGTGTTCGGGCGAGGGTAGGGGGTCGTGCAGGGGGTGGTGTTTTATTGTTTAGGGCAGTGCAGTGGTGTTAGGGCAGTGTAGGGGGTCGTGCAGGGGGGTGGTGTTTTAGGGTTTAGGGCAGTGCAGTGGTGTTCGGGCATTGTAGGGGGTCATGCAGGGGGTGGTGTTTTAGGGTTTAGGGCAGTGCAGTGCAGTGGTGTTCGGCAGTGTAGGGGGTCGTGCAAGGGGGTGGTGTTTTAGGTTTTAGGGCAGTGCAGTGGTGTTCGGGCAGTGTAGGGGTCATGCTGGGGTGGTGTTTTAGGGTTTAGGGCAGAGCAGTGGTGTTTGGGCAGTGTAGGGGGTCGTGCTGGGGTGGTGTTTTAGAGTTTAGGGTAGGGCAGTGGTGTTTGGGCACTGTAGGGGGTCATGCAGGGGGGTGGTGTTTTAGGGTTTAAGGCAGTGCAGTAGTGTTCGGGCAGTGTAGGGGGTCGTGCAGGGGGTGGTGTTTTAGGGTTGAAGGCAGTGCAGTGGTGTTCGGGCAGTGTAGGGGGTCGTGCAGGGGGTGGTGTTTTAGGGGTTAGGGCAGTGCAGTGGTGTTCGGGCAGTGCAGGGGGTCATGCAGGGGGTGGTGTTTTAGGGTTTAAGGCAGTGCAGTGGTGTTCGGGCAGTGTAGGGGGCCGTGCAAAGGGTCATGTTTTAGAGTTTAAGGCAGTGCAGTGGTCTTTGGGTAGTGTAGGGGTCGTGCTAGGGGTGGTGATTTAGGGTTTAGGGCAGTGCAGTGGTTGGGCAGTGTATGGGGTCGTGCAGGGGGTGGTGTTTTAGGGTTTAGGGCAGTGCAGTGGTGTTCGGGCAGTGTAGGGGGTCATGCAGGGGGTGGTGTTTTAGGATTTAGGGCAGTGCAGTGGTGTTCGGGCAGTATAGGGGGTTGTGCTGGGGTGGTGTTTTAGGGTTCAGGGCAGTGCAGTGGTGTTTGGGCAGTGTAGGGCGGCGTGCTGGGGGTGGTGTTTTAGGGTTCAGGGCAGTGCAGTGCAGTGGTGTTTGGGCAGTGTAGGGGGTCATGCAGGGGGTGGAGCTTTAGGGTTTAGGGTAGTGCAGTGGTGTTCAGGCAGGGTAGGTGGTCGTGCAGGGGGTGGTGTTTTATTGTTTAGGGCAGTGCAGCGGTGTTAGGGCAGTGTAGGGGGTCGTGCTGGGGTGGTGTTTTAGAGTTTAGGGTAGGGCAGTGGGGTTTGGGCACTGTAGGGGGTCATGCAGGGGGGTGGTGTTTTAGGGTTAAGGGCAGTGCAGTGGTGTTCTGGCAGTGTAGGGGGTAGTGCAGGGGGGTGGTGTTTAAGGGTTTAGGGCAGTGCAGTAGTGTTCGGGCAGTGTAGGGGGTCGTGCAGGGGGTGGTGTTTTAGGGTTGAGGGCAGTGCAGTGGTGTTCGGGCAGTGTAGGGGGTCGCGCTAAGGGTCGTGTTTTAGGGTTTAGGGCAGTGCAGTGGTCTTTGGGTAGTGTAGGGGGTCGTGCTAGGGGTGGTGTTTTAGGGTTTAGGGCAGTGCATTGGTGTTCAGGCAGTGTTGGGGGTCGTGCAGGGGGTGGTGTTTTTTGGTTTAGGGCAGTGCAGTGGTGTTCGGGCAGTGTAGGGGGTCATGCAGGGGGTGGTGTTTTAGGATTTAGGGCAGTGCAGTGGTGTTCAGGCAGTGTAGGGGGTTGTGCAGGGGGTGGTGTTTTAGGGTTCAGGGCAGTGCAGTGGTGTACGGGCAGTGTAGGGGGCCCTGCATGGGGTGGTGTTTTAGGGTTCAGGGCAGTGCAGTGCAGTGGTGTTCGGGCAGTGTAGGAGGTCGTGCAGGGGTGGTGTTTTTGGGTTTAGGGCAGTGGTGTTAAGGCAGTGTAGGGGGTTGTGCAGACGGTGGTGTTTTAGGGTTTAGGGCAGTGCAGTGGTGTTCGGGCAGTGTAGGGGGTCGTGCTGGGGGTGGTGTTTTAGCGTTCAGGGCAGTGCAGTGGTGTACGGGCAGTGTAGGGGGTCCTGCAGGGGGTGGTTTTTTAGGATTTAGGGCAGTGCAGTGGTGTTCGGGCAGTGTAGGGGGTTGTGCAGGGGGTGGTGTTTTAGGGTTCAGGGCAGTGCAGTGGTGTACGGGCAGTGTAGGGGGTCCTGCATGGGGTGGTGTTTTAGGGTTCAGGGCAGTGCAGTGCAGTGGTGTTCCTGCAGTGTAGGGGGTCGTGCAGGGGGTGGTGTTTTAGGGTTCAGGGCAGTGCAGTGGTGTACGGGCAGTGTAGGGGGTCCTGCATGGGGTGGTGTTTTAGGGTTCAGGGCAGTGCAGTGCAGTGGTGTTTTGGCAGTGTAGGGGTCGTGCAGTGGGTGGTGTTTTAGTGTTTAGGGCAGTGTAGTGGTTTTCGGGCAGTGTAGGGGGTCGTGCAGGGAGTGGTGTTTTAGGGTTTAGGGCAGTGCAGTGGTGTTCGGGCGGTGTAGGGGGTCATGTTTTAGGGTTTAGGGCAGTGCAGTAGTGTTTGGGCATTGTAGGAGGTCATGCAGAGGGGTGGTGTTTTAGGGTTCTGGGCAGTGCAGTGGTGTTCGGGCAGGGTAGGGGGTCGTGCAGGGGGGTGGTGATTTAGGGTTCAGGGCAGTGCAGTGGTGTTCGGGCAGTGTAGGGGGTCGTGCTGGGGGTGGTGTTTTAGGGTTCAGGGCAGTGCAGTGGTGTACTGACAGAGTAGGGGGTCGTGCTGTGGGTGGTGTTTTAGGGTTCAGGGTAGTGCAGTAGTGTTCGGGCAGTGTAGGGGGTCGTGCAGGTGGTGGTGTTTTAGGGTTTAGGGTAGTGCAGTGGTGTTCGGGCAGTGTTGGGAGTCGTGCAGGGGGGTGGTGTTTTAGGCTTTAGGGCAGTGCAGTGGTATTCGGGCAGTGTAGGGGGTCATGCAGGGGGTGGTGTTTTAGGATTTAGGGCAGTGCAGTGGTGTTCGGGCAGTATAGGGGGTTGTGCTGGGGTGGTGTTTTAGGGTTCAGGGCAGTGCAGTGGTGTTTGGGCAGTGTAGGGCGGCGTGCTGGGGGTGGTGTTTTAGGGTTCAGGGCAGTGCAGTGCAGTGGTGTTTGGGCAGTGTAGGGGGTCATGCAGGGGGTGGAGCTTTAGGGTTTAGGGCAGTGCAGTGGTGTTCAGGCAGGGTAGGTGGTCGTGCAGGGGGTGGTGTTTTATTGTTTAGGGCAGTGCAGCGGTGTTAGGGCAGTGTAGGGGGTCGTGCAGGGGGGTGGTGTTTTAGGGTTTAGGGCAGTGCAGTGGTGTTCGGGCATTGTAGGGGGTCATGCAGGGGGGGTGTTTTAGGTTTTAGGGCAGTGCAGTGGTGTTCGGGCAGTGTAGGGGTCATGCTGGGGTGGTGTTTTAGGGTTTAGGGCAGATCAGTGGTGTTTGGGCAGTGTAGGGGGTCGTGCTGGGGTGGTGTTTTAGAGTTTAGGGTAGGGCAGTGGGGTTTGGGCACTGTAGGGGGTCATGCAGGGGGGTGGTGTTTTAGGGTTAAGGGCAGTGCAGTGGTGTTCTGGCAGTGTAGGGGGTAGTGCAGGGGGGTGGTGTTTAAGGGTTTAGGGCAGTGCAGTAGTGTTCGGGCAGTGTAGGGGGTCGTGCAGGGGGTGGTGTTTTAGGGTTGAGGGCAGTGCAGTGGTGTTCGGGCAGTGTAGGGGGTTGCGCTAAGGGTCGTGTTTTAGGGTTTAGGGCAGTGCAGTGGTCTTTGGGTAGTGTAGGGGGTCGTGCTAGGGGTGGTGTTTTAGGGTTTAGGGCAGTGCATTGGTGTTCAGGCAGTGTTGGGGGTCGTGCAGGGGGTGGTGTTTTTTGGTTTAGGGCAGTGCAGTGGTGTTCGGGCAGTGTAGGGGGTCATGCAGGGGGTGGTGTTTTAGGATTTAGGGCAGTGCAGTGGTGTTCAGGCAGTGTAGGGGGTTGTGCAGGGGGTGGTGTTTTAGGGTTCAGGGCAGTGCAGTGGTGTACGGGCAGTGTAGGGGGCCCTGCATGGGGTGGTGTTTTAGGGTTCAGGGCAGTGCAGTGCAGTGGTGTTCGGGCAGTGTAGGAGGTCGTGCAGGGGTGGTGTTTTTGGGTTTAGGGCAGTGGTGTTAAGGCAGTGTAGGGGGTTGTGCAGACGGTGGTGTTTTAGGGTTTAGGGCAGTGCAGTGGTGTTCGGGCAGTGTAGGGGGTCGTGCTGGGGGTGGTGTTTTAGCGTTCAGGGCAGTGCAGTGGTGTACGGGCAGTGTAGGGGGTCCTGCAGGGGGTGGTTTTTTAGGATTTAGGGCAGTGCAGTGGTGTTCGGGCAGTGTAGGGGGTCCTGCATGGGGTGGTGTTTTAGGGTTCAGGGCAGTGCAGTGCAGTGGTGTTCCTGCAGTGTAGGGGGTCGTGCAGGGGGTGGTGTTTTAGGGTTCAGGGCAGTGCAGTGGTGTACGGGCAGTGTAGGGGGTCCTGCATGGGGTGGTGTTTTAGGGTTCAGGGCAGTGCAGTGCAGTGGTGTTTCGGCAGTGTAGGGGTCGTGCAGTGGGTGGTGTTTTAGTGTTTAGGGCAGTGTAGTGGTTTTCGGGCAGTGTAGGGGGTCGTGCAGGGAGTGGTGTTTTAGGGTTTAGGGCAGTGCAGTGGTGTTCGGGCGGTGTAGGGGGTCATGTTTTAGGGTTTAGGGCAGTGCAGTAGTGTTTGGGCATTGTAGGAGGTCATGCAGAGGTGTGGTGTTTTAGGGTTCTGGGCAGTGCAGTGGTGTTCGGGCAGGGTAGGGGGTCGTGCAGGGGGGTGGTGATTTAGGGTTCAGGGCAGTGCAGTGGTGTTCGGGCAGTTTAGGAAGTTGTGCTGGGGGTGGTGTTTTAGGGTTCAGGGCAGTGCAGTGGTGTTCGGGCAGTGTAGGGGGTCGTGCTGGGGGTGGTGTTTTAGGGTTCAGGGCAGTGCAGTGGTGTACTGACAGTGTAGGGGGTCGTGCTGTGGGTGGTGTTTTAGGGTTCAGGGCAGTGCAGTAGTGTTCGGGCAGTGTAGGGGGTCGTGCAGGTGGTGGTGTTTTAGGGTTTAGGGTAGTGCAGTGGTGTTCGGGCAGTGTTGGGAGTCGTGCAGGGGGGTGGTGTTTTAGGCTTTAGGGCAGTGCAGTGGTATTCGGGCAGTGCAGGGGGTCGTGCAGGGGGTGGTGTTTTAGGGTTTAAGGCAGTGCAGTGGTGTTCGGGCAGTGTAGGGGGTCGCGCTAAGGGTCGTGTTTTAGGGTTTAGGGCAGTGCAGTGGTCTTTGGGTAGTGTAGGGGGTTGTGCTAGGGGTGGTGTTTTAGGGTTTAGGGCAGTGCATTGGTGTTTGGGCAGTGTATGGGGTCGTGCAGGGGGTGGTGTTTTTTGGTTTAGGGCAGTGCAGTGGTGTTCGGGCAGTGTAGGGGGTCATGCAGGGGGTGGTGTTTTAGGATTTAGGGCAGTGCAGTGGTGTTCAGGCAGTGTAGGGGGTTGTGCAGGGGGTGGTGTTTTAGGGTTCAGGGCAGTGCAGTGGTGTACGGGCAGTGTAGGGGGCCCTGCATGGGGTGGTGTTTTAGGGTTCAGGGCAGTGCAGTGGTGTTCGGGCAGTGTAGGAGGTCGTGCAGGGGTGGTGTTTTTGGGTTTAGGGCAGTGGTGTTAAGGCAGTGTAGGGGGTTGTGCAGACGGTGGTGTTTTAGGGTTTAGGGCAGTGCAGTGGTGTTCGGGCAGTGTAGGGGGTCGTGCTGGGGGTGGTGTTTTAGCGTTCAGGGCAGTGCAGTGGTGTACGGGCAGTGTAGGGGGTCCTGCAGGGGGTGGTTTTTTAGGATTTAGGGCAGTGCAGTGGTGTTCGGGCAGTGTAGGGGGTTGTGCAGGGGTGGTGTTTTAGGGTTCAGGGCAGTGCAGTGGTGTACGGGCAGTGTAGGGGGTCCTGCATGGGGTGGTGTTTTAGGGTTCAGGGCAGTGCAGTGCAGTGGTGTTCCGGCAGTGTAGGGGGTCGTGCAGGGGGTGGTGTTTTAGGGTTCAGGGCAGTGCAGTGGTGTACGGGCAGTGTAGGGGGTCCTGCATGGGGTGGTGTTTTAGGGTTCAGCGCAGTGCAGTGCAGTGGTGTTTCGGCAGTGTAGGGGTCGTGCAGGGGGGTGTTTAAGTGTTTAGGGCAGTGTAGTGGTTTTCGGGCAGTGTAGGGGGTCGTGCAGGGAGTGGTGTTTTAGGGTTTAGGGTAGTGCAGTGGTGTACGGGCAGTGTAGGGGGTCATGTTTTAGGGTTTAGGGCAGTGCAGTAGTGTTTGGGCATTGTAGGAGGTCATGCAGAGGGGTGGTGTTTTAGGGTTCTGGGCAGTGCAGTGGTGTTCGGGCAGTGTAGGGGGTCGTGCAGGGGGGTGGTGATTTAGGGTTCAGGGCAGTGCAGTGGTGTTCGGGCAGTTTAGGAAGTTGTGCTGGGGGTGGTGTTTTAGGGTTCAGGGCAGTGCAGTGGTGTACTGACAGTGTAGGGGGTCGTGCTATGGGTGGTGTTTTAGGGTTCAGGGCAGTGCAGTGGTGTTCGGGCGAGGGTAGGGGGTCGTGCAGGGGGTGGTGTTTTATTGTTTAGGGCAGTGCAGTGGTGTTAGGGCAGTGTAGGGGGTCGTGCAGGGGGGTGGTGTTTTAGGGTTTAGGGCAGTGCAGTGGTGTTCGGGCATTGTTGGGGGTCATGCAGGGGGTGGTGTTTTAGGGTTTAGGGCAGTGCAGTGGTGTTCGGCAGTGTAGGGGGTCGTGCAAGGGGGTGGTGTTTTAGGTTTTAGGGCAGTGCAGTGGTGTTCGGGCAGTGTAGGGGTCATGCTGGGGTGGTGTTTTAGGGTTTAGGGCAGAGCAGTGGTGTTTGGGCAGTGTAGGGGGTCGTGCTGGGGTGGTGTTTTAGGGTTTAGGGCAGTGCAGTAGTGTTCGGGCAGTATAGGGGGTCGTGCAGGGGGTGGTGTTTTAGGGTTGAGGGCAGTGCAGTGGTGTTCGGGCAGTGTAGGGGGTCGTGCAGGGGGTGGTGTTTTAGGGGTTAGGGCAGTGCAGTGGTGTTCGGGCAGTGCAGGGGGTCATGCAGGGGGTGGTGTTTTAGGGTTTAAGGCAGTGCAGTGGTGTTCGGGCAGTGTAGGGGGTCGTGCAAAGGGTCATGTTTTAGAGTTTAAGGCAGTGCAGTGGTCTTTGGGTAGTGTAGGGGTCGTGCTAGGGGTGGTGTTTTAGGGTTTAGGGCAGTGCAGTGGTTGGGCAGTGTATGGGGTCGTGCAGGGGGTGGTGTTTTAGGGTTTAGGGCAGTGCAGTGGTGTTCGGGCAGTGTAGGGGGTCATGCAGGGGGTGGTGTTTTAGGATTTAGGGCAGTGCAGTGGTGTTCGGGCAGTGTAGGGGGTTGTGCAGGGGGTGGTGTTTTAGGGTTCAGGGCAGTGCAGTGGTGTACGGGCAGTGTAGGGGGCCCTGCATGGGGTGGTGTTTTAGGGTTCAGGGCAGTGCAGTGCAGTGGTGTTCGGGCAGTGTAGGAGGTCGTGCAGGGGTGGTGTTTTTGGGTTTAGGGCAGTGGTGTTAAGGCAGTGTAGAGGGTCATGCAGAGGGTGGTTGTTGGACCTGGCCCATCTGGCAGGTCCGCCCCTGAAGATTTTATGCTATATGTAACCTGGGGATGGTGATTCCCCCTCTGAGTGAGTGTGAGGAGAGAGCGACCTCCCCTTCCATAGGAATACATGGGGAATGGATGAGTCCTCAGTAGTTCCCGGTGCGTAGGGTGTGCAGGGTCAAGTCTGGTATGGATGAACTCGGGAGGTTGAGTGCTGCGCAACGGTATATGAGGTATGAGTGTGTCTGGTGCAGAAGTCCCTCTTTTGGAAGTTGGCATATTTGTGGAATATGTGCCTGGCGTATGATTGGCCGGGGCTGGCTGGTGAGCCTGGCTCCCAGGATCTGGGAGGGTCTGCCCGGTGGTGAATGGAGTGTTTAGCATACTGATGTGAGGGGAGGAGTGAGCCTGGGTCTGCTTGTGGATTGACCGTCTGGTTTGAGTGTCATGAATGAGGCTGGGTTTTCCCCAGACACTGCTGGCTCCACCCCCTGGGGTGCGGCTGATGTTCCTAGCCTGGCCAGTGTAAAGAATCCCCCATAACCAGTTCCAGCTGGTTCTCCCCCTGCCTGCCCCTTCAGACCAAGAATGTGTGTATAAAAAGGGTGCTGGGACACCCTGGACTTGTTCTTGTTCTCCAACTTGAATCTACCCGGAACTGCTGCTGCTGGGGCTCAGGGGTGGCGTGCCTCCCTGGGCCCTGCCCTACTCCTGGACTAAGGATGGCCCCTTCCCCTCTTTGGCGCTGTTGGGCCCCCCTGAGGTCCTGGACTACCGACGGACTTTGGTAGCCTGCATCTAGCGCTGGGGGAGCGCTGTCCCTTCTGCCCAGCGCCTGGAAGCGCTGCTCCCTGCCCCTGCCGCTTTGGGGTCCTTCACTCCTGCACCAGCGCTGGTAGCGCTACATTCAACGAGCCGGTGCCCACCCGGCGTCTACCCCGTGCTCCCAGTGTTCGATACCCCCAGCGAGTGCCTACCTCGCTTTATTCCCTGCCCGTGTGCCTTACGAGGGAGCCCACTCCTCGTCGATTTCTCCCCGAGTTCACCGCCGCCGCCTGGGACCCTAGTGACGTCATCCCCGGGCCGCGCTGGTATTGGCTGCCGGCCCGGGATTCCCCACTGGCGTCATCCCCCAGGCCGCGCCGTGATTGGCTGCCGGCCCGGGAGAAGGAGGAGAGGCCGGCCGAAGGAAAACGACGTAGCAGGAGCGGCGGGAGCTCCCTCCGCGCCCCTGCGATACCCCCGTGAAGCTGCTGACCTTCCCCGGGGCTCCCGAGAGAGAGAGAGCCCCGGAGCACAAGGAGAAGGCTGGCGCAGTGAAGGAGACCGGCGCACCAAAACCGGTGAGTGCTGCTGCGAGCCCCAGGGAGGAGGGGCGTCGGGACACGTTGTCGGTGTCCGTCCCCCCCCTCGAGTGAATCTCCGGTTGTGCCCGAGGCCCAGGAGGCCTCCCACGAAGCCCAGTCCCCCGAGAGGGACTCCGCGTGCCCCCCCAATGGTCTGAGCCCTGCGAGGCTCCACCTGTGGCATTGCCCCCAGAGCCCAAGAGGCTCCACCGTATCATTGCCCCCAGAGCCCGAGTGGCCCCACCCGTTGGCACCCTTTTCCCCAGGGCCGGTAAGGCTCCCACGGGGTCCCTCAGTGGCCCAGCACTTAGTGGGCCACTGCTACGTTTAGCTTTGCCCCGGGCTCCCTGCCATGAACATCGAGACACTTGGGCACCTTGCCCCAGAAAGGCCCGCTGGCCTGTGGATTGCCATGGACCAGGTCTAATGTGATCCCTACACGTATTCTGTGTTGCACCTCTACGGGTGCTCCTGTTGTTGTGTACCTTGTCCTATTTTCCCCCCTTGAATACCAGATGTCCCCTATGTGATTCCTGGCCGTGGTCCCTTGGCCCTGTGCTGTACCTTCTTCCCCGAAGCCCCTACCCGTGCCCCTGGCACCTTGTACGATGTGTGTTCCTATGTGTCCTGCTTAATACAGAATCTATTTTTCATATATATATACTTGGTGTTGAGTTCCTTTGTGGGAGGCCCGGGAGGTTGTTGTTGGTGGCTGCGTGCGCAAATGCTTCACATGTCCTCCGAGATAGGCCTGGCTGCCCGCGCCGCGTTGCCTAGAGGGCGAGCAGGGGTCGACCTTTCATAGGAGTGGTGGTCTCTGACTGGCTGTGGCGCAAGCCCTGGCCGGCCGGGGGTCCCATTTCCTACAGTGGTGTTTTAGGGTTTAGGGCAGTGCAGTGGTGTTCGGGCAGTGTAGAGGGTCGTGCTGGGGGTGGTGTTTTAGCGTTCAGGGCAGTGCAGTGGTGTACGGGCAGTGTAGGGGGTCCTGCAGGGGGTGGTTTTTTAGGATTTAGGGCAGTGCAGTGGTGTTCGGACAGTGTAGGGGGTTGTGCAGGGGGTGGTGTTTTAGGGTTCAGGGCAGTGCAGTGGTGTACGGGCAGTGTAGGGGGTCTTGCATGGGGTGGTGTTTTAGGGTTCAGGGCAGTGCAGTGCAGTGGTGTTCGGGCAGTGTAGGGGGTCGTGCAGGGGGTGGTGTTTTAGTGTTTAGGGCAGTGTAGTGGTTTTCGGGCAGTTCAGGGGGTCGTGCAGGGGGTGGTGTTTTAGGGTTTAGGGCAGTGCAGTGGTGTTCGGGCGGTGTAGGGGGTGGTGTTTTAGGGTTTAGGGCAGTGCAGTGGTGTTCGGGCAGTGTAGGGGGTCGTGCAGGGGGATGGTGTTTTAGGGTTTAGGGCAGTGCAGCGGTGTTCGGGTAGTGTAGGGGGTCGTGCAGGGAGGTGGTGATTTAGGGTTCAGGGCAGTGCAGTGGTGTTCGGGCAGTTTAGGAAGTTGTGCTGGGGGTGGTGTTTTAGGGCTTAGGGCAGTGCAGTGGTGTTCGGGCAGTGTAGGGGGTCATGCTGGGGGTGGTGTTTTAGGGTTCAGGGCAGTGCAGTGGTGTACTGACAGTGTAGGGGGTCGTGCTGTGGGTGGTGTTTTAGGGTTCAGGGCAATGCAGTGGTGTTTAGACAGTGTAGGGGGTCGTGCTGGGATGGTGTTTTAGGGTTCAGGGCAGTGCAGTGGTGTTCGGGCAGTGTAGGGGGTCGTGCTGGGGTGGTGTTTAGGGTTCAGGGCAGTGCAGTGGTGTTCGGGCAGTGTAGGGGGGCATGCTGAGGGTGGTGTTGTAGGGTTCAGGGCAATGCAGTGCAGTGGTGTTCGGGCAGTGTAGGGAGTCATGCAGGGGGTGGAGCTTTAGGGTTTAGGGCAGTGCAGTGGTGTTCGGGCAGGGTAGGGGGTCGTGCAGGGGGTGGTGTTTTATGGTTTAGGGCAGTGCAGTGGTGTTAGGGCAGTGTAGGGGGTCGTGCAGGGGGTGGTGTTTTAGGGTTCAGGGTAGTGCAGTGGTGTTCGGGCAGTGTAGGGGGTCCTGCTGGGGGTAGTCGTTTAGGGTAGTGCAGTGGTGTTTGGGTAGTGTAGGGGATCGTGCTGGGGGTAGTGTTTTAGGGTTTAGGGTAGTGCAGTGGTGTTTGTGTAGTGTAGGGGGTCGTGCAGGGGGTGGTGTTTTAGGGTTTAGGGCAGTGCAGTGGTGTTAGGGCAGTGTAGGTGGTCGTGCAGGGGGTGGTGATTTAGGGTTCGGGGCAGTGCAGTGGTGTTGGGGCAGTGTAGGGGGTCCTGCATGGGGTGGTGTTTTAGGGTTCAGGGCAGTGCAGTGGTGTTCGGGCAGTGTAGGGGGTCGTGCAGGGGTGGTGTTTTAGTGTTTAGGGCAGTGTAGTGGTGTTCGGGCAGTGTAGGGGGTCGTGCAGGGGGTTGTGTTTTAGGGTTTAGGGCAGTGCAGTGGTGTTCGGGCGGTGTAGGGGGTCGAGTTTTAGGGTTTAGGGCAGTGCAGTAGTGTTTGGGCATTGTAGGGGGTCATGCAGAGGGGTGGTGTTTTAGGGTTCTGGGCAGTGCAGTGGTGTTCGGGCAGTGTAGTGGGTCATGCAGGGGGATGGTGTTTTAGGGTTCAGGGCAGTGCAGTGGTGTTCGGGCAGTGTAGGGGGTCATGCAGGGGGGTGGATATTTAGGGTTCAGGGCAGTGCAGTGGTGTTCGGGCAGTTTAGGAAGTTATGCTTGGGGTGGTGTTTTAGAGTTCAGGGCAGTGCAGTGGTGTTCGGGCAGTGTAGGGGGTCGTGCTGGGGGTGGTGTTTTAGGGTTCAGGGCAGTGCAGTGTGTACTGACAGTGTAGGGGGTCGTGCTGGGGGTGGCGTTTTAGGGTTCAGGGCAGTGCAGTGGTGTTCGGGCAGTGTAGGGGGTCGTTCTGGGATGGTGTTTTAGGGTTCAGGGCAGTGCAGTGGTGTTCGGGCAGTGTAGGGGGTCGTGCTGGGGTGGTGTTTTAGGGTTCAGGGCAGTGCAGTGGTGTTCGGGCAGTGTAGGGGGGGCGTGCTGGGGGTGGTGTTTTAGGGTTCAGGGCAGTGCAGTGCAGTGGTGTTTGGGCAGTGTAGAGAGTCATGCAGGGGGTGGAGTTTAGGGTTTAGGGCAGTGCAGTGGTGTTCGGGCAGGGTAGGGAATCGTGCAGGGGGTGGTGTTTTATGGTTTAGGGCAGTGCAGTGGTGTTAGGGCAGTGTAGGGGGTCGTGCAGGGGGGTGGTGTTTTAGGGTTTAGGGCAGTGCAGTGGTGTTCGGGCATTGTAGGGGGTCATGCAGGGGGTGGTGTTTTAGGGTTTAGGTCAGTGCAGTGGTGTTCGGCACTGTAGGGAGTCGTGCAAGGGGGTGGTGTTTTAGGTTTTAGGGCAGTGCAGTGGTGTTCGGGCAGTGTAGGGGTCATGCTGGGGTGGTGTTTTAGGGTTTAGGGCAGAGCAGTGGTGTTTGGGCAGTGTAGGGGGTCGTGCTGGGGTGGTGTTTTAGGGTTTAGGGTAGGGCAGTGGTGTTCGGGCAGTGTTGGGAGTCGTGCAGGGGGGTGGTGTTTTAGGGTTAAGAGCAGTGCAGTGGTGTTCTGGCAGTGTAGGGGGTCGTGCAGGGGGGTGGTGTTTTAGGGTTGAGGGCAGTGCAGTGGTGTTCGGGCAGTGCAGGGGTTCGTGCAGGGGGTGGTGTTTTAGGGTTTAAGGCAGTGCAGTGGTGTTCGGGCAGTGTAGGGGGTCGTGCTAAGGGTCGTGTTTTAGGGTTTAGGGCAGTGCAGTGGTCTTTGGGTAGTGTAGGGGGTTGTGTTTTAGGGTTGTGTGTTAGGGTTTAGGGCAGTGCAGTTGTGTTCGAGTAGATAGGGGTCATGCTGGGGGTCGTGTTTTAGGGTTTAGGGCAGTGCAGTTCTGTTGGGGTAGTGTAGGGGGTCGTGCTAGGGGTGGTGTTTTAGGGTTTAGGGCAGTGCATTGGTGTTTGGGCAGTGTATGGGGTCGTGCAGGGGGTGGTGTTTTAGGGTTTAGGGCAGTGCAGTGGTGTTCGGGCAGTGTAGGGGGTCATGCAGGGGGTGGTGTTTTAGGGTTTAGGGCAGTGCAGTGGTGTTCGGGCAGTGTAGGAGGTTGTGCAGGGGTGGTGTTTTTGGGTTTAGGGCAGTGGTGTTAAGGCAGTGTAGGGGGTCGTGCAGAGGGTGGTGTTTTAGGGTTTAGGGCAGTGCAGTGGTGTTCGGGCAGTGTAGGGGGTCGTGCTGGGGGTGGTGTTTTAGCGTTCAGGGCAGTGCAGTGGTGTACGGGCAGTGTAGGGGGTCCTGCAGGGGGTGGTTTTTTAGGGTTTAGGGCAGTGCAGTGGTGTTCGGGCAGTGTAGGGGTCGTGCAGGGGGTGGTGTTTTAGGGTTCAGGGCAGTGCAGTGGTGTATGGGCAGTGTAGGGGGTCCTGCATGGGGTGGTGTTTTAGGGTTCAGGGCAGTGCAGTGCAGTGGTGTTCGGGCAGTGTAGGGGGTCGTGCAGGGGGTGGTGTTTTAGTGTTTAGGGCAGTGTAGTGGTTTTCGGGCAGTGTAGGGGGTCATGCAGGGGGTGGTGTTTTAGGGTTCAGGGCAGTGCAGTGGTGTTCAAGCAGTGCATGGGGTCATGCAGGGGGTAGTGTTTTAGTGTTTAGGGCAGTGTAGTGGTGTTTGGGCAGTTTAGGAGGTCATGCTGGGGGTGGTGATTTAGGGTTCAGGGCAGTGCAGTGGTGTTCGGGCAGTGTAGGGGGTCGTGCAGGGGGTGGTGATTTAGGGTTTAAGGCAGTGCAGTGGTGTTCGGGCAGTGTAGGGGGTCGTGCAAAGGGTCATGTTTTAGAGTTTAAGGCAGTGCAGTGGTCTTTGGGTAGTGTAGGGGTTCATGTTTTAGGGTTGTGTGTTAGGGTTTAGGGCAGTGCAGTTGTGTTCGAGTAGATAGAGGTCATGCTGGGGGTGGTGTTTTAGGATTTAGGGCAGTGCAGTGGTGTTCAGGCAGTGTAGGGGGTCCTGCAGGGGGTGGTGTTTTAGGGTTTAGGGCAGTGCAGTGGTGTTCGGGCAGTGTAGGGGGTCGTGCAGGTGGGTGGTGATTTAGGGTTCAGGGCAGTGCAGTGGTGTTCGGGCAGTTTAGGAGGTCATGCTGGGGGTGGTGATTTAGGGTTCAGGGCAGTGCAGTGGTGATCGGGCAGTGTAGGGGGTCGTGCAGGGGGTGGTGATTTAGGGTTCAGGGCAGTGCAGTGTTGTTCGGGCAGTGTAGGGGGTCGTGCAGGGGGTGGTGTTTTAGGGTTCAGGGCACCGCAGTGGTGTTCGGGCAGCGAGGGGGTAGTGCTGGGGGTGGTGTTTTAGGGTTCAGTGCAGTGGTGTTAGGGCAGTGTAGGGGGTCGTGCAGGGGGTGGTGTTTTAGGGTTCAGGGCAGTACAGTGGTGTTCGGGCAGTGTAGGGGGTCCTGCTGGGGGTAGTCGTTTAGGGTAGTGCAGTGGTGTTTGGGTAGTGTAGGGGGTCGTGCTGGGGTAGTGTTTTAGGGTTTAGGGTAGTGCAGTGGTGTTTGTGTAGTGTAGGGGGTCGTGCAGGGGGTGGTGTTTTAGGGTTTAGGGCAGAGAAGTGGTGTTCGGGCAGTGTAGGTGGTCATGCAGGGGGTGGTGATTTAGGGTTCAGGGCAGTGCAGTGGTGTTCAGGCAGTTTAGGAGGTCATTCTTGGGGTGGTGTTTTAGGGTTCAGGGCAGTGCAGTGGTGTTGGGGCAGTGTAGGGGGTCCTGCGTGGGGTGGTGTTTTAGGGTTTAGGGCAGAGAAGTGGTGTTCGGGCAGTGTAGGGGGTCATGCAGGGGGTGGTGTTTTAGTGTTTAGGGCAGTGTAGTGGTGTTCGGGCAGTGTACGGGGTCGTGCAGGGGGTTGTGTTTTAGGGTTTAGGGCAGTGCAGTGGTGTTCGGGCAGTGTAGGGGGTCGTGTTTTAGGGTTTAGGGCAGTGCAGTAGTGTTTGGGCATTGTAGGGGGTCATGCAGAGGGGTGGTGTTTTATGGTTCTGGGCAGTGCAGTGGTGTTCGGGCAGTGTAGGGGTTGTGCAGGGGGATGGGGTTCAGGGCAGTGCAGTGGTGTTCGGGCAGTTTAGGAAGTTATGCTGGGGGTGGTGTTTTAGGGTTCAGGGCAGTGCAGTGGTGTTCGGGCAGTGTAGGGGGTCGTGCTGGGGGTGGTGTTTTAGGGTTCAGGGCAGTGCAGTGTGTACTGACAGTGTAGGGGGTCGTGCTGGGGGTGGTGTTTTAGGGTTCAGGGCAGTGCGGTGGTGTTCGGGCAGTGAAGGGGGTCATGCTGGGATGGTGTTTTAGGGTTCAGGGCAGTGCAGTGGTGTTCGGGCAGTGTAGGGGGTCGTGCTGGGGTGGTGTTTTAGGGTTCAGGGCAGTGCAGTGGTGTTCGGGCAGTGTAGGGGGGCGTGCTGGGGGTGGTGTTTTATGGTTTAGGGCAGTGCAGTGGTGTTAAGGCAGTGTAGGGGGTCGTGCAGGGGGGTGGTATTTTAGGGTTTAGGGCAGTGCAGTAGTGTTTGGGCATTGTAGGGGGTCATGCAGGGGGTGGTGTTTTAGGGTTTAGGGCAGTGCAGTGGTGTTCGGCAGTGTAGGGAGTCGTGCAAGGGGGTGGGGTTTTAGGGCAGAGCAGTGGTGTTTGGGCAGTGTAGGGGGTCGTGCTGGGGTGGTGTTTTAGGGTTTAGGGTAGGGCAGTGGTGTTCGGGCAGTGTTGGGATTCGTGCAGGGGGGTGGTGTTTTAGGGTTAAGGGCAGTGCAGTGGTGTTCTGGCAGTGTAGGGGGTCGTGCAGGGGGTTGGTGTTTTAGGGTTGAGGGCAGTGCAGTGGTGTTCGGGCAGTGTAGGGGGTCGTGCAGGGGGTGGTGTTTTAGGGTTTAGGGCAGTGCAGTGGTGTTCGGGCAGTGTAGGGGGTCGTGCTAAGGGTCGTGTTTTAGGGTTCAGTGCAGTGCAGTGGTCTTTGGGTAGTGTGGGGGGTCGTGTTTTAGGGTTGTGTGTTAGGGTTTAGGGCAGTGCAGTTGTGTTCGAGTAGATAGGGGTTATGCTGGGGGTGGTGTTTTAGGGTTTAGGGCAGTGCAGTGGTGTTCAGGCAGTGTAGGGGGTCATGCAGGGGGTGGTGTTTTAGGGTTTAGGGCAGTGCAGTGGTGTTCGGGCAGTGTAGGGGGTTGTGCAGGTGGGTGGTGATTTAGGGTTCAGGGCAGTGCAGTGGTGTTCGGGCAGTTTAGGAGGTCATGCTGGGGGTGGTGATTTAGGGTTCAGGGCAGTGCACTGGTGATCGGGCAGTGTAGGGGGTCGTGCAGGGGGTGGTGATTTAGGGTTCAGGGCAGTGCAGTGTTGTTCGGGCAGTGTAGGGGGTCGTGCAGGGGGTGGTGTTTTAGGGTTCAGGGCACCGCAGTGGTGTTCGGGCAGTGTAGGGGGTCCTGCTGGGGGTAGTCGTTTAGGGTAGTGCAGTGGTGTTTGGGTAGTATAGGGGGTACTGCTGGCGGTAGTGTTTTAGGGTTTAGGGTAGTGCAGTGGTGTTCGGGCAGTGTAGGGGGTCATGCAGGGAGTGGTGTTTTAGGGTTTAGGGCAGTGCAGTGGTGTTCAGGCAGTGTAGGAGGTCGTGCAGAGGTGGTGTTTTTGGGTTTAGGGCAGTGGTGTTAAGGCAGTGTAGGGGGTCGTGCAGAGGGTGGTGTTTTAGGGTTTAGGTCAGTGCAGTGGTGTTCGGTCAGTGTAGGGGGTCGTGCTGGGGGTGGTGTTTTAGCGTTCAGGGCAGTGCAGTGGTGTACGGGCAGTTTAGGGGGTCCTGCAGGGGGTGGTTTGTTAGGGTTCAGGGCAGTGCAGTGGTGTTCAGGCAGTGTAGGGGGTCGTGCAGGGGGTGGTGTTTTAGGGTTTAGGGCAGTGCAGTGGTGTTCGGGCAGTGTAGGGGGTCCTGCATGGGGTGGTGTTTTAGGGTTCAGGGCAGTGCAGTGCAGTGGTGTTCAAGCAGTGTAGGGGGTCGTGCAGGGATGGTGTTTTAGTGTTTAGGGCAGTGTAGTGGTGTTCGGGCAGTGTAGGGGGTCGTGCTGGGGGTGGTGTTTTAGGGTTGAGGGCAGTGCATTGGTGTTCGGGCAGTGTAGGGGGTCGTGCTGGGGGTGGTGTTTTAGGGTTCAGGGCAGTGCAGTGGTGTTCGGGCAGTGTAGGGGGTCCTGCTGGGGGTAGTCATTTAGGGTAGTGAAGTGGTGTTTGGGTGGTATAGGGGGTACTGCTGGGGGTGGTGTTTTAGGGTTCAGGGTAGTGCAGTGGTGTTTGGGTAGTGTAGGGGGTCCTGCATGGGGTGGTGTTTTAGGGTGCAGTGCAGTGGTGTTCGGGCAGTGTAGGGGGTTGTGCAGGGGGGTGGTGATTTAGGGTTCAGGGCAGTGCAGTGGTGTTCGGGCAGTTTAGGAAGTTGTGCTGGGGGTGGTGTTTTAGGGTTCAGGGCAGTGCAGTGGTGTTCGGGCAGTGTAGGGGGTCGTGCTGGGGGTGGTGTTTTAGCGTTCAGGGCAGTGCAGTGGTGTTCGGGCAGTGTAGGGGGTCATGCTGGGATGGTGTTTTAGGGTTCAGGGCAGTGCAGTGGTGTTCGGGCAGTGTAGGGGGTCGTGCTGGGGTGGTGTGTTAGGGTTCAGGGCAGTGCATTGGTGTTCGGGCAGTGTAGGTGGTCATGCAGGGGGTGGTGATTTAGGGTTCAGGGCAGTGCAGTGGTGTTCAGGCAGTTTAGGAGGTCATTCTTGGGGTGGTGTTTTAGGGTTCAGGGCAGTGCAGTGGTGTTGGGGCAGTGTAGGGGGTCCTGCATGGGGTGGTGTTTTAGGGTTTAGGGCAGAGAAGTGGTGTTCGGGCAGTGTAGGGGGTCATGCAGGGGGTGGTGTTTTAGTGTTTAGGGCAGTGTAGTGGTGTTCGGGCAGTGTACGGGGTCGTGCAGGGGGTTGTGTTTTAGGGTTTAGGGCAGTGCAGTGGTGTTCGGGCAGTGTAGGGGGTCGTGTTTTAGGGTTTAGGGCAGTGCAGTAGTGTTTGGGCATTGTAGGGGGTCATGCAGAGGGGTGGTGTTTTATGGTTCTGGGCAGTGCAGTGGTGTTCGGGCAGTGTAGGGGTTGTGCAGGGGGATGGGGTTCAGGGCAGTGCAGTGGTGTTCGGGCAGTTTAGGAAGTTATGCTGGGGGTGGTGTTTTAGGGTTCAGGGCAGTGCAGTGGTGTTCGGGCAGTGTAGGGGGTCGTGCTGGGGGTGGTGTTTTAGGGTTCAGGGCAGTGCAGTGTGTACTGACAGTGTAGGGGGTCGTGCTGGGGGTGGTGTTTTAGGGTTCAGGGCAGTGCGGTGGTGTTCGGGCAGTGTAGGGGGTCATGCTGGGATGGTGTTTTAGGGTTCAGGGCAGTGCAGTGGTGTTCGGGCAGTGTAGGGGGTCGTGCTGGGGTGGTGTTTTAGGGTTCAGGGCAGTGCAGTGGTGTTCGGGCAGTGTAGGGGGGCGTGCTGGGGGTGGTGTTTTATGGTTTAGGGCAGTGCAGTGGTGTTAAGGCAGTGTAGGGGGTCGTGCAGGGGGGTGGTATTTTAGGGTTTAGGGCAGTGCAGTAGTGTTTGGGCATTGTAGGGGGTCATGCAGGGGGTGGTGTTTTAGGGTTTAGGGCAGTGCAGTGGTGTTCGGCAGTGTAGGGAGTCGTGCAAGGGGGTGGGGTTTTAGGGCAGAGCAGTGGTGTTTGGGCAGTGTAGGGGGTCGTGCTGGGGTGGTGTTTTAGGGTTTAGGGTAGGGCAGTGGTGTTCGGGCAGTGTTGGGATTCGTGCAGGGGGGTGGTGTTTTAGGGTTAAGGGCAGTGCAGTGGTGTTCTGGCAGTGTAGGGGGTCGTGCAGGGGGTTGGTGTTTTAGGGTTGAGGGCAGTGCAGTGGTGTTCGGGCAGTGTAGGGGGTCGTGCAGGGGGTGGTGTTTTAGGGTTTAGGGCAGTGCAGTGGTGTTCGGGCAGTGTAGGGGGTCGTGCTAAGGGTCGTGTTTTAGGGTTCAGTGCAGTGCAGTGGTCTTTGGGTAGTGTGGGGGGTCGTGTTTTAGGGTTGTGTGTTAGGGTTTAGGGCAGTGCAGTTGTGTTCGAGTAGATAGGGGTTATGCTGGGGGTGGTGTTTTAGGGTTTAGGGCAGTGCAGTGGTGTTCAGGCAGTGTAGGGGGTCATGCAGGGGGTGGTGTTTTAGGGTTTAGGGCAGTGCAGTGGTGTTCGGGCAGTGTAGGGGGTCGTGCAGGTGGGTGGTGATTTAGGGTTCAGGGCAGTGCAGTGGTGTTCGGGCAGTTTAGGAGGTCATGCTGGGGGTGGTGATTTAGGGTTCAGGGCAGTGCACTGGTGATCGGGCAGTGTAGGGGGTCGTGCAGGGGGTGGTGATTTAGAGTTCAGGGCAGTGCAGTGTTGTTCGGGCAGTGTAGGGGGTCGTGCAGGGGGTGGTGTTTTAGGGTTCAGGGCACCGCAGTGGTGTTCGGGCAGTGTAGGGGGTCCTGCTGGGGGTAGTCGTTTAGGGTAGTGCAGTGGTGTTTGGGTAGTATAGGGGGTACTGCTGGCGGTAGTGTTTTAGGGTTTAGGGTAGTGCAGTGGTGTTCGGGCAGTGTAGGGGGTCATGCAGGGAGTGGTGTTTTAGGGTTTAGGGCAGTGCAGTGGTGTTCAGGCAGTGTAGGAGGTCGTGCAGAGGTGGTGTTTTTGGGTTTAGGGCAGTGGTGTTAAGGCAGTGTAGGGGGTCGTGCAGAGGGTGGTGTTTTAGGGTTTAGGTCAGTGCAGTGGTGTTCGGTCAGTGTAGGGGGTCGTGCTGGGGGTGGTGTTTTAGCGTTCAGGGCAGTGCAGTGGTGTACGGGCAGTTTAGGGGGTCCTGCAGGGGGTGGTTTGTTAGGGTTCAGGGCAGTGCAGTGTTTTTCAGGCAGTGTAGGGGGTCGTGCAGGGGGTGGTGTTTTAGGGTTTAGGGCAGTGCAGTGGTGTTCGGGCAGTGTAGGGGGTCCTGCATGGGGTGGTGTTTTAGGGTTCAGGGCAGTGCAGTGCAGTGGTGTTCAAGCAGTGTAGGGGGTCGTGCAGGGATGGTGTTTTAGTGTTTAGGGCAGTGTAGTGGTGTTCGGGCAGTGTAGGGGGTCGTGCTGGGGGTGGTGTTTTAGGGTTGAGGGCAGTGCATTGGTGTTCGGGCAGTGTAGGGGGTCGTGCTGGGGGTGGTGTTTTAGGGTTCAGGGCAGTGCAGTGGTGTTCGGGCAGTGTAGGGGGTCCTGCTGGGGGTAGTCATTTAGGGTAGTGAAGTGGTGTTTGGGTGGTATAGGGGGTACTGCTGGGGGTGGTGTTTTAGGGTTCAGGGTAGTGCAGTGGTGTTTGGGTAGTGTAGGGGGTCCTGCATGGGGTGGTGTTTTAGGGTGCAGTGCAGTGGTGTTCGGGCAGTGTAGGGGGTTGTGCAGGGGGGTGGTGATTTAGGGTTCAGGGCAGTGCAGTGGTGTTCGGGCAGTTTAGGAAGTTGTGCTGGGGGTGGTGTTTTAGGGTTCAGGGCAGTGCAGTGGTGTTCGGGCAGTGTAGGGGGTCGTGCTGGGGGTGGTGTTTTAGCGTTCAGGGCAGTGCAGTGGTGTTCGGGCAGTGTAGGGGGTCATGCTGGGATGGTGTTTTAGGGTTCAGGGCAGTGCAGTGGTGTTCGGGCAGTGTAGGGGGTCGTGCTGGGGTGGTGTGTTAGGGTTCAGGGCAGTGCATTGGTGTTCGGGCAGTGTAGGGGGTCTTGCAGGGGGTGGAGCTTTAGGGTTTAGGGCAGTGCAGTGGTGTTCGGGCAGGTTAGGGGGTCGTGCCTGGGGTGGTGTTTTATTGTTAAGGGCAGTGCAGTGGTGTTAGGGCAGTGTAGGGGGTCGTGCAGGGGGGTGGTGTTTTAGGGTTTAGGGCAGTGCAGTGGTGTTCGGGCATTGTAGGGGGTCATGCAGGGGGTGGTGTTTTAGGGTTTAGGGCAGTGCAGTGGTGTTCGGCAGTGTAGGGGGTCGTGCAAGGGGGTGGTGTTTTAGGTTTTAGGGCAGTGCAGTGGTGTTCGGGCAGTGTAGGGGTCATGCTGGGGTGGTGTGTTAGGGTTTAGGGCAGAGCAGTGGTGTTTGGGCACTGTAGGAGGTCATGCAGGGGGTGGTGTTTTAGGGTTAAGGGCAGTGCAGTGGTGTTCTGGCAGTGTAGGGGGTCGTGCAGGGGGGTGGTGTTTAAGGGTTTAGGGCAGTGCAGTGGTGTTCGGGCAGTGTAGGGGGTCGTGCAGGGGGTGGTGTTTGAGGGTTTAGGGCAGTGCAGTGGTGTTCGGGCAGTGTAGGGGGTCGTGCAGGTGGGTGGTGATTTAGGGTTCAGGGCAGTGCAGTGGTGTTCGGGCAGTTTAGGAGGTCATGCTGGGGGTGGTGATTTAGGGTTCAGGGCAGTGCACTGGTGATCGGGCAGTGTAGGGGGTCGTGCAGGGGGTGGTGATTTAGGGTTCAGGGCAGTGCAGTGTTGTTCGGGCAGTGTAGGGGGTCGTGCAGGGGGTGGTGTTTTAGGGTTCAGGGCACCGCAGTGGTGTTCGGGCAGTGTAGGGGGTCCTGCTGGGGGTAGTCGTTTAGGGTAGTGCAGTGGTGTTTGGGTAGTATAGGGGGTACTGCTGGCGGTAGTGTTTTAGGGTTTAGGGTAGTGCAGTGGTGTTCGGGCAGTGTAGGGGGTCATGCAGGGAGTGGTGTTTTAGGGTTTAGGGCAGTGCAGTGGTGTTCAGGCAGTGTAGGAGGTCGTGCAGAGGTGGTGTTTTTGGGTTTAGGGCAGTGGTGTTAAGGCAGTGTAGGGGGTCGTGCAGAGGGTGGTGTTTTAGGGTTTAGGTCAGTGCAGTGGTGTTCGGTCAGTGTAGGGGGTCGTGCTGGGGGTGGTGTTTTAGCGTTCAGGGCAGTGCAGTGGTGTACGGGCAGTTTAGGGGGTCCTGCAGGGGGTGGTTTGTTAGGGTTCAGGGCAGTGCAGTGGTGTTCAGGCAGTGTAGGGGGTCGTGCAGGGGGTGGTGTTTTAGGGTTTAGGGCAGTGCAGTGGTGTTCGGGCAGTGTAGGGGGTCCTGCATGGGGTGGTGTTTTAGGGTTCAGGGCAGTGCAGTGCAGTGGTGTTCAAGCAGTGTAGGGGGTCGTGCAGGGATGGTGTTTTAGTGTTTAGGGCAGTGTAGTGGTGTTCGGGCAGTGTAGGGGGTCGTGCTGGGGGTGGTGTTTTAGGGTTGAGGGCAGTGCATTGGTGTTCGGGCAGTGTAGGGGGTCGTGCTGGGGGTGGTGTTTTAGGGTTCAGGGCAGTGCAGTGGTGTTCGGGCAGTGTAGGGGGTCCTGCTGGGGGTAGTCATTTAGGGTAGTGAAGTGGTGTTTGGGTGGTATAGGGGGTACTGCTGGGGGTGGTGTTTTAGGGTTCAGGGTAGTGCAGTGGTGTTTGGGTAGTGTAGGGGGTCCTGCATGGGGTGGTGTTTTAGGGTGCAGTGCAGTGCAGTGGTGTTCGGGCAGTGTAGGGGGTCGTGCAGGGGGGTGGTGATTTAGGGTTTAGGGCAGTGCAGTGGTGTTCGGGCAGTTTAGGAAGTTGTGCTGGGGGTGGTGTTTTAGGGTTCAGGGCAGTGCAGTGGTGTTCGGGCAGTGTAGGGGGTCGTGCTGGTGGTGGTGTTTTAGGGTTCGGGGCAGTGCAGTGGTGTACTGACAGTGTAGGGGGTCGTGCTGGGGGTGGTGTTTTAGCGTTCAGGGCAGTGCAGTGGTGTTCGGGCAGTGTAGGGGGTCATGCTGGGATGGTGTTTTAGGGTTCAGGGCAGTGCAGTGGTGTTCGGGCAGTGTAGGGGGTCGTGCTGGGGTGGTGTGTTAGGGTTCAGGGCAGTGCATTGGTGTTCGGGCAGTGTAGGGGGTCTTGCAGGGGGTGGAGCTTTAGGGTTTAGGGCAGTGCAGTGGTGTTCGGGCAGGGTAGGGGGTCGTGCCTGGGGTGGTGTTTTATTGTTAAGGGCAGTGCAGTGGTGTTAGGGCAGTGTAGGGGGTCGTGCAGGGGGGTGGTGTTTTAGGGTTTAGGGCAGTGCAGTGGTGTTCGGGCATTGTAGGGGGTCATGCAGGGGGTGGTGTTTTAGGGTTTAGGGCAGTGCAGTGGTGTTCGGCAGTGTAGGGGGTCGTGCAAGGGGGTGGTGTTTTAGGTTTTAGGGCAGTGCAGTGGTGTTCGGGCAGTGTAGGGGTCATGCTGGGGTGGTGTGTTAGGGTTTAGGGCAGAGCAGTGGTGTTTGGGCACTGTAGGAGGTCATGCAGGGGGGTGGTGTTTTAGGGTTAAGGGCAGTGCAGTGGTGTTCTGGCAGTGTAGGGGGTCGTGCAGGGGGGTGGTGTTTAAGGGTTTAGGGCAGTGCAGTGGTGTTCGGGCAGTGTAGGGGGTCGTGCAGGGGGTGGTGTTTGAGGGTTTAGGGCAGTGCAGTGGTGTTTGGGCAGTGTAGGGGGTCGTGATAGGGGTCGTGTTTTAGGGTTTAGGGCAGTGCAGTGGTCTTTGGGTAGTGTAGGGGGTCGTGTTTTAGGGTTGTGTGTTAGGGTTTAGGGCAGTGCAGTTGTGTTCGAGTAGATGGGGGTCGTGCTGGGGGTGGTGTTTTAGGGTTTAGGGCAATGCAGTGCTGTTGGGGTAGTGTAGGGGTCGTGCTGGGGGTGGTGTTTTAGGGTTTAGGGCAGTGCATTGGTGTTTGGGCAGTGTATGGGGTCGTGCAGGGGTGGTGTTTTAGGGTTTAGGGCAGTGCAGCGGTGTTCGGGCAGTGTAGGGGGTCATGCAGGGGGTAGTGTTTTAGGGTTTAGGGCAGTGCAGTGCAGTGGTGTTCGGGCAGTGTAGGAGGTCGTGCAGGGGTGGTGTTTTTGGGTTTAGTGCAGTGGTGTTAAGGCAGTGTAGGGGGTCGTGCAGAGGGTGGTGTTTTAGGGTTTAGGGCAGTGCAGTGGTGTTCGGGCAGTGTAGGGGGTCGTGCTGGGGGTGGTGTTTTAGCGTTCAGGGCAGTGCAATGGTGTACGGGCAGTGTAGGGGGTCCTGCAGGGGGTGGTTTTTTAGGGTTTAGGGCAGTGCAGTGGTGTTCAGGCAGTGTAGGGGGTCGTGCTGGGGTGGTGTTTTAGGGTTCAGGGCAGTGCAGTGGTGTTCGGGCTGTGTAGGAGGGCGTGCTGGGGGTGGTGTTTTAGGGTTCAGGGCAGTGCAGTGGTGTTTGGGCAGTGTAGGGGGTCTTGCAGGGGGTGGAGCTTTAGGGTTTAGGGCAGTGCAGTGGTGTTCGGGCAGGGTAGGGGGTTGTGCAAGGGGTGGTGTTTTAGCGTTCAGGGCAGTGCAGTGGTGTTCGGGCAGTGTAGGGGGTCGTGCTGGGATGGTGTTTTAGGGTTCAGGGCAGTGCAGTGGTGTTCGGGCAGTGTAGGGGGTCGTGCTGGGGTGGTGTTTTAGGGTTTAGGGTAGGGCAGTGGTGTTCGGGCAGTGTTGGGAGTCGTGCAGGGGGGTGGTGTTTTAGGGTTAAGGGCAGTGCAGTGGTGTTCTGGCAGTGTAGGGGGTTGTGCAGGGGGTGGTTTTTAAGGGTTTAGGGCAATGCAGTAGTGTTCGGGCAGTGCAGGGGGTCGTGCAGGGGGTGGTGTTTTAGGGTTGAGGGCAGTGCAGTGGTGTTCGGGCAGTGTAGGGGGTCGTGCAGGGGGTGGTGTTTTAGGGTTTAGGGCAGTGCAGTGGTGTTCGGGCAGTGTTGGGAGTCGTGCAAGGGGTGGTGTTTTAGGCTTTAGGGCAGTGCAGTGGTATTCGGGCAGTGCAGGGGGTCGTGTAGGGGTGGTGTTTTAGGTTTAAGGCAGTGCAGTGGTGTTCGGGCAGTGTAGGGGGTCGTGCTAAGGGTCGTGTTTTAGGGTTTAGTGCAGTGCAGTGGTCTTTGGGTAGTGTAGGGGGTCGTGTTTTAGGGTTGTGTGTTAGGGTTTAGGGCAGTGCAGTTGTGTTTGAGTAGATAGGGGTCGTGCTGGGGGTGGTGTTTTAGGGTTTAGGGCAGTGCAGTGCTATTGGGGTAGTGTAGGGGGTCGTGCTGGGGGTGGTGTTTTAGGGTTTAGGGCAGTGCATTGGTGTTTGGGCAGTGTATGGGGTCGTGCAGGGGGTGGTGTTTTAGGGTTTAGGGCAGTGCAGTGGTGTTCAGGCAGTGTAGGGGGTCATGCAGGGGGTGGTATTTTAGGGTTTAGGGCAGTGCAGTGGTGTTCGGGCAGTGTAGGAGGTCGTGAAGGTGGGTGGTGATTTAGGGTGCAGGGCAGTGCAGTGGTGTTCGGGCAGTTTAGGAGGTCATGCTGGGGGTGGTGATTTAGGGTTCAGCGCAGTGCAGTGGTGATCGGGCAGTGTAGGGGGTCGAGCAGGGGGTGGTGATTTAGGGTTCAGGGCAGTGCAGTGTTGTTCGGGCAGTGTAGGGTGTCGTGCAGGGGGTGGTGTTTTAGGGTTCAGGGCACTGCAGTGGTGTTCGGGCAGTGTAGGGGGTCGTGCTGGGGTGGTGTTTTAGGGTTCAGGGCAGTGCAGTGGTGTTCGGGCAGTGTAGGGGGTCCTGCTGCGGGTAGTCATTTAGGGTAGTGCAGTGGTGTTTGGGTAGTATAGGGGGTACTGCTGGGGGTAGTGTTTTAGGGTTTAGGGTAGTGCAGTGGTGTTCGGGCAGTGTAGGGGGTCATGCAGGGAGTGGTGTTTTAGGGTTTAGGGCAGTGCAGTGGTGTTCGGGCGGTGTAGGAGGTCGTGCAGGGGTGGTGTTTTTGGGTTTAGGGCAGTGGTGTTAAGGCAGTGTAGGGGGTCATGCAGAGGGTGGTGTTTTAGGGTTTAGGGCAGTGCAGTGGTGTTCGGGCAGTGTAGGGGGTCATGCTGGGGGTGGTGTTTTAGCGTTCAGGGCAGTGCAGTGGTGTATGGGCAGTTTAGGGGGTCCTGCAGGGGGTGGTTTTTTAGGGTTCAGGGCATTGCAGTGGTGTTCAGGCAGTGTAGGGGGTCGTGCAGGGGGTGGTGTTTTAGGGTTTAGGGCAGTTCAGTGGTGTTCGGGCAGTGTAGGGGGTCCTGCATGGGGTAGTGTTTCAGGGTTCAGGGCAGTGCAGTGCAGTGTTGTTCAAGCAGTGTAGGGGGTCGTGCAGGGGGTGGTGTTTTAGTGTTTAGGGCAGTGTAGTGGTGTCCGGGCAGTGTAGGGGGTCGTGCTGGGGGTGGTGTTTGAGGGTTCAGGGCAGTGCAGTGGTGTTCGGGCAGTGTAGGGGGTCCTGCTGGGGGTAGTCGTTTAGGGTAGTGAAGTGGTGTTTGGGTAGTGTAGGGGTACTGCTGGGGGTAGTGTTTTAGGGTTTAGGGTAGTGCAGTGGTGTTTGGGTAGTGTAGGGGGTCGTGCTGGGGGTAGTGTTTTAGGGTTTAGGATAGTGCAGTGGTGTTTGTGTAGTGTAGGGGGTCGTGCAGGGGGTGGTGTTTTAGGGTTCAGGGCAGTGCAGTGGTGTTCAGGCAGTTTAGGAGGTCATTCTGGGGGTGGTGTTTTAGGGTTCAGGGAAGTGCAGTGGTGTTCGGGCAGTGTAGGGGGTCCTGCATGGGGTGGTGTTTTAGGGTTCAGGGCAGTGCAGTGGTGTTCGGGCAGTGTAGGGGGTCGTGCAGGGGCTGGTGTTTTAGTCTTTAGGGCAGTGTAGTGGTGTTCGGGCAGTGTAGGGGGTCGCGCAGGGGGTTGTGTTTTAGGGTTTAGGGCAGTGCAGTGGTGTTCAGGCGGTGTAGGGGGTCGTGTTTTAGGGTTTAGGACAGTGCAGTAGTGTTTGGGCATTGTAGGGGGTCATGCAGAGGGGTGGTGTTTTAGGGTTCTGGGCAGTGCAGTGGTGTTCGGGCAGTGTAGGGGGTCGTGCAGGGGGATGGTGTTTTAGGGTTTAGGGCAGTGCAGTGGTCTTCGGGCAGTGTAGGGGGTCGTGCAGGGGGTGGTGATTTAGGGTTCATGGCAGTGCAGTGGTGTTCGGGCAGTTTAGAAAGATGTGCTGGGGGTGGTGTTTTAGGGTTCAGCGCAGTGCAGTGGTGTTCGGGCAGTGTAGGGGGTCATGCTGGGGGTGGTGTTTTAGGGTTCAGGGCAGTGCAGTGGTGTACTGACAGTGTAGGGGGTCGTGCTGGGGGTGGTTTAAGGTTCAGGGCAGTGCAGTGGTGTTCGGGCAGTGTAGGGTGTTGTGCTGGGATGGTGTTTTAGGGTTCAGGGCAGTGCAGTGGTGTTCGGGCAGTGTAGGGGGTCGTGCTGGGGTGGTGTTTTAGGGTTCAGGGCAGTGCAGTGGTGTTCGGGCAGTGTAGGAGAGCGTGCTGGGAGTGGTGTTTTAGGGTTCAGGGCAGTGCAGTGGTGTTTGGGCAGTGTAGGGGGTCTTGCAGGGGGTGGAGCTTTAGGGTTTAGGGCAGTGCAGTGGTGTTCGGGCAGGGTAGGGGAGTGTGCTGGGGGTGGTGTTTTAGGGTTCAGGGCAGTGCAGTGGTGTTTGGGCAGTGTAGGGAGTCATGCAGCTGGTGGAGCTTTAGGGTTTAGGGCAGTGCAGTTGTGTTCGGGCAGGGGGTCATGCAGGGGGTGGTGTTTTATGGGTTAGGGCAGTGCAGTGGTGTTAGGGCAGTGTAGGGGGTCGTGCAGGGGGGTGGTGTTTTAGGGTTTAGGGCAGTGCAGTGGTGTTCGGGCATTGTAGGGGGTCATGCAGGGGGTGGTGTTTTAGGGTTTAGGGCAGTGCAGTGGTGTTCGGCAGTGTAGGGGGTCGTGCAAGGGGGTGGTGTTTTAGGGTTTAGGGCAGTGCAGTGGTGTTCGGGCAGTGTTGGGAGTCGTGCGGGGGGTGGTGTTTTAGGCTTTAGGGCAGTGCAGTGGTATTCGGGCAGTGCAGGGGGTCGTGTAGGGGGTGGTGTTTTAGGGTTTAAGGCAGTGCAGTGGTGTTCGGGCAGTGTAGGGGGTCGTGCTAAGGGTCGTGTTTTAGGGTTTAGGGCAGTGCAGTGGTCTTTGGGTAGTGTAGGTCGTGTTTTAGGGGTGTGTGTTAGGGTTTAGGGCAGTGCAGTGCTGTTGGGGTAGTGTAGGGGGTCATGCTGGGGGTGGTGTTTTAGGGTTTAGGGCAGTGCATTGGTGTTTGGGCAGTGTATGGGGTCGTGCAGGGGGTGGTGTTTCAGGGTTTAGGGCAGTGCAGTGGTGTTCGGGCAGTGTAGGGGGTCATGCAGGGGGTGGTGTTTTAGGGTTTAGGGCAGTGCAGTGGTGTTCGGGCAGTGTAGGAGGTTGTGCAGGTGGGTGGTGATTTAGGGTTCAGGGCAGTGCAGTGGTGTTTGGGCAGTTTAGGAGGTCGTGCTGGGGTGGTGATTTAGGGTTCAGGGCAGTGCAGTGGTGTTTGGGCAGTGTAGGGGGTCCTACAGGTGGTGGTGATTTAGGGTTCAGGGCAGTGCAGTGTTCGGGCAGTGTAGGGGGTCGTGCAGGGGGTGGAGTTTTAGGGTTCAGGGCAGTGCAGTGGTGTTCGGGCAGTGTAGGGGTTGTGCTGGGGGTGGTGTTTTAGGGTTCAGGGCAGTGCAGTGGTGTTCGGGCAGTGTAGGGGGTCCTGCTGGGGGTAGTCGTTTAGGGTAGTGCAGTGGTGTTTGGGTAGTATAGGGGGTACTGCTGGGGGTAGTGTTTTAGGGTTTAGGGTAGTGGAGTGGTGTTTGGGTAGTGTAGGGGGTCATGCTGGGGGTAGTGTTTTAGGGTTTAGGGTAGTGCAGTGGTGTTTGTGTAGTGTAGGGGGTCGTGCAGGGGGTGGTGTTTTATGGTTTAGGGCAGTGCAGTGGTGTTTGGGCAGTGTAGGTGGTCGTGCAGGGGGGTGGTGATTTAGGGTTCAGGGCAGTGCAGTGGTGTTCAGGCAGTTTAGGAGGTCATTCTGGGGGTGGTGTTTTAGGGTTCAGGGCAGTGCAGTGGTGTTCGGGCAGTGTAGGGGGTCGTGCAGGGGGATAGAGTTTTAGGGTTCAGGGCAGTGCAGTGGTGTTCGGGCAGTGTAGGGGGTCGTGCAGGGGGGTGGTGATTTAGGGTTCAGGGCAGTGCAGTGGTGTTCGGGCAGTGTAGGGGTTCATGCAGGGGGTGGTGTTTTATGGTTTAGGGCAGTGCAGTGGTGTTAGGGCAGTGTAGGGGGTCGTGCAAGGGGGTGGTGTTTTAGGGTTTAGGGCAGTGCAGTGGTGTTCGGGCATTGTAGGGGGTCATGCAGGGGGTGGTGTTTTAGGGTTTAGGGCAGTGCAGTGTTGTTCGGCAGTGTAGGGGGTCGTGCAAGGGGGTGGTGTTTTAGGTTTTAGGGCAGTGCACTGGTATTCGGGCAGTGTAGGGGTCATGCTGGGGTGGTGTTTTAGGGTTTAGGGTAGAGCAGTGGTGTTTGGGCAGTGTAGGGGGTCGTGCTGGCGTGGTGTTTTAGGGTTTAGGGTAGGGCAGTGGTGTTTGGGCAGTGTTGGGAGTCGTGCAGGGGGTGGTGTTTTAGGGTTAAGGGCAGTGCAGTGGTGTTCTGGCAGTGTAGGGGGTCGTTCAGGGGGGTGGTGTTTAAGGGTTTAGGGCAGTGCAGTAGTGTTCGGGCAGTGTAGGGGGTCATGCAGGGGGTGGTGTTTTAGGGTTGAGGGCAGTGCAGTGATGTTCGGGCAGTGCAGGGGGTCATGCAGGGGGTGGTGTTTTATGGGTTAGGGCAGTGCAGTGGTGTTAGGGCAGTGTAGGGGGTCGTGCAGGGGGGTGGTGTTTTAGGGTTTAGGGCAGTGCAGTGGTGTTCGGGCATTGTAGGGGGTCATGCAGGGGGTGGTGTTTTAGGGTTTAGGGCAGTGCAGTGGTGTTCGGCAGTGTAGGGGGTCGTGCAAGGGGGTGGTGTTTTAGGGTTTAGGGCAGTGCAGTGGTGTTCGGGCAGTGTTGGGAGTCGTGCGGGGGGGTGGTGTTTTAGGCTTTAGGGCAGTGCAGTGGTATTCGGGCAGTGCAGGGGGTCGTGTAGGGGGTGGTGTTTTAGGGTTTAAGGCAGTGCAGTGGTGTTCGGGCAGTGTAGGGGGTCGTGCTAAGGGTCGTGTTTTAGGGTTTAGGGCAGTGCAGTGGTCTTTGGGTAGTGTAGGTCGTGTTTTAGGGGTGTGTGTTAGGGTTTAGGGCAGTGCAGTTGTGTTCGAGTAGATAGGGGTCGTGCTGGGGGTGGTGTTTTAGGGTTTAGGGCAGTGCAGTGCTGTTGGGGTAGTGTAGGGGGTCATGCTGGGGGTAGTGTTTTAGGGTTTAGGGTAGTGCAGTGGTGTTTGTGTAGTGTAGGGGGTCGTGCAGGGGGTGGTGTTTTAGGGTTCAGGGCAGTGCAGTGGTGTTCGGGCAGTGTAGGGGGTCGTGCAGGGGGGTGGTGATTTAGGGTTCAGGGCAGTGCAGTGGTGTTCGGGCAGGGTAGGGGTTCATGCAGGGGGTGGTGTTTTATGGTTTAGGGCAGTGCAGTGGTGTTAGGGCAGTGTAGGGGGTCGTGCAAGGGGGTGGTGTTTTAGGGTTTAGGGCAGTGCAGTGGTGTTCGGGCATTGTAGGGGGTCATGCAGGGGGTGGTGTTTTAGGGTTTAGGGCAGTGCAGTGGTGTTCGGCAGTGTAAGGGGTCGTGCAAGGGGGTGGTGTTTTAGGTTTTAGGGCAGTGCAGTGGTATTCGGGCAGTGTAGGGGTCATGCTGGGGTGGTGTTTTAGGGTTTAGGGTAGAGCAGTGGTGTTTGGGCAGTGTAGGGGGTCGTGCTGGCGTGGTGTTTTAGGGTTTAGGGTAGGGCAGTGGTGTTTGGGCAGTGTTGGGAGTCCTGCAGGGGGTGGTGTTTTAGGGTTAAGGGCAGTGCAGTGGTGTTCTGGCAGTGTAGGGGGTCGTTCAGGGGGGTGGTGTTTAAGGGTTTAGGGCAGTGCAGTAGTGTTCGGGCAGTGTAGGGGGTCGTGCAGGGGGTGGTGTTTTAGGGTTGAGGGCAGTGCAGTGGTGTTCGGGCAGTGCAGGGGGTCATGCAGGGGTGGTGGTTTAGGGTTTAGGGCAGTGCAGTGGTGTTCGGGCAGTGTTGGGAGTCGTGCAGGGGGGTGGTGTTTTAGGCTTTAGGGCAGTGCAGTGGTATTCGGGCAGTGCAGGGGGTCGTGTAGGGGGTGGTGTTTTAGGGTTTAAGGCAGTGCAGTGGTGGTCGGGCAGTGTAGGGGGTCGTGCTAAGGGTCGTGTTTTAGGGTTTAGGGCAGTGCAGTGGTCTTTGGGTAGTGTAGGAGGTCGTGTTTTAGGGGTGTGTGTTAGGGTTTAGGGCAGTGCAGTTGTGTTCGAGTAGATAGGGGTCGTGCTGGGGGTGGTGTTTTAGGGTTTAGGGCAGTGCATTGGTGTTTGGGCAGTGTATGGGGTCGTGCAGGGGGTGGTGTTTCAGGGTTTAGGGCAGTGCAGTGGTGTTCGGGCAGTGTAGGGTGTCATGCAGGGGGTGGTGTTTTAGGGTTTAGCGCAGTGCAGTGGTGTTCGGGCAGTGTAGGAGGTTGTGCAGGTGGGTGGTGATTTAGGGTTCAGGGCAGTGCAGTGGTGTTTGGGCAGTTTAGGAGGTCGTGCTGAGGGTGGTGATTTAGGGTTCAGGGCAGTGCAGTGGTGTTCGGGCAGTGTAGGGGGTCGTGCAGGTGGTGGTGATTTAGGGTTCAGGGCAGTGCAGTGGTGTTCGGGCAGTGTAGGGGGTCGTGCAGGGGGTTGAGTTTTAGGGTTCAGGGCAGTGCAGTGGTGTTCGTGCAGTGTAGGGGTTGTGCTGGGGGTGGTGTTTTAGGGTTCAGGGCAGTGCAGTGGTGTTCGGGCAGTGTAGGGGGTCCTGCGGGGGGTAGTCGTTTAGGGTAGTGCAGTGGTGTTTGGGTAGTATAGGGGGTACTGCTGGGGGTAGTGTTTTAGGGTTTAGGGTAGTGGAGTGGTGTTTGGGTAGTGTAGGGGGTCGTGCTGGGGGTAGTGTTTTAGGGTTTTGGGTAGTGCAGTGGTGTTTGTGTAGTGTAGGGGTCGTGCAGGGGGTGGTGTTTTAGGGTTCAGGGCAGTGCAGTGGTGTTCGGGCAGTGTAGGGGGTCGTGCAGGGGGGTGGTGATTTAGGGTTCAGGGCAGTGCAGTGGTGTTCGGGCAGGGTAGGGGTTCATGCAGGGGGTGGTGTTTTATGGTTTAGGGCAGTGCAGTGGTGTTAGGGCAGTGTAGGGGGTCGTGCAAGGGGGTGGTGTTTTAGGGTTTAGGGCAGTGCAGTGGTGTTCGGGCATTGTAGGGGGTCATGCAGGGGGTGGTGTTTTAGGGTTTAGGGCAGTGCAGTGGTATTCGGCAGTGTAGGGGGTCGTGCAAGGGGGTGGTGTTTTAGGTTTTAGGGCAGTGCAGTGGTATTCGGGCAGTGTAGGGGTCATGCTGGGGTGGTGTTTTAGGGTTTAGGGTAGAGCAGTGGTGTTTGGGCAGTGTAGGGGGTCGTGCTGGCGTGGTGTTTTAGGGTTTAGGGTAGGGCAGTGGTGTTTGGGCAGTGTTGGGAGTCCTGCAGGGGGTGGTGTTTTAGGGTTAAGGGCAGTGCAGTGGTGTTCTGGCAGTGTAGGGGGTCGTTCAGGGGGGTGGTGTTTAAGGGTTTAGGGCAGTGCAGTAGTGTTCGGGCAGTGTAGGGGGTCGTGCAGGGGGTGGTGTTTTAGGGTTGAGGGCAGTGCAGTGGTGTTCGGGTAGTGCAGGGGGTCGTGCAGGGGGTGGTGTTTTAGGGTTTAGGGCAGTGCAGTGGTGTTCGGGCAGTGTTGGGAGTCGTGCAGGGGGGTGGTGTTTTAGGCTTTAGGGCAGTGCAGTGGTATTCGGGCAGTGCAGGGGGTAGTGTAGGGGGTAGTGTTTTAGGGTTTAAGGCAGTGCAGTGGTGTTCGGGCAGTGTAGGGGGTCGTGCTAAGGGTCGTGTTTTAGGGTTTAGGGCAGTGCAGTGGTCTTTGGGTAGTGTAGGAGGTCGTGTTTTAGGGGTGTGTGTTAGGGTTTAGGGCAGTGCAGTTGTGTTCGAGTAGATAGGGGTCGTGCTGGGGGTGGTGTTTTAGGGTTTAGGGCAGTGCATTGGTGTTTGGGCAGTGTATGGGGTCGTGCAGGGGGTGGTGTTTCAGGGTTTAGGGCAGTGCAGTGGTGTTCGGGCAGTGTAGGGGGTCATGCAGGGGGTGGTGTTTTAGGGTTTAGCGCAGTGCAGTGGTGTTCGGGCAGTGTAGGAGGTTGTGCAGGTGGGTGGTGATTTAGGGTTCAGGGCAGTGCAGTGGTGTTTGGGCAGTTTAGGAGGTCGTGCTGAGGGTGGTGACTTAGGGTTCAGGGCAGTGCAGTGGTGTTCGGGCAGTGTAGGGGGTCGTGCAGGTGGTGGTGATTTAGGGTTCAGGGCAGTGCAGTGGTGTTCGGGCAGTGTAGGGGGTCGTGCAGAGGGTGGAGTTTTAGGGTTCAGGGCAGTGCAGTGGTGTTCGTGCAGTGTAGGGGTTGTGCTGGGGGTGGTGTTTTAGGGTTCAGGGCAGTGCAGTGGTGTTCGGGCAGTGTAGGGGGTCCTGCGGGGGGTAGTCGTTTAGGGTAGTGCAGCGGTGTTTGGGTAGTATAGGGGGTACTGCTGGGGGTAGTGTTTTAGGGTTTAGGGTAGTGGAGTGGTGTTTGGGTAGTGTAGGGGGTCGTGCTGGGGGTAGTGTTTTAGGGTTTAGGGTAGTGCAGTGGTGTTTGTGTAGTGTAGGGGGTCGAGCAGGGGGTGGTGTTTTAGGGTTTATGGCAGTGCAGTGGTGTTTGGGCAGTGTAGGTGGTCGTGCAGGGGGTGGTGATTTAGGGTTCAGGGCAGTGCAGTGGTGTTTGGGCAGTGTAGGGGGTCGTGCAGGGGGGTGGTGATTTAGGGTTCAGGGCAGTGCAGTGGTGTTCAGGCAGTGTAGGGGGTTGTGCTGGGGGTGGTGTTTTAGGGTTCAGGGCACTGCAGTGCTGTACTGACAGTGTAGTGGGTCGTGCTGGGGGTGGTGTTTTAGGGTTCAGGGCAGTGCAGTGGTGTTTGGGCACTGTAGGGGGTCGTGCTGGGATGGTGTTTTAGGGTTCAGGGCAGTGCAGTGGTTTCCGGGCAGTGTAGGGGGTCATGCTGGGGTGGTGTTTTAGGGTTCAGTGCAGTGCAGTGGTGTTCGGGCAGTGTAGGGGGTCGTGCTGGGGGTGGTGTTTTAGGGTTCAGGGCAGTGCAGTAGTGTTTGGGCAGTGTAGGGGGTTGTGCTGGGGGTGGTGTTTTAGGGTTCAGAGCAGTGCAGTGGTGTACAGGCAGTGTAGGGGGTCATGCTGGGGGTGCTGTTTTAGGGTTCAGGGCAGTGCAGTGGTGTTCTGGCAGTGTAGGGGGTCGTGTAGGGGGATGGTGTTTTAGGGTTCAGGGCAGTGCAGTGTGTTCGGGCAGTGTAGGGGGTCGTGCAGGGGTGTGGTGATTTAGGGTTCAGGGCAGTGCAGTGGTGTTCGGGCAGTTTAGGAAGTTGTGCTGGGGGTGGTGTTTTAGGGTTCAGGGCAGTGCAGTGGTATTCGGGAAGTGTAGGGGGTCGTGCTGGGGGTGGTGTTTTAGGGTTCAGGGCAGTGCAGTGGTGTACTGACAGTGTAGGGGGTCGTGCTGGGGGTGGTGTTTTAGGGTTCAGGGCAGTGCAGTGGTGTTCGGGCAGTGTAGGGGGTCATGCTGGGATGGTGTTTTAGGGTTCAGGGCAGTGCAGTGGTGTTCGGGCAGTGTAGGAGGTCGTGCTGGGGGTGGTGTTTTAGGGTTCAGGGCAGTGCAGTGGTGTTTGAGCAGTGTAGGGGGTTGTGCTGGGGTGGTGTTTTAGGGTTCAGGGCAGTGCAGTGGTGTACGGGCAGTGTAGGGGGTTGTGCTGGGGCTGGTGTTTTAGGGTTCAGGGAAGTGCAGTGGTGTTCGGGCAGTGTAGGGGGTCATGCAGGGGGTGGAGCTTTAGGGTTTAGGGCAGTGCAGTGGTGTTTGGGCAGGGTAGGGGGTCGTGCAGGGCGTGGTGTTTTAGGGTTTAGGGCAGTGCAGCGGTGTTAGGGCAGTGTAGGGTTCGTGCAGGGGGGTGGTGTTTTAGGGTTTAGGGCAGTGCAGTGGTGTTCTGGCATTGTAGGGGATCATGCAGGGGGTGGTGTTTTAGGGTTTAAGGCAGTGCAGTGGTGTTCGGCAGTGTTGGGGGTCATGCAGGGGATGGTGTTTTAGGTTTTAGGGCAGTGCAGTGGTGTTCGGGCAGTGTAGGGGTCATGCTGGGGTGGTGTTTTAGGGTTTAGGGTAGAGCAGTGGTGTTTGGGCAGTGTAGGGGGTCGTGCTGGAGTGGTGTTTTTTGGGTTTAGGGTGGAGCAGTGGTGTTCGGGCAGTGTTGGGAGTCGTGCAGGGGGGTGGCGTTTTAGGGTTAAGGGCAGTGCAGTGGTGTTCCGGCAGTAGAGGGGTCGTGCAGGGGGTGGTGTTTTAGGGTTTAGGGCAGTGCAGTGCTGTTGGGGTAGTGTAGGGGGTCGTGCTGGGGTGGTGTTTTAGGGTTTAGGGCAGTGCAGTGCTGTTGGGGTAGAGTAGGGGGTCGTGCTGGGGGTGGTGTTTTAGGGTTTAGGGCAGTGCATTGGTGTTTGGGCAGTGTAGGGGGTTGTGCAGGGGGGTGGTGTTTTAGGGTTTAGGGCAGTGCAGTGGTGTTCGGGCAGTGTAGGGGGTCGTGCTAAGGGTCGTGTTTTAGGGTTTAGGGCAGTGCAGTGGTCTTTGGGTAGTGTAGGGGGTCGTGTTTTAGGGTTGTGTGTTAGGGTTTAGGGCAGTGCAGTTGTGTTTGAGTAGATAGGGGTCGTGCTGGGGTGGTGTTTTAGGGTTTAGGGCAGTGCAGTGCTGTTGGGGTAGTGTAGGGGGTCGTGCTGAGGGTGGTGTTTTAGGGTTTAGGGCAGTGCATTGGTGGTTGGGCAGTGTATGGGGTCGTGCAGGGGGTGGTGTTTTAGGGTTTAGTGCAGTGGTGTTCGGGCAGTGTAGGGGGTCATGCAGGGGGTGGTGTTTTAGGGTTCAGGGCAGTGCAGTGGTGTTGGGGCAGTGTAGGGGGTCGTGCTGGGGGTGGTGTTTTAGGGTTCAGGGCAGTGCAGTGGTGTTCGGGCAGTGTAGGGGGTCCTGCTGGGGGTAGTCGTTTAGGGTAGTGAAGTGGTGTTTGGGTAGTATAGGGGGTACTGCTGGGGGTAGTGTTTTAGGGTTCAGGGCAGAGCAGTGGTGTTCGGGCAGTGTAGGGGGTAGTGCTGGGGTGGTGTTTTAGGGTTCAGGGCAGTGCAGTGGTGTTCGGGCAGTGTAGGGGACTGTGCTGGGGGTGGTGTTTTAGGGTTCAGGGCAGTGCAGTGCAGTGGTGTTTGGGCAGTGTAGGGAGTCATGCAGCTGGTGGAGCTTTAGGGATTAGGGCAGTGTAGGGGTCATGCTGGGGTGGTGTTTTACGGTTTAGGGTAGAGGAGTGGTGTTTGGGCAGTGTAGGGGGTCGTGCTGGGGTGGTGTTTTAGGGTTTAGGGTAGGGCAGTGGTGTTCGGGCAGTGTTGGGAGTCGTGCAGGGGGGTGGTGTTTTAGGGTTAAGGGCAGTGCAGTGATGTTCTGGCAGTGTAGGGGGTCGTTCAGGGGGGTGGTGTTTAAGGGTTTAGGGCAGTGCAGTAGTGTTCGGGCAGTGTAGGGGATCGTGCAGGGGGTGGTGTTTTAGGGTTGAGGGCAGTGCAGTGGTGTTCTGGCAGTGTAGGGGGTCGTGCGGGGGGGGGTGTTTTAGGCTTTAGGGCAGTGCAATGGTATTCGGGCAGTGCAGGGGGTCGTATAGGGGGTCGTATAGGGGGTGGTGTTTTAGGGTTTAAGGCAGTGCAGTGGTGTTCGGGCAGTATAGGGGGTCGTGCTAAGGGTCCTGTTTTAGGGTTTAGGGCAGTGCAGTGGTCTTTGGGTAGTGTAGGAGGTCGTGTTTTAGGGGTGTGTGTTAGGGTTTAGGGCAGTGCAGTTGTGTTCGAGTAGATAGGGGTCGTGCTGGGGGTGGTGTTTTAGGGTTTAGGGCAGTTCATTGGTGTTTTGGCAGTGTATGGGGTCGTGCAGGGGGTGGTGTTTCAGGGTTTAGGGCAGTGCAGTGGTGTTCGGGCAGTGTAGGGGGTCATGCACGGGGTGGTGTTTTAGGGTTTAGGGCAGTGCAGTGGTGTTCGGGCAGTGTAGGAGGTTGTGCAGGTGGGTGGTGATTTAGGGTTCAGGGCAGTGCAGTGGTGTTCGGGCAGTGTAGGGGTTGTGCTGGGGGTGGTGTTTTAGGGTTCAGGGCAGTGCAGTGGTGTTCGGGCAGTGTAGGGGGTCCTGCTGGGGGTAGTCGTTTAGGGTAGTGCAGTGGTGTTTGGGTAGTATAGGGGGTACTGCTGGGGGTAGTGTTTTAGGGTTTAGGGTAGTGGAGTGGTGTTTGGGTAGTGTAGGGGGTCGTGCTGGGGGTAGTGTTTTAGGGTTTAGGGTAGTGCAGTGGTGTTTGTGTAGTGTAGGGGGTCGTGCAGGGAGTGGTGTTTTAGGGTTTAGGGCAGTGCAGTGGTGTTCGGGCAGTGTAGGTGGTCTTGCAGGGGGGTGGTATTTTAAGGTTCAGGGCAGTGCAGTGGTGTTCAGGCAGTTTAGGAGGTCATTCTGGGGGTGGTGTTTTAGGGTTCAGGGCAGTGCAGTGGTGTTCGGGCAGTGTAGGGGGTCCTGCATGGGGTGGTGTTTTAGGGTTCAGGGCAGTGCAGTGCAGTGGTGTTCGGGCAGTGTAGGGGGTCGTGCAGGGGGTGGTGTTTTAGTGTTTAGGGCAGTGTAGTGGTGTTCGGGCAGTGTAGGGGGTCGCGCAGGGGGTTGTGTTTTAGGGTTTAGGGCAGTGCAGTGGTGTTCGGGCGGTGTAGGGGGTCGTGTTTTAGGGTTTAGGGCAGTGCAGTAGTGTTTGGGCATTGTAGGGGGTCATGCAGAGGGGTGGTGTTTTAGGGTTCTGGGCAGTGCAGTGGTGTTCGGGCAGTGTAGGGGGTCGTGCAGGGGGATGGTGTTTTAGGGTTTAGGGCAGTGCAGTGGTCTTCGGGCAGTGTAGGGGGTCGTGCAGGGGGTGGTGATTTAGGGTTCATGGCAGTGCAGTGGTGTTCGGGCAGTTTAGGGGGTCATGCTGGGGTGGTGTTTTAGGGTTCAGGGCAGTGCAGTGGTGTACTGACAGTGTATGGGGTCGTGCTGGGGGTGGTGTTTTAGGGTTCAGTGCAGTGGTGTTCGGGCAGTGTAGGGGGCTGTGCTGGGATGGTGTTTTAGGGTTCAGGGCAGTGCAGTGGTGTTCGGGCAGTGTAGGGGGTCGTGCTGGGGTGGTGTTTTAGGGTTCAGGGCAGTGCAGTGGTGTTCGGGCAGTGTAGGGGACTGTGCTGGGGGTGGTGTTTTAGGGTTCAGGGCAGTGCAGTGCAGTGGTGTTTGGGCAGTGTAGGGAGTCATGCAGCTGGTGGAGCTTTAGGGATTAGGGCAGTGCAGTTGTGTTTGGGCAGGGTATGGGGTCATGCAGGGGGTGGTGTTTTATGGTTTAGGGCAGTGCAGTGGTGTTAGGGCAGTGTAGGGGGTCGTGCAGGGAGGTGGTGTTTTAGGGTTTAGGGCAGTGCAGTGGTGTTCGGGCAGTGTAGGGGTCATGCTGGGGTGGTGTTTTAGGGTTTAGGGTAGAGGAGTGGTGTTTGGGCAGTGTAGGGGGTCGTGCTGGGGTGGTGTTTTAGGGTTTAGGGTAGGGCAGTGGTGTTCGGGCAGTGTTGGGAGTCGTGCAGGGGGGTGGTGTTTTAGGGTTAAGGGCAGTGCAGTGGTGTTCTGGCAGTGTAGGGGGTCGTTCAGGGGGGTGGTGTTTAAGGGTTTAGGGCAGTGCAGTAGTGTTCGGGCAGTGTGGGGGTCGTGCAGGGGGTGGTGTTTTAGGGTTGAGGGCAGTGCAGTGGTGTTCTGGCAGTGTAGGGGGTGGTGCGGGAGGGGTGGTGTTTTAGGCTTTAGGGCAGTGCAGTGGTATTCGGGCAGTGCAGGGGGTCGTGTAGGGGGTGGTGTTTTAGGGTTTAAGGCAGTGCAGTGGTGTTCGGGCAGTATAGGGGGTCGTACTAAGGGTCGTGTTTTAGGGTTTAGGGCAGTGCAGTGGTCTTTGGGTAGTGTAGGAGGTCGTGTTTTAGGGGTGTGTGTTAGGGTTTAGGGCAGTGCAGTTGTGTTCGAGTAGATAGGGGTCGTGCTGGGGGTGGTGTTTTAGGGTTTAGGGCAGTGCAGTGCTGTTGAGGTAGTGTAGGGGGTCATGCTGGGGGTGGTGTTTTAGGGTTTAGGGCAGTTCATTGGTGTTTGGGCAGTGTATGGGGTCGTGCAGGGGGTGGTGTTTCAGGGTTTAGGGCAGTGCAGTGGTGTTCGGGCAGTGTAGGGGGTCGTGCAGGGGGGTGGTGATTTAGGGTTCAGGGCAGTGCAGTGGTGTTCGGGCAGTTTAGGAAGTTATGCTGGGGTGGTGTTTTAGGGTTCAGGGCAGTGCAGTGGTGTTCGGGCAGTGTAGGGGGTCGTGCTGGGGGTGGTGTTTTAGGGTTTAGGGCAGTGCAGTGTGTACTGACAGTGTAGGGGGTCGTGCTGGGGGTGGTGTTTTAGGGTTCAGGGCAGTGCAGTGGTGTTCGGGCAGTGTAGGGGGTCATGCTGGGATGGTGTTTTAGGGTTCAGGGCAGTGCAGTGGTGTTCGGGCAGTGTAGGGGTCGTGCTGGGGTGGTGTTTTAGGGTTCAGGGCAGTGCAGTGGTGTTTGGGCAGTGTAGGGGGGCGTGCTGGGGGTGGTGTTTTAGGGTTCAGGGCAGTGCAGTGCAGTGGTGTTTGGGCAGTGTAGGGAGTCATGCAGGGGTGGAGCTTTAGGGTTTAGGGCAGAGCAGTGGTGTTTGGGCAGGGTAGGGGGTCGTGCAGGAGGTGGTGTTTTATGGTTTAGGGCAGTGCAGTGGTGTTAGGGCAGTGTAGGGGGTCGTGCAGGGGGGTGGTGTTTTAGGGTTTAGGGCAGTGCAGTAGTGTTCGGGCATTGTAGGGGGTCATGCAGGGGGTGGTGTTTTAGGGTTTAGGGCAGTGCAGTGGTGTTCGGCAGTGTAGGGAGTCGTGCAAGGGGGTGGTGTTTTAGGTTTTAGGGCAGAGCAGTGGTGTTTGGGCAGTGTAGGGGGTCGTGCTGGGGTGGTGTTTTAGGGTTCAGGGCAGTGCAGTGCAGTGGTGTTTGGGCAGTGTAGGGAGTCATGCAGGGGGTGGAGCTTTAGGGTTTAGGTCAGTGCAGTGGTGTCTGGGCAGGGTAGGGGGTCGTGCAGGAGGTGGTGTTTTATGGTTTAGGGCAGTGCAGTGGTGTTCTGGCATTGTAGGGGGTCGTGCAGGGGGGTGGTGTTTAAGGGTTTAGGGCAGTGCAGTAGTGTTCGGGCAGTGCAGGGGGTCGTGCAGGGGGTGGTGTTTTAGGGTTGAGGGCAGTGCAGTGGTGTTCGGGCAGTGTAGGGGGTCGTGCAGGGGGTGGTGTTTTAGGGTTTAGGGCAGTGCAGTGGTGTTCGGGCAGTGTTGGGAGTCGTGCAGGGGGGTGGTGTTTTAGGGTTTAGGGCAGTGCAGTCGTATTTGAGCAGTGCAGGGGGTCATGTAGGGGGTGGTGTTTTAAGGTTTAAGGCAGTGCAGTGGTGTTCTGGCAGTGTAGGGGGTCGTGCTAAGGGTCGTGTTTTAGGGTTTAGTGCAGTGCAGTGGTCTTTGGGTAGTGTGGGGGGTCGTGTTTTAGGGTTGTGTGTTAGGGTTTAGGGCAGTGCAGTGGTCTTTGGGTAGTGTAGGGGTTCATGTTTTAGCGTTGTGTGTTAGGGTTTAGGGCAGTGCAGTTGTGTTCGAGTAGATAGAGGTCATGCTGGGGGTGGTGTTTTAGGGTTTAGGGCAGTGCCGTGGTGTTCAGGCAGTGTAGGGGGTCCTGCAGGGGGTGGTGTTTTAGGGTTTAGGGCAGTGCAGTGGTGTTCGGGCAGTGTAGGGGGTCGTGCAGGTGGGTGGTGATTTAGGGTTCAGGGCAGTGCAGTGGTGTTCGGGCAGTTTAGGAGGTCATGCTGGGGGTGGTGATTTAGGGTTCAGGGCAGTGCAGTGGTGATCGGGCAGTGTAGGGGGTCGTGCAGGGGGTGGTGATTAAGGGTTCAGGGCAGTGCAGTGTTGTTCGGGCAGTGTAGGGGGTCGTGCAGGGGGTGGTGTTTTAGGGTTCAGGGCACCGCAGTGGTGTTCGGGCAGCGAGGGGGTCGTGCTGGGGGTGGTGTTTTAGGGTTCAGTGCAGTGGTGTTAGGGCAGTGTAGGGGGTCGTGCAGGGGGTGGTGTTTTAGGGTTCAGGGCAGTACAGTGGTGTTCGGGCAGTGTAGGGGTTCCTGCTGGGGGTAGTCGTTTAGGGTAGTGCAGTGGTGTTTGGGTAGTGTAGGGGGTCGTGCTGGGGGTAGTGTTTTAGGGTTTAGGGTAGTGCAGTGGTGTTTGTGTAGTGTAGGGGGTCGTGCAGGGGGTGGTGTTTTAGGGTTTAGGGCAGAGAAGTGGTGTTCGGGCAGTGTAGGTGGTCATGCAGGGGGTGGTGATTTAGGGTTCAGGGCAGTGCAGTGGTGTTCAGGCAGTTTAGGAGGTCATTCTTGGGGTGGTGTTTTAGGGTTCAGGGCAGTGCAGTGGTGTTGGGGCAGTGTAGGGGGTCCTGCATGGGGTGGTGTTTTAGGGTTCAGGGCAGTGCAGTGGTGTTCGGGCAGTGTAGGGGGTCATGCAGGGGGTGGTGTTTTAGTGTTTAGGGCAGTGTAGTGGTGTTCGGGCAGTGTACGGGGTCGTGCAGGGGGTTGTGTTTTAGGGTTTAGGGCAGTGCAGTGGTGTTCGGGCAGTGTAGGGGGTCGTGTTTTAGGGTTTAGGGCAGTGCAGTAGTGTTTGGGCATTGTAGGGGGTCATGCAGAGGGGTGGTGTTTTATGGTTCTGGGCAGTGCAGTGGTGTTCGGGCAGTGTAGGGGGTTGTGCAGGGGGATGGTGTTTTAGGGTTCAGGGCAGTGCAGTGGTGTTCGGGCAGTGTAGGGGGTCGTGCAGGGGGGTGGTGATTTAGGGTTCAGGGCAGTGCAGTGGTGTTCGGGCAGTTTAGGAAGTTATGCTGGGGGTGGTGTTTTAGGGTTCAGGGCAGTGCAGTGGTGTTCGGGCAGTGTAGGGGGTCATGCTGGGGGTGGTGTTTTAGGGTTCAGGGCAGTGCAGTGTGTACTGACAGTGTAGGGGGTCGTGCTGGGGGTGGTGTTTTAGGGTTCATGGCAGTGCGGTGGTGTTCGGGCAGTGTAGGGGGTCATGCTGGGATGGTGTTTTAGGGTTCAGTGCAGTGCAGTGGTGTTCGGGCAGTGTAGGGGGTCGTGCTGGGGTGGTGTTTTAGGGTTCAGGGCAGTGCAGTGGTGTTCGGGCAGTGTAGGGGGGCGTGCTGGGGGTGGTGTTTTATGGTTTAGGGCAGTGCAGTGGTGTTAAGGCAGTGTAGGGGGTCGTGCAGGGGGGTGGTATTTTAGGGTTTAGGGCAGTGCAGTAGTGTTTGGGCATTGTAGCGGGTCATGCAGGGGGTGGTGTTTTAGGGTTTAGGGCAGTGCAGTGGTGTTCGGCAGTGTAGGGAGTCGTGCAAGGGGGGGGGGGTTTTAGGGCAGAGCAGTGGTGTTTGGGCAGTGTAGGGGGTCGTGCTGGGGTGGTGTTTTAGGGTTTAGGGTAGGGCAGTGGTGTTCGGGCAGTGTTGGGATTCGTGCAGGGGGGTGGTGTTTTAGGGTTAAGGGCAGTGCAGTGGTGTTTTGGCAGTGTAGGGGGTCGTGCAGGGGGGTGGTGTTTTAGGGTTGAGGGCAGTGCAGTGGTGTTCGGGCAGTGTAGGGGGTCGTGCAGGGGGTGGTGTTTTAGGGTTTAGGGCAGTGCAGTGGTGTTCGGGCAGTGTAGGGGGTCGTGCTAAGGGTCGTGTTTTAGGGTTCAGTGCAGTGCAGTGGTCTTTGGGTAGTGTGGGGGGTCGTGTTTTAGGGTTGTGTGTTAGGGTTTAGGGCAGTGCAGTTGTGTTCGAGTAGATAGGGGTTATGCTGGGGGTGGTGTTTTAGGGTTTAGGGCAGTGCAGTGGTGTTCAGGCAGTGTAGGGGGTCATGCAGGGGGTGGTGTTTTAGGGTTTAGGGCAGTGCAGTGGTGTTCGGGCAGTGTAGGGGGTCGTGCAGGTGGGTGGTGATTTAGGGTTCAGGGCAGTGCAGTGGTGTTCGGGCAGTTTAGGAGGTCATGCTGGGGGTGGTGATTTAGGGTTCAGGGCAGTGCACTGGTGATCGGGCAGTGTAGGGGGTCGTGCAGGGGGTGGTGATTTAGAGTTCAGGGCAGTGCAGTGTTGTTCGGGCAGTGCAGGGGGTGGTGTTTTAGGGTTCAGGGCACCGCAGTGGTGTTCGGGCAGTGTAGGGGGTCCTGCTGGGGGTAGTCGTTTAGGGTAGTGCAGTGGTGTTTGGGTAGTATAGGGGGTACTGCTGGCGGTAGTGTTTTAGGGTTTAGGGTAGTGCAGTGGTGTTCGGGCAGTGTAGGGGGTCATGCAGGGAGTGGTGTTTTAGGGTTTAGGGCAGTGCAGTGGTGTTCAGGCAGTGTAGGAGGTCGTGCAGAGGTGGTGTTTTTGGGTTTAGGGCAGTGGTGTTAAGGCAGTGTAGGGGGTCGTGCAGAGGGTGGTGTTTTAGGGTTTAGGTCAGTGCAGTGGTGTTCGGTCAGTGTAGGGGGTCGTGCTGGGGGTGGTGTTTTAGCGTTCAGGGCAGTGCAGTGGTGTACGGGCAGTTTAGGGGGTCCTGCAGGGGGTGGTTTGTTAGGGTTCAGGGCAGTGCAGTGGTGTTCAGGCAGTGTAGGGGGTCGTGCAGGGGGTGGTGTTTTAGGGTTTAGGGCAGTGCAGTGGTGTTCGGGCAGTGTAGGGGGTCCTGCATGGGGTGGTGTTTTAGGGTTCAGGGCAGTGCAGTGCAGTGGTGTTCAAGCAGTGTAGGGGGTCGTGCAGGGATGGTGTTTTAGTGTTTAGGGCAGTGTAGTGGTGTTCGGGAAGTGTAGGGGGTCGTGATGGGGGTGGTGTTTTAGGGTTGAGGGCAGTGCATTGGTGTTCGGGCAGTGTAGGGAGTCGTGCTGGGGGTGGTGTTTTAGGGTTCAGGGCAGTGCAGTGGTGTTCGGGCAATGTAGGGGGTCCTGCTGGGGGTAGTCATTTAGGGTAGTGAAGTGGTGTTTGGGTGGTATAGGGGGTACTGCTGGGGGTGGTGTTTTAGGGTTCAGGGTAGTGCAGTGGTGTTTGGGTAGTGTAGGGGGTCCTGCATGGGGTGGTGTTTTAGGGTGCAGTGCAGTGCAGTGGTGTTCGGGCAGTGTAGGGGGTCGTGCAGGGGGGTGGTGATTTAGGGTTCAGGGCAGTGCAGTGGTGTTCGGGCAGTTTAGGAAGTTGTGCTGGGGGTGGTGTTTTAGGGTTCAGGGCAGTGCAGTGCAGTGGTGTTCGGGCAGTGTAGGGGGTCGTGCTGGTGGTGGTGTTTTAGGGTTCGGGGCAGTGCAGTGGTGTACTGACAGTGTAGGGGGTCGTGCTGGGGGTGGTGTTTTAGCGTTCAGGGCAGTGCAGTGGTTTTCGGGCAGTGTAGGGGGTCATGCTGGGATGGTGTTTTAGGGTTCAGGGCAGTGCAGTGGTGTTCGGGCAGTGTAGGGGGTCGTGCTGGGGTGGTGTGTTAGGGTTCAGGGCAGTGCATTGGTGTTCGGGCAGTGTAGGGGGTCTTGCAGGGGGTGGAGCTTTAGGGTTTAGGGCAGTGCAGTGGTGTTCGGGCAGGGTAGGGGGTCGTGCCTGGGGTGGTGTTTTATTGTTAAGGGCAGTGCAGTGGTGTTAGGGCAGTGTAGGGGGTCGTGCAGGGGGGTGGTGTTTTAGGGTTTAGGGCAGTGCAGTGGTGTTCGGGCATTGTAGGGGGTCATGCAGGGGGTGGTGTTTTAGGGTTTAGGGCAGTGCAGTGGTGTTCGGCAGTGTAGGGGGTCATGCAAGGGGGTGGTGTTTTAGGTTTTAGGGCAGTGCAGTGGTGTTCGGGCAGTGTAGGGGTCATGCTGGGGTGGTGTGTTAGGGTTTAGGGCAGAGCAGTGGTGTTTGGGCACTGTAGGAGGTCATGCAGGGGGGTGGTGTTTTAGGGTTAAGGGCAGTGCAGTGGTGTTCTGGCAGTGTAGGGGGTCGTGCAGGGGGGTGGTGTTTAAGGGTTTAGGGCAGTGCAGTGGTGTTCGGGCAGTGTAGGGGGTCGTGCAGGGGGTGGTGTTTTAGGGTTTAGGGCAGTGCAGTGGTGTTTGGGCAGTGTAGGGGGTCGTGATAAGGGTCGTGTTTTAGGGTTTAGGGCAGTGCAGTGGTCTTTGGGTAGTGTAGGGGGTCGTGTTTTAGGGTTGTGTGTTAGGGTTTAGGGCAGTGCAGTTGTGTTCGAGTAGATGGGGGTCGTGCTGGGGGTGGTGTTTTAGGGTTTAGGGCAATGCAGTGCTGTTGGGGTAGTGTAGGGGTCGTGCTGGGGGTGGTGTTTTAGGGTTTAGGGCAGTGCATTGGTGTTTGGGCAGTGTATGGGGTCGTGCAGGGGTGGTGTTTTAGGGTTTAGGGCAGTGCAGCGGTGTTCGGGCAGTGTAGGGGGTCATGCAGGGGGTGGTGTTTTAGGGTTTAGGGCAGTGCAGTGCAGTGGTGTTCGGGCAGTGTAGGAGGTCGTGCAGGGGTGGTGTTTTTGGGTTTAGGGCAGTGGTGTTAAGGCAGTGTAGGGGGTCGTGCAGAGGGTGGTGTTTTAGGGTTTAGGGCAGTGCAGTGGTGTTCGGGCAGTGTAGGGGGTCGTGCTGGGGGTGGTGTTTTAGCGTTCAGGGCAGTGCAATGGTGTACGGGCAGTGTAGGGGGTCCTGCAGGGGGTGGTTTTTTAGGGTTTAGGGCAGTGCAGTGGTGTTCAGGCAGTGTAGGGGGTCGTGCTGGGTGGTGTTTTAGGGTTCAGGGCAGTGCAGTGGTGTTCGGGCAGTGTAGGAGGGCGTGCTGGGGGTGGTGTTTTAGGGTTCAGGGCAGTGCAGTGCAGTGGTGTTTGGGCAGTGTAGGGAGTCATGCAGCTGGTGGAGCTTTAGGGATTAGGGCAGTGCAGTTGTGTTTGGGCAGGGTATGGGGTCATGCAGGGGGTGGTGTTTTATGGTTTAGGGCAGTGCAGTGGTGTTAGGGCAGTGTAGGGGGTCGTGCAGGGAGGTGGTGTTTTAGGGTTTAGGGCAGTGCAGTGGTGTTCGGGCAGTGTAGGGGTCATGCTGGGGTGGTGTTTTAGGGTTTAGGGTAGAGGAGTGGTGTTTGGGCAGTGTAGGGGGTCGTGCTGGGGTGGTGTTTTAGGGTTTAGGGTAGGGCAGTGGTGTTCGGGCAGTGTTGGGAGTCGTGCAGGGGGGTGGTGTTTTAGGGTTAAGGGCAGTGCAGTGGTGTTCTGGCAGTGTAGGGGGTCGTTCAGGGGGGTGGTGTTTAAGGGTTTAGGGCAGTGCAGTAGTGTTCGGGCAGTGTAGGGGGTCGTGCAGGGGGTGGTGTTTTAGGGTTGAGGGCAGTGCAGTGGTGTTCTGGCAGTGTAGGGGGTGGTGCGGGAGGGGTGGTGTTTTAGGCTTTAGGGCAGTGCAGTGGTATTCGGGCAGTGCAGGGGGTCGTGTAGGGGGTGGTGTTTTAGGGTTTAAGGCAGTGCAGTGGTGTTCGGGCAGTATAGGGGGTCGTGCTAAGGGTCGTGTTTTAGGGTTTAGGGCAGTGCAGTGGTCTTTGGGTAGTGTAGGAGGTCGTGTTTTAGGGGTGTGTGTTAGGGTTTAGGGCAGTGCAGTTGTGTTCGAGTAGATAGGGGTCGTGCTGGGGGTGGTGTTTTAGGGTTTAGGGCAGTGCAGTGCTGTTGAGGTAGTGTAGGGGGTCATGCTGGGGGTGGTGTTTTAGGGTTTAGGGCAGTTCATTGGTGTTTGGGCAGTGTATGGGGTCGTGCAGGGGGTGGTGTTTCAGGGTTTAGGGCAGTGCAGTGGTGTTCGGGCAGTGTAGGGGGTCGTGCAGGGGGGTGGTGATTTAGGGTTCAGGGCAGTGCAGTGGTGTTCGGGCAGTTTAGGAAGTTATGCTGGGGTGGTGTTTTAGGGTTCAGGGCAGTGCAGTGGTGTTCGGGCAGTGTAGGGGGTCGTGCTGGGGGTGGTGTTTTAGGGTTTAGGGCAGTGCAGTGTGTACTGACAGTGTAGGGGGTCGTGCTGGGGGTGGTGTTTTAGGGTTCAGGGCAGTGCAGTGGTGTTCGGGCAGTGTAGGGGGTCATGCTGGGATGGTGTTTTAGGGTTCAGGGCAGTGCAGTGGTGTTCGGGCAGTGTAGGGGGTCGTGCTGGGGTGGTGTTTTAGGGTTCAGGGCAGTGCAGTGGTGTTTGGGCAGTGTAGGGGGGCGTGCTGGGGGTGGTGTTTTAGGGTTCAGGGCAGTGCAGTGCAGTGGTGTTTGGGCAGTGTAGGGAGTCATGCAGGGGTGGAGCTTTAGGGTTTAGGGCAGAGCAGTGGTGTTTGGGCAGGGTAGGGGGTCGTGCAGGAGGTGGTGTTTTATGGTTTAGGGCAGTGCAGTGGTGTTAGGGCAGTGTAGGGGGTCGTGCAGGGGGGTGGTGTTTTAGGGTTTAGGGCAGTGCAGTAGTGTTCGGGCATTGTAGGGGGTCATGCAGGGGGTGGTGTTTTAGGGTTTAGGGCAGTGCAGTGGTGTTCGGCAGTGTAGGGAGTCGTGCAAGGGGGTGGTGTTTTAGGTTTTAGGGCAGAGCAGTGGTGTTTGGGCAGTGTAGGGGGTCGTGCTGGGGTGGTGTTTTAGGGTTCAGGGCAGTGCAGTGCAGTGGTGTTTGGGCAGTGTAGGGAGTCATGCAGGGGGTGGAGCTTTAGGGTTTAGGGCAGTGCAGTGGTGTCTGGGCAGGGTAGGGGGTCGTGCAAGAGGTGGTGTTTAAGGGTTTAGGGCAGTGCAGTAGTGTTCGGGCAGTGCAGGGGGTCGTGCAGGGGGTGGTGTTTTAGGGTTGAGGGCAGTGCAGTGGTGTTCGGGCAGTGTAGGGGGCCGTGCAGGGGGTGGTGTTTTAGGGTTTAGGGCAGTGCAGTGGTGTTCGGGCAGTGTTGGGAGTCGTGCAGGGGGGTGGTGTTTTAGGGTTTAGGGCAGTGCAGTCGTATTTGAGCAGTGCAGTGGGTCATGTAGGGGGTGGTGTTTTAAGGTTTAAGGCAGTGCAGTGGTGTTCTGGCAGTGTAGGGGGTCGTGCTAAGGGTCGTGTTTTAGGGTTTAGTGCAGTGCAGTGGTCTTTGGGTAGTGTGGGGGGTCGTGTTTTAGGGTTGTGTGTTAGGGTTTAGGGCAGTGCAGTTGTGTTCGAGTAGATAGAGGTCATGCTGGGGGTGGTGTTTTAGGGTTTAGGGCAGTGCCGTGGTGTTCAGGCAGTGTAGGGGGTCCTGCAGGGGGTGGTGTTTTAGGGTTTAGGGCAGTGCAGTGGTGTTCGGGCAGTGTAGGGGGTCGTGCAGGTGGGTGGTGATTTATGGTTCAGGGCAGTGCAGTGGTGTTCGGGCAGTTTAGGAGGTCATGCTGGGGGTGGTGATTTAGGGTTCAGGGCAGTGCAGTGGTGATCGGGCAGTGTAGGGGGTCGTGCAGGGGGTGGTGATTAAGGGTTCAGGGCAGTGCAGTGTTGTTCGGGCAGTGTAGGGGGTCGTGCAGGGGGTGGTGTTTTAGGGTTCAGGGCACCGCAGTGGTGTTCGGGCAGCGAGGGGGTCGTGCTGGGGGTGGTGTTTTAGGGTTCAGTGCAGTGGTGTTAGGGCAGTGTAGGGGGTCGTGCAGGGGGTGGTGTTTTAGGGTTCAGGGCAGTACAGTGGTGTTCGGGCAGTGTAGGGGTTCCTGCTGGGGGTAGTCGTTTAGGGTAGTGCAGTGGTGTTTGGGTAGTGTAGGGGGTCGTGCTGGGGGTAGTGTTTTAGGGTTTAGGGTAGTGCAGTGGTGTTTGTGTAGTGTAGGGGGTCGTGCAGGGGGTGGTGTTTTAGGGTTTAGGGCAGAGAAGTGGTGTTCGGGCAGTGTAGGTGGTCATGCAGGGGGTGGTGATTTAGGGTTCAGGGCAGTGCAGTGGTGTTCAGGCAGTTTAGGAGGTCATTCTTGGGGTGGTGTTTTAGGGTTCAGGGCAGTGCAGTGGTGTTGGGGCAGTGTAGGGGGTCCTGCATGGGGTGGTGTTTTAGGGTTCAGGGCAGTGCAGTGGTGTTCGGGCAGTGTAGGGGGTCATGCAGGGGGTGGTGTTTTAGTGTTTAGGGCAGTGTAGTGGTGTTCGGGCAGTGTACGGGGTCGTGCAGGGGGTTGTGTTTTAGGGTTTAGGGCAGTGCAGTGGTGTTCGGGCAGTGTAGGGGGTCGTGTTTTAGGGTTTAGGGCAGTGCAGTAGTGTTTGGGCATTGTAGGGGGTCATGCAGAGGGGTGGTGTTTTATGGTTCTGGGCAGTGCAGTGGTGATCGGGCAGTGTAGGGGGTTGTGCAGGGGGATGGTGTTTTAGGGTTCAGGGCAGTGCAGTGGTGTTCGGGCAGTGTAGGGGGTCGTGCAGGGGGGTGGTGATTTAGGGTTCAGGGCAGTGCAGTGGTGTTCGGGCAGTTTAGGAAGTTATGCTGGGGGTGGTGTTTGAGGGTTCAGGGCAGTGCAGTGGTATTCGGGCAGTGTAGGGGGTCGTGCTGGGGGTGGTGTTTTAGGGTTCAGGGCAGTGCAGTGTGTACTGACAGTGTAGGGGGTCGTGCTGGGGGTGGTGTTTTAGGGTTCAGGGCAGTGCGGTGGTGTTCGGGCAGTGTAGGGGGTCATGCTGGGATGGTGTTTTAGGGTTCAGTGCAGTGCAGTGGTGTTCGGGCAGTGTAGGGGGTCGTGCTGGGGTGGTGTTTTAGGGTTCAGGGCAGTGCAGTGGTGTTCGGGCAGTGTAGGGGGGCGTGCTGGGGGTGGTGTTTTATGGTTTAGGGCAGTGCAGTGGTGTTAAGGCAGTGTAGGGGGTCGTGCAGCGGGGTGGTATTTTAGGGTTTAGGGCAGTGCAGTAGTGTTTGGGCATTGTAGCGGGTCATGCAGGGGGTGGTGTTTTAGGGTTTAGGGCAGTGCAGTGGTGTTCGGCAGTGTAGGGAGTCGTGCAAGGGGGGGGGGTTTTAGGGCAGAGCAGTGGTGTTTGGGCAGTGTAGGGGGTCGTGCTGGGGTGGTGTTTTAGGGTTTAGGGTAGGGCAGTGGTGTTCGGGCAGTGTTGGGATTCGTGCAGGGGGGTGGTGTTTTAGGGTTAAGGGCAGTGCAGTGGTGTTCTGGCAGTGTAGGGGGTCGTGCAGGGGGGTGGTGTTTTAGGGTTGAGGGCAGTGCAGTGGTGTTCGGGCAGTGTAGGGGGTCGTGCAGGGGGTGGTGTTTTAGGGTTTAGGGCAGTGCAGTGGTGTTCGGGCAGTGTAGGGGGTCGTGCTAAGGGTCGTGTTTTAGGGTTCAGTGCAGTGCAGAGGTCTTTGGGTAGTGTGGGGGGTCGTGTTTTAGGGTTGTGTGTTAGGGTTTAGGGCAGTGCAGTTGTGTTCGAGTAGATAGGGGTTATGCTGGGGGTGGTGTTTTAGGGTTTAGGGCAGTGCAGTGGTGTTCAGGCAGTGTAGGGGGTCATGCAGGGGGTGGTGTTTTAGGGTTTAGGGCAGTGCAGTGGTGTTCGGGCAGTGTAGGGGGTCGTGCAGGTGGGTGGTGATTTAGGGTTCAGGGCAGTGCAGTGGTGTTCGGGCAGTTTAGGAGGTCATGCTGGGGGTGGTGATTTAGGGTTCAGGGCAGTGCACTGGTGATCGGGCAGTGTAGGGGGTCGTGCAGGGGGTGGTGATTTAGAGTTCAGGGCAGTGCAGTGTTGTTCGGGCAGTGTAGGGGGTCGTGCAGGGGGTGGTGTTTTAGGGTTCAGGGCACCGCAGTGGTGTTCGGGCAGTGTAGGGGGTCCTGCTGGGGGTAGTCGTTTAGGGTAGTGCAGTGGTGTTTGGGTAGTATAGGGGGTACTGCTGGCGGTAGTGTTTTAGGGTTTAGGGTAGTGCAGTGGTGTTCGGGCAGTGTAGGGGGTCATGCAGGGAGTGGTGTTTTAGGGTTTAGGGCAGTGCAGTGGTGTTCAGGCAGTGTAGGAGGTCGTGCAGAGGTGGTGTTTTTGGGTTTAGGGCAGTGGTGTTAAGGCAGTGTAGGGGGTCGTGCAGAGGGTGGTGTTTTAGGGTTTAGGTCAGTGCAGTGGTGTTCGGTCAGTGTAGGGGGTCATGCTGGGGGTGGTGTTTTAGCGTTCAGGGCAGTGCAGTGGTGTACGGGCAGTTTAGGGGGTCCTGCAGGGGGTGGTTTGTTAGGGTTCAGGGCAGTGCAGTGGTGTTCAGGCAGTGTAGGGGGTCGTGCAGGGGGTGGTGTTTTAGGGTTTAGGGCAGTGCAGTGGTGTTCGGGCAGTGTAGGGGGTCCTGCATGGGGTGGTGTTTTAGGGTTCAGGGCAGTGCAGTGCAGTGGTGTTCAAGCAGTGTAGGGGGTCGTGCAGGGATGGTGTTTTAGTGTTTAGGGCAGTGTAGTGGTGTTCGGGAAGTGTAGGGGGTCGTGCTGGGGGTGGTGTTTTAGGGTTGAGGGCAGTGCATTGGTGTTCGGGCAGTGTAGGGGGTCGTGCTGGGGGTGGTGTTTTAGGGTTCAGGGCAGTGCAGTGGTGTTCGGGCAATGTAGGGGGTCCTGCTGGGGGTAGTCATTTAGGGTAGTGAAGTGGTGTTTGGGTGGTATAGGGGGTACTGCTGGGGGTGGTGTTTTAGGGTTCAGGGTAGTGCAGTGGTGTTTGGGTAGTGTAGGGGGTCCTGCATGGGGTGGTGTTTTAGGGTGCAGTGCAGTGCAGTGGTGTTCGGGCAGTGTAGGGGGTCGTGCAGGGGGGTGGTGATTTAGGGTTCAGGGCAGTGCAGTGGTGTTCGGGCAGTTTAGGAAGTTGTGCTGGGGGTGGTGTTTTAGGGTTCAGGGCAGTGCAGTGGTGTTCGGGCAGTGTAGGGGGTCGTGCTGGTGGTGGTGTTTTAGGGTTCGGGGCAGTGCAGTGGTGTACTGACAGTGTAGGGGGTCGTGCTGGGGGTGGTGTTTTAGCGTTCAGGGCAGTGCAGTGGTGTTCGGGCAGTGTAGGGGGTCATGCTGGGATGGTGTTTTAGGGTTCAGGGCAGTGCAGTGGTGTTCGGGCAGTGTAGGGGGTCGTGCTGGGGTGGTGTGTTAGGGTTCAGGGCAGTGCATTGGTGTTCGGGCAGTGTAGGGGGTCTTGCAGGGGGTGGAGCTTTAGGGTTTAGGGCAGTGCAGTGATGTTCGGGCAGGGTAGGGGGTCGTGCCTGGGGTGGTGTTTTATTGTTAAGGGCAGTGCAGTGGTGTTAGGGCAGTGTAGGGGGTCGTGCAGGGGGGTGGTGTTTTACGGTTTAGGGCAGTGCAGTGGTGTTCGGGCATTGTAGGGGGTCATGCAGGGGGTGGTGTTTTAGGGTTTAGGGCAGTGCAGTGGTGTTCGGCAGTGTAGGGGGTCATGCAAGGGGGTGGTGTTTTAGGTTTTAGGGCAGTGCAGTGGTGTTCGGGCAGTGTAGGGGTCATGCTGGGGTGGTGTGTTAGGGTTTAGGGCAGAGCAGTGGTGTTTGGGCACTGTAGGAGGTCATGCAGGGGGGTGGTGTTTTAGGGTTAAGGGCAGTGCAGTGGTGTTCTGGCAGTGTAGGGGGTCGTGCAGGGGGTGGTGTTTAAGGGTTTAGGGCAGTGCAGTGGTGTTCGGGCAGTGTAGGGGGTCGTGCAGGGGGTGGTATTTTAGGGTTTAGGGCAGTGCAGTGGTGTTTGGGCAGTGTAGGGGGTCGTGATAAGGGTCGTGTTTTAGGGTTTAGGGCAGTGCAGTGGTCTTTGGGTAGTGTAGGGGGTCGTGTTTTAGGGTTGTGTGTTAGGGTTTAGGGCAGTGCAGTTGTGTTCGAGTAGATGGGGGTCGTGCTGGGGGTGGTGTTTTAGGGTTTAGGGCAATGCAGTGCTGTTGGGGTAGTGTAGGGGTCGTGCTGGGGGTGGTGTTTTAGGGTTTAGGGCAGTGCATTGGTGTTTGGGCAGTGTATGGGGTCGTGCAGGGGTGGTGTTTTAGGGTTTAGGGCAGTGCAGCGGTGTTCGGGCAGTGTAGGGGGTCATGCAGGGGGTGGTGTTTTAGGGTTTAGGGCAGTGCAGTGCAGTGGTGTTCGGGCAGTGTAGGAGGTCGTGCAGGGGTGGTGTTTTTGGGTTTAGGGCAGTGGTGTTAAGGCAGTGTAGGGGGTCGTGCAGAGGGTGGTGTTTTAGGGTTTAGGGCAGTGCAGTGGTGTTCGGGCAGTGTAGGGGGTCGTGCTGGGGGTGGTGTTTTAGCGTTCAGGGCAGTGCAATGGTGTACGGGCAGTGTAGGGGGTCCTGCAGGGGGTGGTTTTTTAGGGTTTAGGGCAGTGCAGTGGTGTTCAGGCAGTGTAGGGGGTCGTGCTGGGGTGGTGTTTTAGGGTTCAGGGCAGTGCAGTGGTGTTCGGGCAGTGTAGGAGGGCGTGCTGGGGGTGGTGTTTTAGGGTTCAGGGCAGTGCAGTGGTGTTTGGGCAGTGTAGGGGGTCTTGCAGGGGGTGGAGCTTTAGGGTTTAGGGCAGTGCAGTGGTGTTCGGGCAGGGTAGGGGGTTGTGCAAGGGGTGGTGTTTTAGCGTTCAGGGCAGTGCAGTGGTGTTCTGGCAGTGTAGGGGGTTGTGCAGGGGGGTGGTTTTTAAGGGTTTAGGGCAGTGCAGTAGTGTTCGGGCAGTGCAGGGGGTCGTGCTGGGGTGGTGTTTTAGGGTTTAGGGTAGGGCAGTGGTGTTCGGGCAGTGTTGGGAGTCGTGCAGGGGGGTGGTGTTTTAGGGTTTAGGGCAGTGCAGTGGTGTTCGGGCAGTGTTGGGAGTCGTGCAAGGGGTGGTGTTTTAGGCTTTAGGGCAGTGCAGTGGTATTCGGGCAGTGCAGGGGGTCGTGTAGGGGTGGTGTTTTAGGTTTAAGGCAGTGCAGTGGTGTTCGGGCAGTGTAGGGGGTCGTGCTAAGGGTCGTGTTTTAGGGTTTAGTGCAGTGCAGTGGTCTTTGGGTAGTGTAGGGGGTCGTGTTTTAGGGTTGTGTGTTAGGGTTTAGGGCAGTGCAGTTGTGTTTGAGTAGATAGGGGTCGTGCTGGGGGTGGTGTTTTAGGGTTTAGGGCAGTGCAGTGCTGTTGGGGTAGTGTAGGGGGTCGTGCTGGGGGTGGTGTTTTAGGGTTTAGGGCAGTGCATTGGTGTTTGGGCAGTGTATGGGGTCGTGCAGGGGGTGGTGTTTTAGGGTTTAGGGCAGTGCAGTGGTGTTCAGGCAATGTAGGGGGTCATGCAGGGGGTGGTATTTTAGGGTTTAGGGCAGTGCAGTGGTGTTCGGGCAGTGTAGGAGGTCGTGCAGGTGGGTGGTGATTTAGGGTGCAGGGCAGTGCAGTGGTGTTCGGGCAGTTTAGGAGGTCATGCTGGGGGTGGTGATTTAGGGTTCAGCGCAGTGCAGTGGTGATCGGGCAGTGTAGGGGGTCGAGCAGGGGGTGGTGATTTAGGGTTCAGGGCAGTGCAGTGTTGTTCGGGCAGTGTAGGGTGTCGTGCAGGGGGTGGTGTTTTAGGGTTCAGGGCACTGCAGTGGTGTTCGGGCAGTGTAGGGGGTCGTGCTGGGGGTGGTGTTTTAGGGTTCAGGGCAGTGCAGTGGTGTTCGGGCAGTGTAGGGGGTCCTGCTGCGGGTAGTCGTTTAGGGTAGTGCAGTGGTGTTTGGGTAGTATAGGGGGTACTGCTGGGGGTAGTGTTTTAGGGTTTAGGGTAGTGCAGTGGTGTTCGGGCAGTGTAGGGGGTCATGCAGGGAGTGGTGTTTTAGGGTTTAGGGCAGTGCAGTGGTGTTCGGGCGGTGTAGGAGGTCGTGCAGGGGTGGTGTTTTTGGGTTTAGGGCAGTGGTGTTAAGGCAGTGTAGGGGGTCATGCAGAGGGTGGTGTTTTAGGGTTTAGGGCAGTGCAGTGGTGTTCGGGCAGTGTAGGGGGTCATGCTGGGGGTGGTGTTTTAGCGTTCAGGGCAGTGCAGTGGTGTACGGGCAGTTTAGGGGGTCCTGCAGGGGGTGGTTTTTTAGGGTTAAGGGCATTGCAGTGGTGTTCAGGCAGTGTAGGGGGTCGTGCAGGGGGTGGTGTTTTAGGGTTTAGGGCAGTGCAGTGGTGTTCGGGCAGTGTAGGGGGTCCTGCATGGGGTAGTGTTTCAGGGTTCAGGGCAGTGCAGTGCAGTGTTGTTCAAGCAGTGTAGGGGGTCGTGCAGGGGGTGGTGTTTTAGTGTTTAGGGCAGTGTAGTGGTGTCCGGGCAGTGTAGGGGGTCGTGCTGGGGGTGGTGTTTTAGGGTTCAGGGCAGTGCAGTGGTGTTCGGGCAGTGTAGGGGGTCCTGCTGGGGGTAGTCGTTTAGGGTAGTGAAGTGGTGTTTGGGTAGTATAGGGGTACTGCTGGGGGTAGTGTTTTAGGGTTTAGGGTAGTGCAGTGGTGTTTGGGTAGTGTAGGGGGTCGTGCTGGGGGTAGTGTTTTAGGGTTTAGGATAGTGCAGTGGTGTTTGTGTAGTGTAGGGGGTCGTGCAGGGGGTGGTGTTTTAGGGTTCAGGGCAGTGCAGTGGTGTTCAGGCAGTTTAGGAGGTCATTCTGGGGGTGGTGTTTTAGGGTTCAGGGAAGTGCAGTGGTGTTCGGGCAGTGTAGGGGGTCCTGCATGGGGTGGTGTTTTAGGGTTCAGGGCAGTGCAGTGGTGTTCGGGCAGTGTAGGGGGTCGTGCAGGGGCTGGTGTTTTAGTGTTTAGGGCAGTGTAGTGTTGTTCGGGCAGTGTAGGGGGTCGCGCAGGGGGTTGTGTTTTAGGGTTTAGGGCAGTGCAGTGGTGTTCAGGCGGTGTAGGGGGTCGTGTTTTAGGGTTTAGGGCAGTGCAGTAGTGTTTGGGCATTGTAGGGGGTCATGCAGAGGGGTGGTGTTTTAGGCTTCTGGGCAGTGCAGTGGTGTTCGGGCAGTGTAGGGGGTCGTGCAGGGGGATGGTGTTTTAGGGTTTAGGGCAGTGCAGTGGTCTTCGGGCAGTGTAGGGGGTCGTGCAGGGGGTGGTGATTTAGGGTTCATGGCAGTGCAGTGGTGTTCGGGCAGTTTAGAAAGTTGTGCTGGGGGTGGTGTTTTAGGGTTCAGCGCAGTGCAGTGGTGTTCGGGCAGTGTAGGGGGTCATGCTGGGGGTGGTGTTTTAGGGTTCAGGGCAGTGCAGTGGTGTACTGACAGTGTAGGGGGTCGTGCTGGGGGTGGTTTAAGGTTCAGGGCAGTGCAGTGGTGTTCGGGCAGTGTAGGGTGTTGTGCTGGGATGGTGTTTTAGGGTTCAGGGCAGTGCAGTGGTGTTCGGGCAGTGTAGGGGGTCGTGCTGGGGTGGTGTTTTAGGGTTCAGGGCAGTGCAGTGGTGTTCGGGCAGTGTAGGAGAGCGTGCTGGGAGTGGTGTTTTAGGGTTCAGGGCAGTGCAGTGGTGTTTGGGCAGTGTAGGGGGTCTTGCAGGGGGTGGAGCTTTAGGGTTTAGGGCAGTGCAGTGGTGTTCGGGCAGGGTAGGGGAGTGTGCTGGGGGTGGTGTTTTAGGGTTCAGGGCAGTGCAGTGGTGTTTGGGCAGTGTAGGGAGTCATGCAGCTGGTGGAGCTTTAGGGTTTAGGGCAGTGCAGTTGTGTTCGGGCAGGGTAGGGGGTCATGCAGGGGGTGGTGTTTTATGGGTTAGGGCAGTGCAGTGGTGTTAGGGCAGTGTAGGGGGTCGTGCAGGGGGGTGGTGTTTTAGGGGTTAGGGCAGTGCAGTGGTGTTCGGGCATTGTAGGGGGTCATGCAGGGGGTGGTGTTTTAGGGTTTAGGGCAGTGCAGTGGTGTTCGGCAGTGTAGGGGGTCGTGCAAGGGGGTGGTGTTTTAGGGTTTAGGGCAGTGCAGTGGTGTTCGGGCAGTGTTGGGAGTCGTGCGGGGGGGTGGTGTTTTAGGCTTTAGGGCAGTGCAGTGGTATTCGGGCAGTGCAGGGGGTCGTGTAGGGGGTGGTGTTTTAGGGTTTAAGGCAGTGCAGTGGTGTTCGGGCAGTGTAGGGGGTCGTGCTAAGGGTCGTGTTTTAGGGTTTAGGGCAGTGCAGTGGTCTTTGGGTAGTGTAGGTCGTGTTTTAGGGGTGTGTGTTAGGGTTTAGGGCAGTGCAGTGCTGTTGGGGTAGTGTAGGGGGTCATGCTGGGGGTGGTGTTTTAGGGTTTAGGGCAGTGCATTGGTGTTTGGGCAGTGTATGGGGTCGTGCAGGGGGTGGTGTTTCAGGGTTTAGGGCAGTGCAGTGGTGTTCGGGCAGTGTAGGGGGTCATGCAGGGGGTGGTGTTTTAGGGTTTAGGGCAGTGCAGTGGTGTTCAGGCAGTGTAGGAGGTTGTGCAGGTGGGTGGTGATTTAGGGTTCAGGGCAGTGCAGTGGTGTTTGGGCAGTTTAGGAGGTCGTGCTGGGGTGGTGATTTAGGGTTCAGGGCAGTGCAGTGGTGTTCGGGCAGTGTAGGGGGTCGTACAGGTGGTGGTGATTTAGGGTTCAGGGCAGTGCAGTGTTCGGGCAGTGTAGGGGGTCGTGCAGGGGGTGGAGTTTTAGGGTTCAGGGCAGTGCAGTGGTGTTCGGGCAGTGTAGGGGTTGTGCTGGGGGTGGTGTTTTAGGGTTCAGGGCAGTGCAGTGGTGTTCGGGCAGTGTAGGGGGTCCTGCTGGGGGTAGTCGTTTAGGGTAGTGCAGTGGTGTTTGGGTAGTATAGGGGGTACTGCTGGGGGTAGTGTTTTAGGGTTTAGGGTAGAGGAGTGGTGTTTGGGTAGTGTAGGGGGTCGTGCTGGGGGTAGTGTTTTAGGGTTTAGGGTAGTGCAGTGGTGTTTGTGTAGTGTAGGGGGTCGTGCAGGGGGTGGTGTTTTAGGGTTTAGGGCAGTGCAGTGGTGTTTGGGCAGTGTAGGTGGTCGTGCAGGGGGTGGTGATTTAGGGTTCAGGGCAGTGCAGTGGTGTTCAGGCAGTTTAGGAGGTCATTCTGGGGGTGGTGTTTTAGGGTTCAGGGCAGTGCAGTGGTGTTCGGGCAGTGTAGGGGGTCGTGCAGGGGGATAGAGTTTTAGGGTTCAGGGCAGTGCAGTGGTGTTCGGGCAGTGTAGGGGGTCGTGCAGGGGGGTGGTGATTTAGGGTTCAGGGCAGTGCAGTGGTGTTCGGGCAGGGTAGGGGTTCATGCCGGGGGTGGTGTTTTATGGTTTAGGGCAGTGCAGTGGTGTTAGGGCAGTGTAGGGGGTCGTGCAAGGGGGTGGTGTTTTAGGGTTTAGGGCAGTGCAGTGGTGTTCGGGCATTGTAGGGGGTCATGCAGGGGGTGGTGTTTTAGGGTTTAGGGCAGTGCAGTGTTGTTCGGCAGTGTAGGGGGTCGTGCAAGGGGGTGGTGTTTTAGGGTTCAGGGCAGTGCAGTGGTGTTCGGGCAGTGTAGGGGGTCGTGCAGGGGCTGGTGTTTTAGTGTTTAGGGCAGTGTAGTGGTGTTCGGGCAGTGTAGGGGGTCGCGCAGGGGGTTGTGTTTTAGGGTTTAGGGCAGTGCAGTGGTGTTCAGGCGGTGTAGGGGGTCGTGTTTTAGGGTTTAGGGCAGTGCAGTAGTGTTTGGGCATTGTAGGGGGTCATGCAGAGGGGTGGTGTTTTAGGGTTCTGGGCAGTGCAGTGGTGTTCGGGCAGTGTAGGGGGTCGTGCAGGGGGATGGTGTTTTAGGGTTTAGGGCAGTGCAGTGGTCTTCGGGCAGTGTAGGGGGTCGTGCAGGGGGTGGTGATTTAGGGTTCATGGCAGTGCAGTGGTGTTCGGGCAGTTTAGAAAGTTGTGCTGGGGGTGGTGTTTTAGGGTTCAGCGCAGTGCAGTGGTGTTCGGGCAGTGTAGGGGGTCATGCTGGGGGTGGTGTTTTAGGGTTCAGGGCAGTGCAGTGGTGTACTGACAGTGTAGGGGGTCGTGCTGGGGGTGGTTTAAGGTTCAGGGCAGTGCAGTGGTGTTCGGGCAGTGTAGGGTGTTGTGCTGGGATGGTGTTTTAGGGTTCAGGGCAGTGCAGTGGTGTTTGGGCAGTGTAGGGGGTCGTGCTGGGGTGGTGTTTTAGGGTTCAGGGCAGTGCAGTGGTGTTCGGGCAGTGTAGGAGAGTGTGCTGGGAGTGGTGTTTTAGGGTTCAGGGCAGTGCAGTGGTGTTTGGGCAGTGTAGGGGGTCTTGCAGGGGGTGGAGCTTTAGGGTTTAGGGCAGTGCAGGGGTGTTCGGGCAAGGTAGGGGAGTGTGCTGGGGGTGGTGTTTTAGGGTTCAGGGCAGTGCAGTGGTGTTTGGGCAGTGTAGGGAGTCATGCAGCTGGTGGAGCTTTAGGGTTCAGGGCAGTGCAGTGTTCGGGCAGGGTAGGGGGTCATGCAGGGGGTGGTGTTTTATGGGTTAGGGCAGTGAAGTGGTGTTAGGGCAGTGTAGGGGGTCGTGCAGGGGGGTGGTGTTTTAGGGATTAGGGCAGTGCAGTGGTGTTCGGGCATTGTAGGGGGTCATGCAGGGGGTGGTGTTTTAGGGTTTAGGGCAGTGCAGTGGTGTTCGGCAGTGTAGGGGGTCGTGCAAGGGGGTGGTGTTTTAGGGTTTAGGGCAGTGCAGTGGTGTTCGGGCAGTGTTGGGAGTCGTGCGGGGGGGTGGTGTTTTAGGCTTTAGGGCAGTGCAGTGGTATTCGGGCAGTGCAGGGGGTCGTGTTGGGGGTGGTGTTTTAGGGTTTAAGGCAGTGCAGTGGTGTTCGGGCAGTGTAGGGGGTCGTGCTAAGGGTCGTGTTTTAGGGTTTAGGGCAGTGCAGTGGTCTTTGGGTAGTGTAGGTCGTGTTTTAGGGGTGTGTGTTAGGGTTTAGGGCAGTGCAGTGCTGTTGAGGTAGTGTAGGGGGTCATGCTGGGGGTGGTGTTTTAGGGTTTAGGGCAGTGCATTGGTGTTTGGGCAGTGTATGGGGTCGTGCAGGGGGTGGTGTTTCAGGGTTTAGGGCAGTGCAGTGGTGTTCGGGCAGTGTAGGGGGTCATGCAGGGGGTGGTGTTTTAGGGTTTAGGGCAGTGCAGTGGTGTTCGGGCAGTGTAGGAGGTTGTGCAGGTGGGTGGTGATTTAGGGTTCAGGGCAGTGCAGTGGTGTTTGGGCAGTTTAGGAGGTCGTGCTGGGGTGGTGATTTAGGGTTCATGGTAGTGCAGTGGTGTTCGGGCAGTGTAGGGGGTCGTACAGGTGGTGGTGATTTAGGGTTCAGGGCAGTGCAGTGTTCGGGCAGTGTAGGGGGTCGTGCAGGGGGTGGAGTTTTAGGGTTCAGGGCAGTGCAGTGGTGTTCGGGCAGTGTAGGGGTTGTGCTGGGGGTGGTGTTTTAGGGTTCAGGGCAGTGCAGTGGTGTTCGGGCAGTGTAGGGGGTCCTGCTGGGGGTAGTCGTTTAGGGTAGTGCAGTGGTGTTTGGGTAGTATAGGGGGTACTGCTGGGGGTAGTGTTTTAGGGTTTAGGGTAGTGGAGTGGTGTTTGGGTAGTGTAGGGGGTCGTGCTGGGGGTAGTGTTTTAGGGTTTAGGGTAGTGCAGTGGTGTTTGTGTAGTGTAGGGGGTCATGCAGGGGGTGGTGTTTTAGGGTTTAGGGCAGTGCAGTGGTGTTTGGGCAGTGTAGGTGGTCGTGCAGGGGGGTGGTGATTTAGGGTTCAGGGCAGTGCAGTGGTGTTCAGGCAGTTTAGGAGGTCATTCTGGGGGTGGTGTTTTAGGGTTCAGGGCAGTGCAGTGGTGTTCGGGCAGTGTAGGGGGTCGTGCAGGGGGTGGAGTTTTAGGGTTCAGGGCAGTGCAGTGGTGTTCGGGCAGTGTAGGGGTTGTGCTGGGGGTGGTGATTTAGGGTTCAGGGCAGTGCAGTGGTGTTCGGGCAGGGTAGGGGTTCATGCAGGGGGTGGTGTTTTATGGTTTAGGGCAGTGCAGTGGTGTTAGGGCAGTGTAGGGGGTCGTGCAAGGGGGTGGTGTTTTAGGGTTTAGGGCAGTGCAGTGGTGTTCGGGCATTGTAGGGGGTCATGCAGGGGGTGGTGTTTTAGGGTTTAGGGCAGTGCAGTGTTGTTCGGCAGTGTAGGGGGTCGTGCAAGGGGGTGGTGTTTTAGGTTTTAGGGCAGTGCACTGGTATTCGGGCAGTGTAGGGGTCATGCTGGGGTGGTGTTTTAGGGTTTAGGGTAGAGCAGTGGTGTTTGGGCAGTGTAGGGGGTCGTGCTGGCGTGGTGTTTTAGGGTTTAGGGTAGGGCAGTGGTGTTTGGGCAGTGTTGGGAGTCGTGCAGGGGGTGGTGTTTTAGGGTTTAGGGCAGTGCAGTGGTGTTCGGGCAGTGTTGGGAGTCGTGCGGGAGGGTGGTGTTTTAGGCTTTAGGGCAGTGCAGTGGTATTCGGGCAGTGCAGGGGGTCGTGTAGGGGGTGGTGTTTTAGGGTTTAAGGCAGTGCAGTGGTGTTCGGGCAGTGTAGGGGGTCGTCCTAAGGGTCGTGTTTTAGGGTTTAGGGCAGTGCAGTGGTCTTTGGGTAGTGTAGGTCGTGTTTTAGGGGTGTGTGTTAGGGTTTAGGGCAGTGCAGTGCTGTTGGGGTAGTGTAGGGGGTCATGCTGGGGGTGGTGTTTTAGGGTTTAGGGCAGTGCATTGGTGTTTGGGCAGTGTATGGGGTCGTGCAGGGGGTGGTGTTTCAGGGTTTAGGGCAGTGCAGTGGTGTTCGGGCAGTGTAGGGGGTCATGCAGGGGGTGGTGTTTTAGGGTTTAGGGCAGTGCAGTGGTGTTCGGGCAGTGTAGGAGGTTGTGCAGGTGGGTGGTGATTTAGGGTTCAGGGCAGTGCAGTGGTGTTTGGGCAGTTTAGGAGGTCGTGCTGGGGTGGTGATTTAGGGTTCAGGGCAGTGCAGTGGTGTTCGGGCAGTGTAGGGGGTCGTACAGGTGGTGGTGATTTAGGGTTCAGGGCAGTGCAGTGTTCGGGCAGTGTAGGGGGTCGTGCAGGGGGTGGAGTTTTAGGGTTCAGGGCAGTGCAGTGGTGTTCGGGCAGTGTAGGGGTTGTGCTGGGGGTGGTGTTTTAGGGTTCAGGGCAGTGCAGTGGTGTTCGGGCAGTGTAGGGGGTCCTGCTGGGGGTAGTCGTTTAGGGTAGTGCAGTGGTGTTTGGGTAGTATATGGGGTACTGCTGGGGGTAGTGTTTTAGGGTTTAGGGTAGTGGAGTGGTGTTTGGGTAGTGTAGGGGGTCGTGCTGGGGGTAGTGTTTTAGGGTTTAGGGTAGTGCAGTGGTGTTTGTGTAGTGTAGGGGGTCGTGCAGGGGGTGGTGTTTTAGGGTTTAGGGCAGTGCAGTGGTGTTTGGGCAGTGTAGGTGGTCGTGCAGGGGGGTGGTGATTTAGGGTTCAGGGCAGTGCAGTGTGTTCAGGCAGTTTAGGAGGTCATTCTGGGGGTGGTGTTTTAGGGTTCAGGGCAGTGCAGTGGTGTTCGGGCAGTGTAGGGGGTCGTGCAGGGGGATAGAGTTTTAGGGTTCAGGGCAGTGCAGTGGTGTTCGGGCAGTGTAGGGGGTCATGCAGGGGGGTGGTGATTTAGGGTTCAGGGCAGTGCAGTGGTGTTCGGGCAGGGTAGGGGTTCATGCAGGGGGTGGTGTTTTATGGTTTAGGGCAGTGCAGTGGTGTTAGGGCAGTGTAGGGGGTCGTGCAAGGGGGTGGTGTTTTAGGGTTTAGGGCAGTGCAGTGGTGTTCGGGCATTGTAGGGGGTCATGCAGGGGGTGGTGTTTTAGGGTTTAGGGCAGTGCAGTGTTGTTCGGCAGTGTAGGGGGTCGTGCAAGGGGGTGGTGTTTTAGGTTTTAGGGCAGTGCACTGGTATTCGGGCAGTGTAGGGGTCATGCTGGGGTGGTGTTTTAGGGTTTAGGGTAGAGCAGTGGTGTTTGGGCAGTGTAGGGGGTCGTGCTGGCGTGGTGTTTTAGGGTTTAGGGTAGGGCAGTGGTGTTTGGGCAGTGTTGGGAGTCGTGCAGGGGGTGGTGTTTTAGGGTTAAGGGCAGTGCAGTGGTGTTCTGGCAGTGTAGGGGGTCGTTCAGGGGGGTGGTGTTTTAGGGTTCAGGGCAGTGCAGTGGTGTTCGGGCAGTGTAGGAGAGCGTGCTGGGAGTGGTGTTTTAGGGTTCAGGGCAGTGCAGTGGTGTTTGGGCAGTGTAGGGGGTCTTGCAGGGGGTGGAGCTTTAGGGTTTAGGGCAGTGCAGTGGTGTTCGGGCAGGGTAGGGGAGTGTGCTGGGGGTGGTGTTTTAGGGTTCAGGGCAGTGCAGTGGTGTTTGGGCAGTGTAGGGAGTCATGCAGCTGGTGGAGCTTTAGGGTTTAGGGCAGTGCAGTTGTGTTCGGGCAGGGTAGGGGGTCATGCAGGGGGTGGTGTTTTATGGGTTAGGGCAGTGCAGTGGTGTTAGGGCAGTGTAGGGGGTCGTGCAGGGGGGTGGTGTTTTAGGGGTTAGGGCAGTGCAGTGGTGTTCGGGCATTGTAGGGGGTCATGCAGGGGGTGGTGTTTTAGGGTTTAGGGCAGTGCAGTGGTGTTCGGCAGTGTAGGGGGTCGTGCAAGGGGGTGGTGTTTTAGGGTTTAGGGCAGTGCAGTGGTGTTCGGGCAGTGTTGGGAGTCGTGCGGGGGGGTGGTGTTTTAGGCTTTAGGGCAGTGCAGTGGTATTCGGGCAGTGCAGGGGGTCGTGTAGGGGGTGGTGTTTTAGGGTTTAAGGCAGTGCAGTGGTGTTCGGGCAGTGTAGGGGGTCGTGCTAAGGGTCGTGTTTTAGGGTTTAGGGCAGTGCAGTGGTCTTTGGGTAGTGTAGGTCGTGTTTTAGGGGTGTGTGTTAGGGTTTAGGGCAGTGCAGTGCTGTTGGGGTAGTGTAGGGGGTCATGCTGGGGGTGGTGTTTTAGGGTTTAGGGCAGTGCATTGGTGTTTGGGCAGTGTATGGGGTCGTGCAGGGGGTGGTGTTTCAGGGTTTAGGGCAGTGCAGTGGTGTTCGGGCAGTGTAGGGGGTCATGCAGGGGGTGGTGTTTTAGGGTTTAGGGCAGTGCAGTGGTGTTCAGGCAGTGTAGGAGGTTGTGCAGGTGGGTGGTGATTTAGGGTTCAGGGCAGTGCAGTGGTGTTTGGGCAGTTTAGGAGGTCGTGCTGGGGTGGTGATTTAGGGTTCAGGGCAGTGCAGTGGTGTTCGGGCAGTGTAGGGGGTCGTACAGGTGGTGGTGATTTAGGGTTCAGGGCAGTGCAGTGTTCGGGCAGTGTAGGGGGTCGTGCAGGGGGTGGAGTTTTAGGGTTCAGGGCAGTGCAGTGGTGTTCGGGCAGTGTAGGGGTTGTGCTGGGGGTGGTGTTTTAGGGTTCAGGGCAGTGCAGTGGTGTTCGGGCAGTGTAGGGGGTCCTGCTGGGGGTAGTCGTTTAGGGTAGTGCAGTGGTGTTTGGGTAGTATAGGGGGTACTGCTGGGGGTAGTGTTTTAGGGTTTAGGGTAGAGGAGTGGTGTTTGGGTAGTGTAGGGGGTCGTGCTGGGGGTAGTGTTTTAGGGTTTAGGGTAGTGCAGTGGTGTTTGTGTAGTGTAGGGGGTCGTGCAGGGGGTGGTGTTTTAGGGTTTAGGGCAGTGCAGTGGTGTTTGGGCAGTGTAGGTGGTCGTGCAGGGGGTGGTGATTTAGGGTTCAGGGCAGTGCAGTGGTGTTCAGGCAGTTTAGGAGGTCATTCTGGGGGTGGTGTTTTAGGGTTCAGGGCAGTGCAGTGGTGTTCGGGCAGTGTAGGGGGTCGTGCAGGGGGATAGAGTTTTAGGGTTCAGGGCAGTGCAGTGGTGTTCGGGCAGTGTAGGGGGTCGTGCAGGGGGGTGGTGATTTAGGGTTCAGGGCAGTGCAGTGGTGTTCGGGCAGGGTAGGGGTTCATGCCGGGGGTGGTGTTTTATGGTTTAGGGCAGTGCAGTGGTGTTAGGGCAGTGTAGGGGGTCGTGCAAGGGGGTGGTGTTTTAGGGTTTAGGGCAGTGCAGTGGTGTTCGGGCATTGTAGGGGGTCATGCAGGGGGTGGTGTTTTAGGGTTTAGGGCAGTGCAGTGTTGTTCGGCAGTGTAGGGGGTCGTGCAAGGGGGTGGTGTTTTAGGGTTCAGGGCAGTGCAGTGGTGTTCGGGCAGTGTAGGGGGTCGTGCAGGGGCTGGTGTTTTAGTGTTTAGGGCAGTGTAGTGGTGTTCGGGCAGTGTAGGGGGTCGCGCAGGGGGTTGTGTTTTAGGGTTTAGGGCAGTGCAGTGGTGTTCAGGCGGTGTAGGGGGTCGTGTTTTAGGGTTTAGGGCAGTGCAGTAGTGTTTGGGCATTGTAGGGGGTCATGCAGAGGGGTGGTGTTTTAGGGTTCTGGGCAGTGCAGTGGTGTTCGGGCAGTGTAGGGGGTCGTGCAGGGGGATGGTGTTTTAGGGTTTAGGGCAGTGCAGTGGTCTTCGGGCAGTGTAGGGGGTCGTGCAGGGGGTGGTGATTTAGGGTTCATGGCAGTGCAGTGGTGTTCGGGCAGTTTAGAAAGTTGTGCTGGGGGTGGTGTTTTAGGGTTCAGCGCAGTGCAGTGGTGTTCGGGCAGTGTAGGGGGTCATGCTGGGGGTGGTGTTTTAGGGTTCAGGGCAGTGCAGTGGTGTACTGACAGTGTAGGGGGTCGTGCTGGGGGTGGTTTAAGGTTCAGGGCAGTGCAGTGGTGTTCGGGCAGTGTAGGGTGTTGTGCTGGGATGGTGTTTTAGGGTTCAGGGCAGTGCAGTGGTGTTTGGGCAGTGTAGGGGGTCGTGCTGGGGTGGTGTTTTAGGGTTCAGGGCAGTGCAGTGGTGTTCGGGCAGTGTAGGAGAGTGTGCTGGGAGTGGTGTTTTAGGGTTCAGGGCAGTGCAGTGGTGTTTGGGCAGTGTAGGGGGTCTTGCAGGGGGTGGAGCTTTAGGGTTTAGGGCAGTGCAGGGGTGTTCGGGCAAGGTAGGGGAGTGTGCTGGGGGTGGTGTTTTAGGGTTCAGGGCAGTGCAGTGGTGTTTGGGCAGTGTAGGGAGTCATGCAGCTGGTGGAGCTTTAGGGTTCAGGGCAGTGCAGTGTTCGGGCAGGGTAGGGGGTCATGCAGGGGGTGGTGTTTTATGGGTTAGGGCAGTGAAGTGGTGTTAGGGCAGTGTAGGGGGTCGTGCAGGGGGGTGGTGTTTTAGGGATTAGGGCAGTGCAGTGGTGTTCGGGCATTGTAGGGGGTCATGCAGGGGGTGGTGTTTTAGGGTTTAGGGCAGTGCAGTGGTGTTCGGCAGTGTAGGGGGTCGTGCAAGGGGGTGGTGTTTTAGGGTTTAGGGCAGTGCAGTGGTGTTCGGGCAGTGTTGGGAGTCGTGCGGGGGGGTGGTGTTTTAGGCTTTAGGGCAGTGCAGTGGTATTCGGGCAGTGCAGGGGGTCGTGTTGGGGGTGGTGTTTTAGGGTTTAAGGCAGTGCAGTGGTGTTCGGGCAGTGTAGGGGGTCGTGCTAAGGGTCGTGTTTTAGGGTTTAGGGCAGTGCAGTGGTCTTTGGGTAGTGTAGGTCGTGTTTTAGGGGTGTGTGTTAGGGTTTAGGGCAGTGCAGTGCTGTTGAGGTAGTGTAGGGGGTCATGCTGGGGGTGGTGTTTTAGGGTTTAGGGCAGTGCATTGGTGTTTGGGCAGTGTATGGGGTCGTGCAGGGGGTGGTGTTTCAGGGTTTAGGGCAGTGCAGTGGTGTTCGGGCAGTGTAGGGGGTCATGCAGGGGGTGGTGTTTTAGGGTTTAGGGCAGTGCAGTGGTGTTCGGGCAGTGTAGGAGGTTGTGCAGGTGGGTGGTGATTTAGGGTTCAGGGCAGTGCAGTGGTGTTTGGGCAGTTTAGGAGGTCGTGCTGGGGTGGTGATTTAGGGTTCATGGTAGTGCAGTGGTGTTCGGGCAGTGTAGGGGGTCGTACAGGTGGTGGTGATTTAGGGTTCAGGGCAGTGCAGTGTTCGGGCAGTGTAGGGGGTCGTGCAGGGGGTGGAGTTTTAGGGTTCAGGGCAGTGCAGTGGTGTTCGGGCAGTGTAGGGGTTGTGCTGGGGGTGGTGTTTTAGGGTTCAGGGCAGTGCAGTGGTGTTCGGGCAGTGTAGGGGGTCCTGCTGGGGGTAGTCGTTTAGGGTAGTGCAGTGGTGTTTGGGTAGTATAGGGGGTACTGCTGGGGGTAGTGTTTTAGGGTTTAGGGTAGTGGAGTGGTGTTTGGGTAGTGTAGGGGGTCGTGCTGGGGGTAGTGTTTTAGGGTTTAGGGTAGTGCAGTGGTGTTTGTGTAGTGTAGGGGGTCATGCAGGGGGTGGTGTTTTAGGGTTTAGGGCAGTGCAGTGGTGTTTGGGCAGTGTAGGTGGTCGTGCAGGGGGGTGGTGATTTAGGGTTCAGGGCAGTGCAGTGGTGTTCAGGCAGTTTAGGAGGTCATTCTGGGGGTGGTGTTTTAGGGTTCAGGGCAGTGCAGTGGTGTTCGGGCAGTGTAGGGGGTCGTGCAGGGGGATAGAGTTTTAGGGTTCAGGGCAGTGCAGTGGTGTTCGGGCAGTGTAGGGGGTCATGCAGGGGGGTGGTGATTTAGGGTTCAGGGCAGTGCAGTGGTGTTCGGGCAGGGTAGGGGTTCATGCAGGGGGTGGTGTTTTATGGTTTAGGGCAGTGCAGTGGTGTTAGGGCAGTGTAGGGGGTCGTGCAAGGGGGTGGTGTTTTAGGGTTTAGGGCAGTGCAGTGGTGTTCGGGCATTGTAGGGGGTCATGCAGGGGGTGGTGTTTTAGGGTTTAGGGCAGTGCAGTGTTGTTCGGCAGTGTAGGGGGTCGTGCAAGGGGGTGGTGTTTTAGGTTTTAGGGCAGTGCACTGGTATTCGGGCAGTGTAGGGGTCATGCTGGGGTGGTGTTTTAGGGTTTAGGGTAGAGCAGTGGTGTTTGGGCAGTGTAGGGGGTCGTGCTGGCGTGGTGTTTTAGGGTTTAGGGTAGGGCAGTGGTGTTTGGGCAGTGTTGGGAGTCGTGCAGGGGGTGGTGTTTTAGGGTTTAGGGCAGTGCAGTGGTGTTCGGGCAGTGTTGGGAGTCGTGCGGGAGGGTGGTGTTTTAGGCTTTAGGGCAGTGCAGTGGTATTCGGGCAGTGCAGGGGGTCGTGTAGGGGGTGGTGTTTTAGGGTTTAAGGCAGTGCAGTGGTGTTCGGGCAGTGTAGGGGGTCGTCCTAAGGGTCGTGTTTTAGGGTTTAGGGCAGTGCAGTGGTCTTTGGGTAGTGTAGGTCGTGTTTTAGGGGTGTGTGTTAGGGTTTAGGGCAGTGCAGTGCTGTTGGGGTAGTGTAGGGGGTCATGCTGGGGGTGGTGTTTTAGGGTTTAGGGCAGTGCATTGGTGTTTGGGCAGTGTATGGGGTCGTGCAGGGGGTGGTGTTTCAGGGTTTAGGGCAGTGCAGTGGTGTTCGGGCAGTGTAGGGGGTCATGCAGGGGGTGGTGTTTTAGGGTTTAGGGCAGTGCAGTGGTGTTCGGGCAGTGTAGGAGGTTGTGCAGGTGGGTGGTGATTTAGGGTTCAGGGCAGTGCAGTGGTGTTTGGGCAGTTTAGGAGGTCGTGCTGGGGTGGTGATTTAGGGTTCAGGGCAGTGCAGTGGTGTTCGGGCAGTGTAGGGGGTCGTACAGGTGGTGGTGATTTAGGGTTCAGGGCAGTGCAGTGTTCGGGCAGTGTAGGGGGTCGTGCAGGGGGTGGAGTTTTAGGGTTCAGGGCAGTGCAGTGGTGTTCGGGCAGTGTAGGGGTTGTGCTGGGGGTGGTGTTTTAGGGTTCAGGGCAGTGCAGTGGTGTTCGGGCAGTGTAGGGGGTCCTGCTGGGGGTAGTCGTTTAGGGTAGTGCAGTGGTGTTTGGGTAGTATATGGGGTACTGCTGGGGGTAGTGTTTTAGGGTTTAGGGTAGTGGAGTGGTGTTTGGGTAGTGTAGGGGGTCGTGCTGGGGGTAGTGTTTTAGGGTTTAGGGTAGTGCAGTGGTGTTTGTGTAGTGTAGGGGGTCGTGCAGGGGGTGGTGTTTTAGGGTTTAGGGCAGTGCAGTGGTGTTTGGGCAGTGTAGGTGGTCGTGCAGGGGGGTGGTGATTTAGGGTTCAGGGCAGTGCAGTGTGTTCAGGCAGTTTAGGAGGTCATTCTGGGGGTGGTGTTTTAGGGTTCAGGGCAGTGCAGTGGTGTTCGGGCAGTGTAGGGGGTCGTGCAGGGGGATAGAGTTTTAGGGTTCAGGGCAGTGCAGTGGTGTTCGGGCAGTGTAGGGGGTCATGCAGGGGGGTGGTGATTTAGGGTTCAGGGCAGTGCAGTGGTGTTCGGGCAGGGTAGGGGTTCATGCAGGGGGTGGTGTTTTATGGTTTAGGGCAGTGCAGTGGTGTTAGGGCAGTGTAGGGGGTCGTGCAAGGGGGTGGTGTTTTAGGGTTTAGGGCAGTGCAGTGGTGTTCGGGCATTGTAGGGGGTCATGCAGGGGGTGGTGTTTTAGGGTTTAGGGCAGTGCAGTGTTGTTCGGCAGTGTAGGGGGTCGTGCAAGGGGGTGGTGTTTTAGGTTTTAGGGCAGTGCACTGGTATTCGGGCAGTGTAGGGGTCATGCTGGGGTGGTGTTTTAGGGTTTAGGGTAGAGCAGTGGTGTTTGGGCAGTGTAGGGGGTCGTGCTGGCGTGGTGTTTTAGGGTTTAGGGTAGGGCAGTGGTGTTTGGGCAGTGTTGGGAGTCGTGCAGGGGGTGGTGTTTTAGGGTTAAGGGCAGTGCAGTGGTGTTCTGGCAGTGTAGGGGGTCGTTCAGGGGGGTGGTGTTTAAGGGTTTAGGGCAGTGCAGTAGTGTTCGGGCAGTGTAGGGGGTCATGCAGGGGGTGGTGTTTTAGGGTTGAGGGCAGTGCAGTGATGTTCGGGCAGTGCAGGGGGTCATGCAGGGGGTGGTGTTTTATGGGTTAGGGCAGTGCAGTGGTGTTAGGGCAGTGTAGGGGGTCGTACAGGGGGGTGGTGTTTTAGGGTTTAGGGCAGTGCAGTGGTGTTCGGGCATTGTAGGGGGTCATGCAGGGGGTGGTGTTTTAGGGTTTAGGGCAGTGCAGTGGTGTTCGGCAGTGTAGGGGGTCGTGCAAGGGGGTGGTGTTTTAGGGTTGAGGGCAGTGCAGTGGTGTTCGGGCAGTGTAGGGGGTCGTGCAGGGGGTGGAGCTTTAGGGTTTAGGGCAGTGCAGTGGTGTTCGGGCAGGGTAGGGGGTTGTGCAAGGGGTGGTGTTTTAGCGTTCAGGGCAGTGCAGTGGTGTTCGGGCAGTGTAGGGGGTCATGCTGGGATGGTGTTTTAGGGTTCAGGGCAGTGCAGTGGTGTTCGGGCAGTGTAGGGGCTCGTGCTGGGGTGGTGTTTTAGGGTTTAGGGTAGGGCAGTGGTGTTCGGGCAGTGTTTGGAGTCGTGCAGGGGGGTGGTGTTTTAGGGTTAAGGGCAGTGCAGTGGTGTTCTGGCAGTGTAGGGGGTTGTGCAGGGGGGTGGTTTTTAAGGGTTTAGGGCAGTGCAGTAGTGTTCGGGCAGTGCAGGGGGTCGTGCAGGGGGTGGTGTTTTAGGGTTGAGGGCAGTGCAGTGGTGTTCGGGCAGTGTAGGGGGTCGTGCAGGGGGTGGTGTTTTAGGGTTTAGGGCAGTGCAGTGGTGTTCGGGCAGTGTTGGGAGTCGTGCAAGGGGTGGTGTTTTAGGCTTTAGGGCAGTGCAGTGGTATTCGGGCAGTGCAGGGGGTCGTGTAGGGGTGGTGTTTTAGGTTTAAGGCAGTGCAGTGGTGTTCGGGCAGTGTAGGGGGTCGTGCTAAGGGTCGTGTTTTAGGGTTTAGTGCAGTGCAGTGGTCTTTGGGTAGTGTAGGGGGTCGTGTTTTAGGGTTGTGTGTTAGGGTTTAGGGCAGTGCAGTTGTGTTTGAGTAGATAGGGGTCGTGCTGGGGGTGGTGTTTTAGGGTTTAGGGCAGTGCAGTGCTGTTGGGGTAGTGTAGGGGGTCGTGCTGGGGGTGGTGTTTTAGGGTTTAGGGCAGTGCATTGGTGTTTGGGCAGTGTATGGGGTCGTGCAGGGGGTGGTGTTTTAGGGTTTAGGGCAGTGCAGTGGTGTACAGGCAATGTAGGGGGTCATGCAGGGGGTGGTATTTTAGGGTTTAGGGCAGTGCAGTGGTGTTCGGGCAGTGTAGGAGGTCGTGCAGGTGGGTGGTGATTTAGGGTGCAGGGCAGTGCAGTGGTGTTCGGGCAGTTTAGGAGGTCATGCTGGGGGTGGTGATTTAGGGTTCAGCGCAGTGCAGTGGTGATCGGGCAGTGTAGGAGGTCGAGCAGGGGGTGGTGATTTAGGGTTCAGGGCAGTGCAGTGTTGTTCGGGCAGTGTAGGGTGTCGTGCAGGGGGTGGTGTTTTAGGGTTCAGGGCACTGCAGTGGTGTTCGGGCAGTGTAGGGGGTCGTGCTGGGGGTGGTGTTTTAGGGTTCAGGGCAGTGCAGTGGTGTTCGGGCAGTGTAGGGGGTCCTGCTGCGGGTAGTCGTTTAGGGTAGTGCAGTGGTGTTTGGGTAGTATAGGGGGTACTGCTGGGGGTAGTGTTTTAGGGTTTAGGGTAGTGCAGTGGTGTTCGGGCAGTGTAGGGGGTCATGCAGGGAGTGGTGTTTTAGGGTTTAGGGCAGTGCAGTGGTGTTCGGGCGGTGTAGGAGGTCGTGCAGGGGTGGTGTTTTTGGGTTTAGGGCAGTGGTGTTAAGGCAGTGTAGGGGGTCATGCAGAGGGTGGTGTTTTTTAGGGTTTAGGGCAGTGCAGTGGTGTTCGGGCAGTGTAGGGGGTCATGCTGGGGGTGGTGTTTTAGCGTTCAGGGCAGTGCAGTGGTGTACGGGCAGTTTAGGGGGTCCTGCAGGGGGTGGTTTTTTAGGGTTCAGGGCATTGCAGTGGTGTTCAGGCAGTGTAGGGGGTCGTGCAGGGGGTGGTGTTTTAGGGTTTAGGGCAGTGCAGTGGTGTTCGGGCAGTGTAGGGGGTCCTGCATGGGGTAGTGTTTCAGGGTTCAGGGCAGTGCAGTGCAGTGTTGTTCAAGCAGTGTAGGGGGTCGTGCAGGGGGTGGTGTTTTAGTGTTTAGGGCAGTGTAGTGGTGTCCGGGCAGTGTAGGGGGTCGTGCTGGGGGTGGTGTTTTAGGGTTCAGGGCAGTGCAGTGGTGTTCGGGCAGTGTAGGGGGTCCTGCTGGGGGTAGTCGTTTAGGGTAGTGAAGTGGTGTTTGGGTAGTATAGGGGTACTGCTGGGGGTAGTGTTTTAGGGTTTAGGGTAGTGCAGTGGTGTTTGGGTAGTGTAGGGGGTCGTGCTGGGGGTAGTGTTTTAGGGTTTAGGATAGTGCAGTGGTGTTTGTGTAGTGTAGGGGGTCGTGCAGGGGGTGGTGTTTTAGGGTTCAGGGCAGTGCAGTGGTGTTCAGGCAGTTTAGGAGGTCATTCTGGGGGTGGTGTTTTAGGGTTCAGGGAAGTGCAGTGGTGTTCGGGCAGTGTAGGGGGTCCTGCATGGGGTGGTGTTTTAGGGTTCAGGGCAGTGCAGTGGTGTTCGGGCAGTGTAGGGGGTCGTGCAGGGGCTGGTGTTTTAGTGTTTAGGGCAGTGTAGTGTTGTTCGGGCAGTGTAGGGGGTCGCGCAGGGGGTTGTGTTTTAGGGTTTAGGGCAGTGCAGTGGTGTTCAGGCGGTGTAGGGGGTCGTGTTTTAGGGTTTAGGGCAGTGCAGTAGTGTTTGGGCATTGTAGGGGGTCATGCAGAGGGGTGGTGTTTTAGGGTTCTGGGCAGTGCAGTGGTGTTCGGGCAGTGTAGGGGGTCGTGCAGGGGGTGGTGATTTAGGGTTCATGGCAGTGCAGTGGTGTTCGGGCAGTTTAGAAAGTTGTGCTGGGGGTGGTTGTTGGACTTGGCCCTTCTGGCAGGTTCACCCCTGAACTTTTTTGATTTTTACTGGTGACTTGGTGTGGTGATTGGTTGGTTTCTGCGCACTTTCCCTGTGTCCCAGGGTAAAGTGCGTGCGTGCTCTGAGTGCATGTGGTGAGATAGGCCTGCCCTCCCATAGGAATGCATGGGGAATGTATGTGTCCCTAGTAGTTCCTGATGCGTGGGGTGTGCAGGCCCGAGTTTGGTATGTGCGGACTCGTGGGAGTGAATGCTGCGCGATGATGTGTGCGGCGTGTATGTACCTAGTGTGGAAGTGCCACTTCTAGAAGTGGGCACTTCTGTGTGCAGTGTGTCTGTCGCGTGATTGGCTGGTCGTGTCATGTGACGGGCTAGGGATTCCCCAGTGTCAGGATGAGTCACCCAGTGGTGAATGGGGAGATCATCAGCTAGATGGGTGGGAGGAGTCCACCTGGGTCCTGAATAGGACAGGGTTTTCCAAACACAATGCTGGCCCCGCCCCCTGTGGTGCGACTGACGACCCTAGCCCTGCCAGTGAATAGAGTGAGGGGCTGAGCACATCAAGGGTGCTCCCCAACCAGCTGCGACTGGTTTTCCCCCTCACCCTGAACCCAGAACAAAGGGTTTGCCTGTATAAAAATGGGGCTGTGTCCCCACAGAAACTGTTCTCTGCCAGGATCTTACCTGAGGGGGGGCTGCTGCTGCTGCTGGACCAGAGGACCGCCACCTGGACTACCTCCCTGCCTGGAGGCCCAGTGAGCTGGCTCTGGGTCCAGCCTTGCCCCCCACCCCTGCCCTGCTGCATGCAGGGAAGAACTTTGTTGGACTTTGTGGTGCTTTTTGGGCTGGAGCGCTGGGAGTGCTCTATCTGTGTCCCTAGGCGCTTGGAAGCGCTTTTATTTTCCTTTAGCGCTCAGGAGCGCTTTATTTCTAACAGCCGGTGCCCACCCGGCGTTTGCCCCGTCTATACAGAGTCTGAATTCCTCTGGCAGGTGCCCACCCTGCCAGGGACATTGCCGGGGTCGTTGGCGGGTGCCCACCCCGCTTATTTGTCGTAATTTCACGGCGGGTGCCCACCCCGCCGTATATTTCACATCGCGAGGGAGCCTACCCCTCTTATTGCCAAGTTTGGAAATCACCGCCGCGGCCGGGCTCACAGGAAGTCAGGCGGCCGAGGGCGGGCCTCCGGGACACCCAGGACCGGAAGTAGGAGGGCGGGAGCCTACCCCGCCTCCCACCGAGGACTCGCGTTTGGTTGTAAGCCCCGGAGCCGGCAGGAGCCTACCCTGCGCCCCGGGGTACTGAGGAGAGAAGCGCCGTCCGGACAGGGGAGAGAAGCGTCGCCCTCCTGAGTCCCCAAGCGGGACTCCACCCTAACGCGGCCGGTGACTGAGACCGGCACCTCCTTCCCGGTGAGTGGGGCTCTGGCCGGGAGGGCGCACGAAGCAGCCGAGGAGGTTGCTGAGCGCGGGGGCGCTCCCACGAGGCACCCAGTGTTTGATAAGAGCCCAGGGAGGCTCTAAGCGAACAGGGTCATTTGGGTTGAAGAGTCCCCCGTGTGGGACTCCAACGTCGGGGGCATTTCTTTCACAACCAGAGCGGCCCCGGAAGACAGCGGGCCGCTCCCACGCCTACGGGGGCACTTCTTCCGTGTTTCGAGTGGCCCCAGATGGCAGCGGGCCACTCCCACCTTGCCCCCATTGTTTCTCGAGCCTAGAAGGCTCTAGGAGGCATTTCCTGGTTCACGAGCCCACGAGGCTCCACGGGGGCAGAAGTTGTGTAGAGCACAAAGGCTCCGACGACGGGGGCAATTCTTTGATGATCTTGAGTCCCTGAGCAGGACTCCAACAACGCCGTGGTTGTTTGATTGAGGCCCCCAAGGCAGCCCCATTGTCATAGCTCAGAGAGGGCTCCAAAGGCACAGTAGTGCCCTCACTCCTTGTCCTACAGCTGCCCAGCACTTAGTGGGCAGCTGCAACGTTTAGGTTGTGGCCTCGGTGTGTTGGCTGGCGCAGCTTGCGCAGCCTTGCCCTAACATTTGGACGCAGGGCGTCCTTGCCCCTTTAAGGCCAGTTGGCCTAGGGACTGCCACAGTGTGGCTAATGTGAGTTTTGGCGCTATTGTTCCTTTCCTGCACCTGAAATGTTTTTATGCATCATGTGTTTATTTCCTTACACCTCTAAATGTATTTTATGCATCCTGTGTTTATGTGCTTAGACCCCTACAGGTAGAGTGATACTTAGGTGGTTGTTTTCTCCCTAGTACAGGTGGTACTAGTAAGGTCCTAGTTCCCTGCGTGGTACTCCTAAAGGTGGTTAGAGTTGCGTAGGTGGTACTTCCTGGTTACCAGTAGTTACTGGTTGTGTGCTATATGTTCTATTTTTAGTGCTACAGTGATTGTATGTGCTATGTTCTAAAATATTATTCCTACGTTCTAAGTGCTATTTCTACAAAGTGCTAATTCCTGACAGTGGTCCATGTGGCCCTGTCCCCTGTATATATAATCCCTTGTAAATTCTGCCCGTGCCTGTTGGCACATTGTAAAGTGTGTGTTTTTATCTAATGTGTTGTGTATAATACAAAGGCTATTTTTATAGAATACCTTGTGTGGAGTTTCCTTTGTGGTGGGCCTTGGGTGTTGTTGCCGGGTGCGCGCGCAAACGCTTTACACATCGCCTCAGAGATAAGCCTGACTGCTCGTGCCAAGCTACCAAGGGGGTGAGCAGGGGTTATCTTTGGCGTGTAACTTCCTTGCCCTGACTAGAGTGGTGGTTTCTGCCTGGCTTTGGCGCAAGCCTCAGCCAGCCAGAAATCCCATTTCTAACATTGGTGATCAGCGGTGGGATTTGGACTTGCGTTTGCGCTGTACCGCAGCGGCAACTGGCCGCACTACAAAACTCTGCATTTAGATAAATCACATGGTATAGGGATTATTGTTTTAAAATTGTTTTTAATTGTCATTTCCTTGGAAATGTGTTTTTGTGCACTGTGAGTTAGGTGTCCCTAGCTCGGGAGGGTAGATCATCCCCCTTAGTGCATTGTGTTTTCTGGATTCACCAGAGGGTGGGATCCAGTGGTGGCAGCGTAATAGTGTCCAGTACATTTGTCCCCCGCCCTGCGCCCAGAGTTGGTACCTGTGTCACGTGGTGGTCAGGTTGAGGAATCAGGGGTGGTAGAAACTGCCTTACCAGTCCGAGGGGAGGGTTGTGTGTGGATGAGTGGTGAGTGGCACTAGGCAAGTGAGTGTGAGTTCTCTGGGTTAGAGAGCTTGCTGAATCTTTTTGTGAATTGTGTACTCCTGTTAAGCTCAGACCCCTAGGTTCCCTGTGTGATCTTTTCTCTAGAACGTCTGCCAGAATGGAGCCTGCTTTTGATCTCAGTGATCTAGTTTATTACAGTATGCAGGAGTTGGAAAGGTTCTGTAGAGAGAGAAACATAGGGGTGAGCGAGTCAGACACGGTGTACGAATTGAGGAACTACATGATTGGATGGCAAGCAGATGAATGGGAACGTGAGCGCAGTAAGGAAGAAAGGGCCCGGGCCTCACACCTGGAGGGTGGTGGGTCCGTGGGGAGCCCTGAAGATTTAGAAGAAGATGACAGTACCTGGACTCCAGTAGAGAGTGAGGACCCCGTAGGTAGGGAGTCCCTTGCTGGGTCCAGCGTAGGAGATAGCGCCTCATCCCTTTCCTTGTCCCCTGAGTATAGTGGTAGTTTTCTGGATTCCCCAGTGAGGGTGGAGTCCAGGGGGGGCAGCGATATAAAGTGCAGTACAGAGAGTCCCAGTCCCCCGAGTGTGGTACCTTGTTCCCGAGAGGAGGAATGTAGGTTGAAGTTCAGGGGCAGTAAGAAGCTGTCTCACCAGTCTTGGGAGGAGGCTGTGGAGGAATGTCATGATGCACTGGTGGACTGGTTGGTGTTTAACCCGGAGCAGGATTTGGATGGAGTACTAAATATGATTATCAAGGAGCAGATGCTCAGTAGTTGTTCTCCAGGGTTGCGCCAACACCTGTTGAGGTATAACTCTTTTTGTCCATTTAAACTTGCAGAGGAAGCAGAGCGCTGGGAAAGGGCCAGAGGTTCTCTAGTGTCATTAGTGAGTGATTCCAACAATAGTGGGTCAGAGATCCTCCAGCCCAGCGTGGTGGAGGAGGCTCAGTGTAGCCCAGCTAGGTCCCAGGATAGCGAGGAGCGTGTAGGGGCTCGCTGCCTGGCTCAGTGGAGCAGGAGTGAGGGGGTGACCGAGGGTCCCCAGACGCCCGAAACCCTGCCTCAGGACTTGGATGGTTTCATGAGGGAACACCAAGTTGGGGACCTAGGCTGTCCTGTTAGTCCACTTGAGGAAGATCTCTTAGTGAGTGGAGGACCTGGGGCACCTGTAACCAGGGCTCCTGTGGTTCTGGAGTCTGGCGGTACCGCTCCGGTAGGGAGGGTACAGGAGTCCAGCGTGAGTGATTGGGGGATGAGTTCCCCAGTGGAAGAGCCGGTGGGTCAGGGACTTCCCAGTTGGGCTAGGTTCCCGTGTAGTGACCAGGGTGACACCACTTCTGTTCTGGGGGATCTCCACGCACTGTCAGGTGGACAGGGGACGGGAGATCAGCGCCAGACAGACAGTCGCTCGACATATGTGTCATTTGATAGCCTCAGGGGGATGGAGTGGAGATCCCCAGAAGTCCTGGAGTGCCAGGCAATTATTCCACCAAAGGTTCTAGGCCGGAGGTTGGAAGGCCAGGTTCGGGATCAGCCTGACCTGAAGGGTGGGTCGTCTGTAATCAGCGTCCCGACCAGTTTTTCTTCCAGAGGTACCGCCCCAGTTGGTAGGGAGCAGGGTTCTGGAAGGGGGTGCAGAGGGTGGGAGAGCCCACCTCTGCCCCCGGTACAACCTGAGGGGTTAAACCCTGGGTTGGAATGGCGTTCTAGGTGTACCCCTCGCCAGAGGAGGAGGAACCCTAGGAGAAGAGGTAGGGGGAGGAGAGCCTTCCCTGAGACTCCTGGTCCGCCTGAGGGTGTAGACCCTAGGCTGGAGAACCAGTGGCAGTCTAGTCCTGTCTTTCAGAGAGGAAGAGTGGAGAATGGCCGCTATGTGCCAGGGGTTACTACCCCCCACTCTGTGGTTAGGCAAAGACCAGTGGCACCTGGGTGGCCTAGGGCCTGGTCTTGGCCGCGGACAACTTGGGAGTACCAGTGGGGTAGCCCAGTTGGTCCAGACAGTGGTGTTAGAAAGAATTCCATGAGTTTGCCGTGGCATAGAACCGGAGGGTGTCCCTGCAGTTGCGGGCCCGCGTCCGTGTTCTATCGCCCCAAGCAGGGAAGTCCATCACGGTGGTGATTGGGCTGCCCTGCGTTTTGGCTGGAAGGGGGTTGTGTTGGACTTGGCCCTTCTGGCAGGTTCACCCCTGAACTTTTTTGATTTTTACTGGTGACTTGGTGTGGTGATTGGTTGGTTTCTGCGCACTTTCCCTGTGTCCCAGGGTAAAGTGCGTGCGTGCTCTGAGTGCATGTGGTGAGATAGGCCTGCCCTCCCATAGGAATGCATGGGGAATGTATGTGTCCCTAGTAGTTCCTGATGCGTGGGGTGTGCAGGCCCGAGTTTGGTATGTGCGGACTCGTGGGAGTGAATGCTGCGCGATGATGTGTGCGGCGTGTATGTACCTAGTGTGGAAGTGCCACTTCTAGAAGTGGGCACTTCTGTGTGCAGTGTGTCTGTCGCGTGATTGGCTGGTCGTGTCATGTGACGGGCTAGGGATTTCCCAGTGTCAGGATGAGTCACCCAGTGGTGAATGGGGAGATCATCAGCTAGATGGGGGGGAGGAGTCCACCTGGGTCCTGAATAGGACAGGGTTTTCCAAACACAATGCTGGCCCCGCCCCCTGTGGTGCGACTGACGACCCTAGCCCTGCCAGTGAATAGAGTGAGGGGCTGAGCACATCAAGGGTGCTCCCCAACCAGCTGCGACTGGTTTTCCCCCTCACCCTGAACCCAGAACAAAGGGTTTGCCTGTATAAAAATGGGGCTGTGTCCCCACAGAAACTGTTCTCTGCCAGGATCTTACCTGAGGGGGGGCTGCTGCTGCTGCTGGACCAGAGGACCGCCACCTGGACTACCTCCCTGCCTGGAGGCCCAGTGAGCTGGCTCTGGGTCCAGCCTTGCCCCCCACCCCTGCCCTGCTGCATGCAGGGAAGAACTTTGTTGGACTTTGTGGTGCTTTTTGGGCTGGAGCGCTGGGAGTGCTCTATCTGTGTCCCTAGGCGCTTGGAAGCGCTTTTATTTTCCTTTAGCGCTCAGGAGCGCTTTATTTCTAACAGCCGGTGCCCACCCGGCGTTTGCCCCGTCTATACAGAGTCTGAATTCCTCTGGCAGGTGCCCACCCTGCCAGGGACATTGCCGGGGTCGTTGGCGGGTGCCCACCCCGCTTATTTGTCGTAATTTCACGGCGGGTGCCCACCCCGCCGTATATTTCACATCGCGAGGGAGCCTACCCCTCTTATTGCCAAGTTTGGAAATCACCGCCGCGGCCGGGCTCACAGGAAGTCAGGCGGCCGAGGGCGGGCCTCCGGGACACCCAGGACCGGAAGTAGGAGGGCGGGAGCCTACCCCGCCTCCCACCGAGGACTCGCGTTTGGTTGTAAGCCCCGGAGCCGGCAGGAGCCTACCCTGCGCCCCGGGGTACTGAGGAGAGAAGCGCCGTCCGGACAGGGGAGAGAAGCGTCGCCCTCCTGAGTCCCCAAGCGGGACTCCACCCTAACGCGGCCGGTGACTGAGACCGGCACCTCCTTCCCGGTGAGTGGGGCTCTGGCCGGGAGGGCGCACGAAGCAGCCGAGGAGGTTGCTGAGCGCGGGGGCGCTCCCACGAGGCACCCAGTGTTTGATAAGAGCCCAGGGAGGCTCTAAGCGAACAGGGTCATTTGGGTTGAAGAGTCCCCCGTGTGGGACTCCAACGTCGGGGGCATTTCTTTCACAACCAGAGCGGCCCCGGAAGACAGCGGGCCGCTCCCACGCCTACGGGGGCACTTCTTCCGTGTTTCGAGTGGCCCCAGATGGCAGCGGGCCACTCCCACCTTGCCCCCATTGTTTCTCGAGCCTAGAAGGCTCTAGGAGGCATTTCCTGGTTCACGAGCCCACGAGGCTCCACGGGGGCAGAAGTTGTGTAGAGCACAAAGGCTCCGACGACGGGGGCAATTCTTTGATGATCTTGAGTCCCTGAGCAGGACTCCAACAACGCCGTGGTTGTTTGATTGAGGCCCCCAAGGCAGCCCCATTGTCATAGCTCAGAGAGGGCTCCAAAGGCACAGTAGTGCCCTCACTCCTTGTCCTACAGCTGCCCAGCACTTAGTGGGCAGCTGCAACGTTTAGGTTGTGGCCTCGGTGTGTTGGCTGGCGCAGCTTGCGCAGCCTTGCCCTAACATTTGGACGCAGGGCGTCCTTGCCCCTTTAAGGCCAGTTGGCCTAGGGACTGCCACAGTGTGGCTAATGTGAGTTTTGGCGCTATTGTTCCTTTCCTGCACCTGAAATGTTTTTATGCATCATGTGTTTATTTCCTTACACCTCTAAATGTATTTTATGCATCCTGTGTTTATGTGCTTAGACCCCTACAGGTAGAGTGATACTTAGGTGGTTGTTTTCTCCCTAGTACAGGTGGTACTAGTAAGGTCCTAGTTCCCTGCGTGGTACTCCTAAAGGTGGTTAGAGTTGCGTAGGTGGTACTTCCTGGTTACCAGTAGTTACTGGTTGTGTGCTATATGTTCTATTTTTAGTGCTACAGTGATTGTATGTGCTATGTTCTAAAATATTATTCCTACGTTCTAAGTGCTATTTCTACAAAGTGCTAATTCCTGACAGTGGTCCATGTGGCCCTGTCCCCTGTATATATAATCCCTTGTAAATTCTGCCCGTGCCTGTTGGCACATTGTAAAGTGTGTGTTTTTATCTAATGTGTTGTGTATAATACAAAGGCTATTTTTATAGAATACCTTGTGTGGAGTTTCCTTTGTGGTGGGCCTTGGGTGTTGTTGCCGGGTGCGCGCGCAAACGCTTTACACATCGCCTCAGAGATAAGCCTGACTGCTCGTGCCAAGCTACCAAGGGGGTGAGCAGGGGTTATCTTTGGCGTGTAACTTCCTTGCCCTGACTAGAGTGGTGGTTTCTGCCTGGCTTTGGCGCAAGCCTCAGCCAGCCAGAAATCCCATTTCTAACAGTGGTGTTTTAGGGTTCAGCGCAGTGCAGTGGTGTTCGGGCAGTGTAGGGGGTAATGCTGGGGGTGGTGTTTTAGGGTTCAGGGCAGTGCAGTGGTGTACTGACAGTGTAGGGGGTCGTGCTGGGGGTGGTTTAAGGTTCAGGGCAGTGCAGTGGTGTTCGGGCAGTGTAGGGTGTTGTGCTGGGATGGTGTTTTAGGGTTCAGGGCAGTGCAGTGGTGTTCGGGCAGTGTAGGGGGTCGTGCTGGGGTGGTGTTTTAGGGTTCAGGGCAGTGCAGTGGTGTTCGGGCAGTGTAGGAGAGCGTGCTGGGAGTGGTGTTTTAGGGTTCAGGGCAGTGCAGTGGTGTTTGGGCAGTGTAGGGGGTCTTGCAGGGGGTGGAGCTTTAGGGTTTAGGGCAGTGCAGTGGTGTTCGGGCAGGGTAGGGGAGTGTGCTGGGGGTGGTGTTTTAGGGTTCAGGGCAGTGCAGTGGTGTTTGGGCAGTGTAGGGAGTCATGCAGCTGGTGGAGCTTTAGGGTTTAGGGCAGTGCAGTTGTGTTCGGGCAGGGTAGGGGGTCATGCAGGGGGTGGTGTTTTATGGGTTAGGGCAGTGCAGTGGTGTTAGGGCAGTGTAGGGGGTCGTGCAGGGGGGTGGTGTTTTAGGGGTTAGGGCAGTGCAGTGGTGTTCGGGCATTGTAGGGGGTCATGCAGGGGGTGGTGTTTTAGGGTTTAGGGCAGTGCAGTGGTGTTCGGCAGTGTAGGGGGTCGTGCAAGGGGGTGGTGTTTTAGGGTTTAGGGCAGTGCAGTGGTGTTCGGGCAGTGTTGGGAGTCGTGCGGGGGGTGGTGTTTTAGGCTTTAGGGCAGTGCAGTGGTATTCGGGCAGTGCAGGGGGTCGTGTAGGGGGTGGTGTTTTAGGGTTTAAGGCAGTGCAGTGGTGTTCGGGCAGTGTAGGGGGTCGTGCTAAGGGTCATGTTTTAGCGTTTAGGGCAGTGCAGTGGTCTTTGGGTAGTGTAGGTCGTGTTTTAGGGGTGTGTGTTAGGGTTTAGGGCAGTGCAGTGCTGTTGGGGTAGTGTAGGGGGTCATGCTGGGGGTGGTGTTTTAGGGTTTAGGGCAGTGCATTGGTGTTTGGGCAGTGTATGGGGTCGTGCAGGGGGTGGTGTTTCAGGGTTTAGGGCAGTGCAGTGGTGTTCGGGCAGTGTAGGGGGTCATGCAGGGGGTGGTGTTTTAGGGTTTAGGGCAGTGCAGTGGTGTTGGGGCAGTGTAGGAGGTTGTGCAGGTGGGTGGTGATTTAGGGTTCAGGGCAGTGCAGTGGTGTTTGGGCAGTTTAGGAGGTCGTGCTGGGGTGGTGATTTAGGGTTCAGGGCAGTGCAGTGGTGTTCGGGCAGTGTAGGGGGTCGTACAGGTGGTGGTGATTTAGGGTTCAGGGCAGTGCAGTGTTCGGGCAGTGTAGGGGGTCGTGCAGGGTGTGGAGTTTTAGGGTTCAGGGCAGTGCAGTGGTGTTCGGGCAGTGTAGGGGTTGTGCTGGGGGTGGTGTTTTAGGGTTCAGGGCAGTGCAGTGGTGTTCGGGCAGTGTAGGGGGTCCTGCTGGGGGTAGTCGTTTAGGGTAGTGCAGTGGTGTTTGGGTAGTATAGGGGGTACTGCTGGGGGTAGTGTTTTAGGGTTTAGGGTAGTGGAGAGGTGTTTGGGTAGTGTAGGGGGTCGTGCTGGGGGTAGTGTTTTAGGGTTTAGGGTAGTGCAGTGGTGTTTGTGTAGTGTAGGGGGTCGTGCAGGGGGTGGTGTTTTAGGGTTTAGGGCAGTGCAGTGGTGTTTGGGCAGTGTAGGTGGTCGTGCAGGGGGTGGTGATTTAGGGTTCAGGGCAGTGCAGTGGTGTTCAGGCAGTTTAGGAGGTCATTCTGGGGGTGGTGTTTTAGGGTTCAGGGCAGTGCAGTGGTGTTCGGGCAGTGTAGGGGGTCGTGCAGGGGGATAGAGTTTTAGGGTTCAGGGCAGTGCAGTGGTGTTCGGGCAGTGTAGGGGGTCGTGCAGGGGGGTGGTGATTTAGGGTTCAGGGCAGTGCAGTGGTGTTCGGGCAGGGTAGGGGTTCATGCAGGGGGTGGTGTTTTATGGTTTAGGGCAGTGCAGTGGTGTTAGGGCAGTGTAGGGGGTCGTGCAAGGGGGTGGTGTTTTAGGGTTTAGGGCAGTGCAGTGGTGTTCGGGCATTGTAGGGGGTCATGCAGGGGGTGGTGTTTTAGGGTTTAGGGCAGTGCAGTGTTGTTCGGCAGTGTAGGGGGTCGTGCAAGGGGGTGGTGTTTTAGGGTTCAGGGCAGTGCAGTGGTGTTCGGGCAGTGTAGGGGGTCGTGCAGGGGCTGGTGTTTTAGGGTTTAGGGCAGTGCAGTAGTGTTTGGGCATTGTAGGGGGTCATGCAGAGGGGTGGTGTTTTAGGGTTCTGGGCAGTGCAGTGGTGTTCGGGCAGTGTAGGGGGTCGTGCAGGGGGATGGTGTTTTAGGGTTTAGGGCAGTGCAGTGGTCTTCGGGCAGTGTAGGGGGTCGTGCAGGGGGTGGTGATTTAGGGTTCATGGCAGTGCAGTGGTGTTCGGGCAGTTTAGAAAGTTGTGCTGGGGGTGGTGTTTTAGGGTTCAGCGCAGTGCAGTGGTGTTCGGGCAGTGTAGGGGGTCATGCTGGGGGTGGTGTTTTAGGGTTCAGGGCAGTGCAGTGGTGTACTGACAGTGTAGGGGGTCGTGCTGGGGGTGGTTTAAGGTTCAGGGCAGTGTAGTGGTGTTCGGGCAGTGTAGGGTGTTGTGCTGGGATGGTGTTTTAGGGTTCAGGGCAGTGCAGTGGTGTTCGGGCAGTGTAGGGGGTCGTGCTGGGGTGGTGTTTTAGGGTTCAGGGCAGTGCAGTGGTGTTCGGGCAGTGTAGGAGAGTGTGCTGGGAGTGGTGTTTTAGGGTTCAGGGCAGTGCAGTGGTGTTTGGGCAGTGTAGGGGGTCTTGCAGGGGGTGGAGCTTTAGGGTTTAGGGCAGTGCAGTGGTGTTTGGGCAGGGTAGGGGAGTGTGCTGGGGGTGGTGTTTTAGGGTTCAGGGCAGTGCAGTGGTGTTTGGGCAGTGTAGGGAGTCATGCAGCTGGTGGAGCTTTAGGGTTTAGGGCAGTGCAGTTGTGTTCGGGCAGGGTAGGGGGTCATGCAGGGGGTGGTGTTTTATGGGTTAGGGCAGTGCAGTGGTGTTAGGGCAGTGTAGGGGGTCGTGCAGGGGGGTGGTGTTTTAGGGGTTAGGGCAGTGCAGTGGTGTTCGGGCATTGTAGGGGGTCATGCAGGGGGTGGTGTTTTAGGGTTTAGGGCAGTGCAGTGGTGTTCGGCAGTGTAGGGGGTCGTGCAAGGGGGTGGTGTTTTAGGGTTTAGGGCAGTGCAGTGGTGTTCGGGCAGTGTTGGGAGTCGTGCGGGGGGGTGGTGTTTTAGGCTTTAGGGCAGTGCAGTGGTATTCGGGCAGTGCAGGGGGTCGTGTAGGGGGTGGTGTTTTAGGGTTTAAGGCAGTGCAGTGGTGTTCGGGCAGTGTAGGGGGTCGTCCTAAGGGTCGTGTTTTAGGGTTTAGGGCAGTGCAGTGGTCTTTGGGTAGTGTAGGTCGTGTTTTAGGGGTGTGTGTTAGGGTTTAGGGCAGTGCAGTGCTGTTGGGGTAGTGTAGGGGGTCATGCTGGGGGTGGTGTTTTAGGGTTTAGGGCAGTGCATTGGTGTTTGGGCAGTGTATGGGGTCGTGCAGGGGGTGGTGTTTCAGGGTTTAGGGCAGTGCAGTGGTGTTCGGGCAGTGTAGGGGGTCATGCAGGGGGTGGTGTTTTAGGGTTTAGGGCAGTGCAGTGGTGTTCGGGCAGTGTAGGAGGTTGTGCAGGTGGGTGGTGATTTAGGGTTCAGGGCAGTGCAGTGGTGTTTGGGCAGTTTAGGAGGTCGTGCTGGGGTGGTGATTTAGGGTTCAGGGCAGTGCAGTGGTGTTCGGGCAGTGTAGGGGGTCGTACAGGTGGTGGTGATTTAGGGTTCAGGGCAGTGCAGTGTTCGGGCAGTGTAGGGGGTCGTGCAGGGGGTGGAGTTTTAGGGTTCAGGGCAGTGCAGTGGTGTTCGGGCAGTGTAGGGGTTGTGCTGGGGGTGGTGTTTTAGGGTTCAGGGCAGTGCAGTGGTGTTCGGGCAGTGTAGGGGGTCCTGCTGGGGGTAGTCGTTTAGGGTAGTGCAGTGGTGTTTGGGTAGTATAGGGGGTACTGCTGGGGGTAGTGTTTTAGGGTTTAGGGTAGTGGAGTGGTGTTTGGGTAGTGTAGGGGGTCGTGCTGGGGGTAGTGTTTTAGGGTTTAGGGTAGTGCAGTGGTGTTTGTGTAGTGTAGGGGGTCGTGCAGGGGGTGGTGTTTTAGGGTTTAGGGCAGTGCAGTGGTGTTTGGGCAGTGTAGGTGGTCGTGCAGGGGGGTGGTGATTTAGGGTTCAGGGCAGTGCAGTGGTGTTCAGGCAGTTTAGGAGGTCATTCTGGGGGTGGTGTTTTAGGGTTCAGGGCAGTGCAGTGGTGTTCGGGCAGTGTAGGGGGTCGTGCAGGGGGATAGAGTTTTAGGGTTCAGGGCAGTGCAGTGGTGTTCGGGCAGTGTAGGGGGTCATGCAGGGGGGTGGTGATTTAGGGTTCAGGGCAGTGCAGTGGTGTTCGGGCAGGGTAGGGGTTCATGCAGGGGGTGGTGTTTTATGGTTTAGGGCAGTGCAGTGGTGTTAGGGCAGTGTAGGGGGTCGTGCAAGGGGGTGGTGTTTTAGGGTTTAGGGCAGTGCAGTGGTGTTCGGGCATTGTAGGGGGTCATGCAGGGGGTGGTGTTTTAGGGTTTAGGGCAGTGCAGTGTTGTTCGGCAGTGTAGGGGGTCGTGCAAGGGGGTGGTGTTTTAGGTTTTAGGGCAGTGCACTGGTATTCGGGCAGTGTAGGGGTCATGCTGGGGTGGTGTTTTAGGGTTTAGGGTAGAGCAGTGGTGTTTGGGCAGTGTAGGGGGTCGTGCTGGCGTGGTGTTTTAGGGTTTAGGGTAGGGCAGTGGTGTTTGGGCAGTGTTGGGAGTCGTGCAGGGGGTGGTGTTTTAGGGTTAAGGGCAGTGCAGTGGTGTTCTGGCAGTGTAGGGGGTCGTTCAGGGGGGTGGTGTTTAAGGGTTTAGGGCAGTGCAGTAGTGTTCGGGCAGTGTAGGGGGTCATGCAGGGGGTGGTGTTTTAGGGTTGAGGGCAGTGCAGTGATGTTCGGGCAGTGCAGGGGGTCATGCAGGGGGTGGTGTTTTATGGGTTAGGGCAGTGCAGTGGTGTTAGGGCAGTGTAGGGGGTCGTGCAGGGGGGTGGTGTTTTAGGGTTTAGGGCAGTGCAGTGGTGTTCGGGCATTGTAGGGGGTCATGCAGGGGGTGGTGTTTTAGGGTTTAGGGCAGTGCAGTGGTGTTCGGCAGTGTAGGGGGTCGTGCAAGGGGGTGGTGTTTTATGATTTAGGGCAGTGCAGTGGTGTTCGGGCAGTGTTGGGAGTCGTGCGGGGGGGTGGTGTTTTAGGCTTTAGGGCAGTGCAGTGGTATTCGGGCAGTGCAGGGGGTCGTGTAGGGGGTGGTGTTTTAGGGTTTAAGGCAGTGCAGTGGTGTTCGGGCAGTGTAGGGGGTCGTGCTAAGGGTCGTGTTTTAGGGTTTAGGGCAGTGCAGTGGTCTTTGGGTAGTGTAGGTCGTGTTTTAGGGGTGTGTGTTAGGGTTTAGGGCAGTGCAGTTGTGTTCGAGTAGATAGGGGTCGTGCTGGGGGTGGTGTTTTAGGGTTTAGGGCAGTGCAGTGGTGTTGGGGTAGTGTAGGGGGTCATGCTGGGGGTGGTGTTTTAGGGTTTAGGGCAGTGCATTGGTGTTTGGGCAGTGTATGGGGTCGTGCAGGGGGTGGTGTTTCAGGGTTTAGGGCAGTGCAGTGGTGTTCGGGCAGTGTAGGGGGTCATGCAGGGGGTGGTGTTTTAGGGCTTAGGGCAGTGCAGTGGTGTTCGGGCAGTGTAGGAGGTTGTGCAGGTGGGTGGTGATTTAGGGTTCAGGGCAGTGCAGTGGTGTTTGGGCAGTTTAGGAGGTCGTGCTTGGGGTGGTGATTTAGGGTTCAGGGCAGTGCAGTGGTGTTCGGGCAGTGTAGGGGGTCGTACAGGTGGTGGTGATTTAGGGTTCAGGGCAGTGCAGTGGTGTTCGGGCAGTGTAGGGGGTCGTGCAGGGGGTGGAGTTTTAGGGTTCAGGGCAGTGCAGTGGTGTTCGGGCAGTGTAGGGGTTGTGCTGGGGGTGTTGTTTTAGGGTTCAGGGCAGTGCAGTGGTGTTCGGGCAGTGTAGGGGGTCCTGCTGGGGGTAGTCGTTTAGGGTAGTGCAGTGGTGTTTGGGTAGTATAGGGGGTACTGCTGGGGGTAGTGTTTTAGGGTTTAGGGTAGTGGAGTGGTGTTTGGGTAGTGTAGGGGGTCGTGCTGGGGGTAGTGTTTTAGGGTTTAGGGTAGTGCAGTGGTGTTTGTGTAGTGTAGGGGGTCGTGCAGTGGGTGGTTTTTTAGGGTTCAGGGCAGTGCAGTGGTGTTCGGGCAGTGTAGGGGGTCGTGCAGGGGGGTGGTGATTTAGGGTTCAGGGCAGTGCAGTGGTGTTCGGGCAGGGTAGGGGTTCATGCAGGGGGTGGTGTTTTATGGTTTAGGGCAGTGGTGTTAGGGCAGTGTAGGGGGTCGTGCAAGGGGGTGGTGTTTTAGGGTTTAGGGCAGTGCAGTGGTGTTCGGGCATTGTAGGGGGTCATGCAGGGGGTGGTGTTTTAGGGTTTAGGGCAGTGCAGTGGTGTTCGGCAGTGTAGGGGGTCGTGCAAGGGGGTGGTGTTTTAGGTTTTAGGGCAGTGCAGTGGTATTCGGGCAGTGTAGGGGTCATGCTGGGGTGGTGTTTTAGGGTTTAGGGTAGAGCAGTGGTGTTTGGGCAGTGTAGGGGGTCGTGCTGGCGTGGTGTTTTAGGGTTTAGGGTAGGGCAGTGGTGTTTGGGCAGTGTTGGGAGTCCTGCAGGGGGTGGTGTTTTAGGGTTAAGGGCAGTGCAGTGGTGTTCTGGCAGTGTAGGGGGTCGTTCAGGGGGGTGGTGTTTAAGGGTTTAGGGCAGTGCAGTAGTGTTCGGGCAGTGTAGGGGGTCGTGCAGGGGGTGGTGTTTTAGGGTTGAGGGCAGTGCAGTGGTGTTCGGGCAGTGCAGGGGGTCGTGCAGGGGGTGGTGGTTTAGGGTTTAGGGCAGTGCAGTGGTGTTCGGGCAGTGTTGGGAGTCGTGCAGGGGGGTGGTGTTTTAGGCTTTAGGGCAGTGCAGTGGTATTCGGGCAGTGCAGGGGGTCGTGTAGGGGGTGGTGTTTTAGGGTTTAAGGCAGTGCAGTGGTGTTCGGGCAGTGTAGGGGGTCGTGCTAAGGGTCGTGTTTTAGGGTTTAGGGCAGTGCAGTGGTCTTTGGGTAGTGTAGGGGGTCGTGTTTTAGGGGTGTGTGTTAGGGTTTAGGGCAGTGCAGTTGTGTTCGAGTAGATAGGGGTCGTGCTGGGGGTGGTGTTTTAGGGTTTAGGGCAGTGCATTGGTGTTTGGGCAGTGTATGGGGTCGTGCAGGGGGTGGTGTTTCAGGGTTTAGGGCAGTGCAGTGGTGTTCGGGCAGTGTAGGGGGTCATGCAGGGGGTGGTGTTTTAGGGTTTAGCGCAGTGCAGTGGTGTTCGGGCAGTGTAGGAGGTTGTGCAGGTGGGTGGTGATTTAGGGTTCAGGGCAGTGCAGTGGTGTTTGGGCAGTTTAGGAGGTCGTGCTGAGGGTGGTGATTTAGGGTTCAGGGCAGTGCAGTGGTGTTCGGGCAGTGTAGGGGGTCGTGCAGGTGGTGGTGATTTAGGGTTCAGGGCAGTGCAGTGGTGTTCGGGCAGTGTAGGGGGTCGTGCAGGGGGTGGAGTTTTAGGGTTCAGGGCAGTGCAGTGGTGTTCGTGCAGTGTAGGGGTTGTGCTGGGGGTGGTGTTTTAGGGTTCAGGGTAGTGCAGTGGTGTTCGGGCAGTGTAGGGGGTCCTGCGGGGGGTAGTCGTTTAGGGTAGTGCAGTGGTGTAGGAGAGTAGGGTCTGCTATCCTATGGTCACCCCAAATTTTTGCTTTTTGCTTCACTGGTTTTTGACATATTGAGGCTGTGGGCCTGCCAATCAGACCCCCAGCCTGCTGTTCTCTCTACTAAATTAAAACTATGCACCCTAGGTGCATAACCAATTGGAAGTGGATCACCCTGTCAGCCCCTGTACCAGTGTACACTAGGTACCCAGGGCATTGGTGTACCCAAGGCCTGCCAGGGGCTGCAGCATGTATTATGCCACCCCAGGCTTGGCCTAACAATCTGACACAACTGGCTGATCACTCAGCTGGGGTAAGTTGGTGTAATCACCTCTTACTTAGGTGTAGTATACCTATACCTAACCTTAAATGGGACACCTGGTAACCTCTAAGTCACTCCTATGGCAGGCCTTAACAATCCTGAAGGCAGAGTGCTTGGTTCCATGTGAGATGGTGCTCTGGCATGAGCTGAGCCTGTCTGCAGTGGTCGGAACAACTTCCTTCTACTGTTTCCAGATATCGTCATACCATATACTCTTAAGTGCATTATGAACCTCGCGGTTAAATGCTATCTTTGGTTTGGCTTTATCAAAACATGTCGAGTAAGGTGTCATACGAATTGGAATACTAACCCCTCGCCAATTCTGGCGACGGGGTTAGCATTCCACCCTTCTAGAGGGACACGACATGTACAGTACCTGAAACCCGGGTAAAATCAGACATAGCCTCAGCTCCACAAAATGGATGCTGCCACCACAGACACAAGTCTGCCCTCCTGCTGCTGGGAGTCCTTCCAGCTTGGGAGGTGTGGACAAAGGGTTTCCTGCCAGGGGAGGTGCGTGCACCACCCCAGACAGGATTTTGTGTATTGGTCAGGTAGGGCTTGAAAGAAACCAGACATGCCTGTGGCTCACAAGGAGCCTCGGTGCATATGCCAGTTCAAACCGGTCCTGGGGCACACCAGTCCCGGGCCTGGGGCGAGCTGGACAAAGGATTGGGGGTGTAACCACCCCCCTTCCTGGTCCCACCCATAGGGAGGGACCTAGCAGGTAGTCCGGCCCCTAGAATCCGCTTAAAGGTAGGAGCTGTGTCCTAAGACTTCAGACATCCTGGAATCAACTTGAAACTAAGAAGAAGACGGGAACTTCGACATTCTGCTGCACAGAAGACTGAAGAAAATCTCCCCTGTGGTCAGGGAGTGACCACCTTGCTAACGCAAGCACCATCCAGCGAATCACCGTCTGCTTTGCCGCCGCCTCCCGCCGGAGCCCGAGCCCAGAGACTGACAAGACCTGGACCTCCAGACCTCTCACCGCCCGATCCACAGTCCCTGAAAAGAGGAGACCCGTGGAGGCACCGAGACACGTGGAGCCAGCCATCTTGGAACGACTACGACAAGCTGACCAGTGCAACAACCGAGGCTCCCTCCAAGTTGTGCTTTGGGTCCTGAGAAGCCCAACCCTCGAGCAGCATCTGCACCAAAGGTGAGCCCTCCAGCATCTCCACGATCTGCGTGGGGCCCTTCTGCATTTTGCCACTCGACGCGCCTAACCGGTTGCTGGCCCGCTGGCTAGTGGCCATCTTGGCGACGAAATCTACGACAAACACCGCTGGTCTGGTTGCTCCAGACTGGCCCTTGCTCCCCTCCAAAGGAGCAATCCCTCTGACCTTGCTGGTCAGAACCAACAGCTGATTTCCGAATCCTCCTGCAATTGCTTTTGCCAAGGCTTGTTTGCTTCGATCAAGTCGCCGACACCGCCGACAGCGAGAGCCTGCGTGGGACAGCTCGTGAGCCGACTCCTGGACGTCGTCGACCTTCAGGGACCACGTGGCTGCGGAGACAAGCTACCCCTCATCACCTGTTTGCACCCGACATCGCCTGGTACCCACCTGGTGCCACGCTGGTCACTGGCTAGTGACTGTGAACACTGTCCCCTCTGCTTACAGGTCTTCAACATCTCCGATCCACTCTTGGACCCACTGCATCTCTTCCCGACCGACCGCCTGCAGCATCTTTGTCCCAGGCTCAACGGAACAGATAGAAGAAACCCGACGCACTTTGAGGCCTATGCACCCGCTTCCTGTGGGTGAGGTAAAGCTGGCACTCCGGTGCCCACGTGTAGTAATACATCTCTAGTGCCTGTGTTCCAAATCTTAAGTTCCTAGGTCATCCGGAAGATTCCTTTTGCAGTAACTTTGTACTTTTTACGCACCCATTGAAACCTATGGGAGCCCGCGTGTGACTATTTGCTCTGCACACGCCACCCGTGGACCTCCTGGTCACTAACTGACGTTAGCTCCTTGTAGGCCCAGCGATTCTAGAGGCCCTAGGCCTTTTCCCTTTTCTGTTCGTGGTACTTATACCACTATTTTAGTATATGGTTCGAGTGGCCACCAGGGCCTATCCATATAAAGTGCAACTTCTGTGTATTCTGTGATAATCTTGTTTGACAATTTGTGCTCCTGTGCTCATAAAGAGACTAGGGGTTACTTTGAGAAATAAATACATATATATTTTGAATATATATCTGTGTGGTGTCCTTTCATTGGTATAAAAGGGGGTTACTATTGGTAAAACAGCTTGCTTAACACGCATCACGAGTTTAGCCTCAAAGACTGCTTAGCCTACGCTACCACTAGGGCAGCTAGTCCAAAAAGGTTGACTTACAACCACACCATAAGGGTTGCTTGGCATGGTACAAGGTGGTCACTAGAACTAGTGAACAGCATATACCAGGCCAACTTCTCACATTGGTGAGCAGCGGTTGGATTTGAGCTTGCTGTGTTTTACCATTGTAATCTCTTGGTTACCAATTGAAAGATCACATAGGTACCTGTAGGTACATATAAAACAAGATTAGATATACTTAAGTTCTACTGAACTTAGTTGTTGTAGAGCAAAGGGAGTAGCACACCCTGACTACAACTACTAGATAGGTTTAGTAGGTAAACCCAAGTGTAGGTAGATTGCAACACATCCACCCACACTTAAGAGCAATGGCCGGGGCAGAGGGGTCCACTGTACCCATCTCTGTTGAGAGTGACCCCCAGAGGGCACCATCCAGCTTTGCTACCCTTAATCAGAATGAGCTCAGGCATTTGGCAACTCTTAGAGGCCTTAAACAGCCCAAGAACCCAAACTCTGCTGAGCTCAGAGAGCTCTTACAGAATGATGAGAATCAGAGAGCACTCAAGAAAGCTTCCCAGTTAGCCCCCTTAGGGACAGGAACAGGAGGCCCCCCTTCTAAAGATGCCACTGAAGTACCCCTTCCCAATAGTCACCCCTTAGATGGGATGCCTACCACAGAGGATGAGAGTGAAAAGGATACTGACAGTAGTGAGGATGAAGGGAGAACTAGCCCAGTGCCAAGTATTATACTTGGCCCAGCTAAACCAAGGCTATTGGGGACTGACAGTGGGTTCAACCCACTGGATCTCCCCAGTGGACTTAACACAGGGCTTGGAAGGCAAAGGAATCGCTCAGGTGACTCCAATGCTTCCCATGGCTCTAGAGGCTCTCAAGGTCACTCCAGGAGAAGGATGACCACCCCTCAGAGGAGGGAACATGAGGCCAAGATGCAAGAGGCTCAGCTGAGGATCAGGAAGCAGGAGCTAGAAGTAGCCCTGATGGAAGAGAAACTTAGCAAGGCTAGACAGCATAAAGAGAGTGGGTCTATACCCACTGGTGGCAGCATTGTCCCTAAGGACAAAGATAGGGTCTTTGACAATAGGAACCTGTCTAAGGTTGTGCCCCCCTACAAAAGTGGGGATGACATCCACAAATGGATAACTGCTCTTGAGAGAGCCTGCAAAGTACAGCAGGTTCCTGAAGACCAGTGGGCAGCAATCCTCTGGCTCTCCTTTGAAGGAAGAGGCAGAGACAGACTCCTCACTGTTAGAGAAGAGGATGTCAGAAACTACAGAGTCCTGAAGAGTGTTCTGGTAGATGGGTTAGGCTTAACCACTGAACAGTACAGGTTAATGTTCAGAGACACCCAAAAGACACAGACTCAGGACTGGTCTGAATACATTGAATGTGCCACTAAGGCTTTGGAGGGTTGGTTGCTGGGAAGTAAGGTATCTGATTTTACAGGATTGTATAATTTGATGATGAGAGAGCAGATTTTAAATAACTGTCAAAACCAGCAACTGCATCAACACTTGGTTGACTCTGATCTGACCTCTCCCCAAGAATTGGGAAAGAAGGCAGACAAATGGGTCAGAACCAGGGTTAAGCAAAAGAACCAGAACCAGGGCCAAGGGGGTGATCAGAAGAAAACAGACCAAAAGGGTGGAGATCAGAAACCTAAAGACCAGAAGTCTTCAACAGGGCCCCAAACTACTACTAAGGAGGGTGGGTCCCAACAGTCCAAAAAGAAGAAAGAAGGTCAGAAGAAACCCTGGTGCAATCATTGTAAAAATACAACTCACTGGACTAGTGATTGCAAAAAGGGTGGAGCCCCCAACACTGTTGCCCCTAAGGCACCTGCTCCCAGTACTACTGTTAGCAGTGTTGGTCCCCAGACAAAGGGTGTAGTGGGAATCACTATGGGAACTGAAGGAGATTCTGACTTAGACAGAACCCTTACACAGGCAGTCTTGATCTGTGATGGGGACATTGATTTGTCCCTGACTGTGAGCCCCAGTAACCTGGGCAAGTACAGACAGACTCCTTTAATTAATGACAAAGTGGCTCAAGCCTACAGGGACACATGTGCCAGTGTCACTATGGTGACACCAGGCTTTGTGGATCCTGGACAGTACATACCAGGTGAGAACTACCTGGTGACCAATGCCAGCAATGCCACTACTTCACATAGTGTGGCAGTTGTTAACTTCTCATGGGGAGGGGTAACTGGCCTCAAAAGGGTTGTGGTTAGTGCAGACCTCCCAGTAGAATGTTTGTTGGGCAATGACCTAGAGAGTTCTCTATGGTCAGAAGTGGAGTACAGGACTCATGCAGAGATGTTAGGTATATCATCACATGTCCTTGCTGTGACCAGGTCACAGGCCAAAAAGTGCCTCACTGAACCACAGGTCTTGGATCCTGGAACAATGGACCAAGCACCTACCAAGAAGAAGAACAGGAGGGTCAAGGCTGTGCCTTCCCCCCTGCCTCAGAGTGATGATCAGCCTTCCCAGGAAGCTGATCTAGAGGACCCTGAAGGAACTGTCCCTGAAGAGCTTGAACCTGATCAGGTTGAGTTTCTGGGGACAGGGGGACCTTCAAGGGCTTACTTGAGGCAGGCTCAGTTATCCTGTCCCTCTCTTGAACCCCTCAGACAGCTGGCTGCTGCTGAGGCTGCTGGGAATGCTCAAGGTACCCATAAAGTGTATTGGGATGAAGGGCTCCTTTATTCAGAGGCTAGAGACCCCAAGCCTGGTGCAACCAGGAGGTTGGTCATACCTCTGCAATTTAGGGGCTTCCTTCTTACCTTGGCCCATGACATTCCTTTAGCAGGACACTTAGGCCAGAACAAGACTTGGGACAGGCTTGTCCCTCACTTTCACTGGCCTCATATGAATGAAGATACAAAGGAGTTTTGTCGCTCCTGTGTTACCTGCCAAGCCAGTGGCAAATCAGGTGGCACAACAAAGGCCCCCCTAATACCACTACCTGTGGTGGGGGTCCCCTTTGAAAGAGTGGGAATAGACATAGTGGGTCCCATGGATCCTCCCACTGCATCTGGACACAGATTTATACTGGTGGTAGTGGATCATGCCACCAGGTATCCAGAGGCAATTCCCCTTAGGACCACTACAGCTCCTGTTGTGGCCAGGGCCCTGCTGGGAGTATTCTCCAGAGTGGGGTTTCCTAAGGAGGTAGTATCTGACAGAGGTACCAACTTTATGTCAGGATACTTGACAGCTATGTGGAAGGAATGTGGTGTCAACTACAAGTTCACCACCCCTTATCACCCACAATGCAATGGGCTTGTTGAGAGATTCAACAAGACCCTAAAGGGTATGATCAAAGGATTACCTGAAAAGCTCAGGCGAAGATGGGATATCCTTCTACCCTGCCTTCTGTTTGCTTACAGAGAGGTCCCACAAAAAGGAGTTGGCTACAGCCCCTTTGAATTGTTGTTTGGGCACCCTGTGAGAGGCCCACTGTGTTTGGTGAAGGAAGGATGGGAGTTACCTCTCAAAAAGCCTAAGCTAGACATAGTGGACTATGTACTTGGTCTCCGCTCCAGGATGGCTGAGTATATGGAGAAGGCATCTAAAAACCTTGAGGCAAGCCAGGCCTTACAGAAAGCTTGGCATGACCAAAAGGCTGTCTTGGTTGAGTATCAGCCAGGACAGAAGGTATGGGTGTTGGAGCCGGTGGCCCCAGCAGCACTCCAAGACAAATGGTCTGGACCCCATACAATCCTGGAAAAGAAGGGAGAGGTCACCTACTTGGTCGACCTAGGAACTCCCAGGAGTCCCCACAGGGTACTCCATGTTAACAGGCTTAAAGCATATGTTGACAGGGCAGACATGGGCTTGCTCATGGCTACAGATGAGGGACAGGAGGAAGAGAGTGACCCTCTCCCAGACCTGTTGTCTCAGAACCCTGAAGATGGCTCAGTTGAAGGAGTGACCCTTGGAGGCAACCTCACTGCCCATCAGCAGACTGAATGTAGACAGGTTCTACAATCATTTTCACATATGTTTTCCTTGATACCTAGTCAAACTGACTGGTGTACCCATGTTGTGGACACTGGTGACAGTCTGCCTGTAAAGAACAAACTTTACAGACAACCTGACCACGTCAGGGACTGTATAAAGGCTGAGGTACATAAAATGCTGGAATTAGGTGTCATTGAACCCTCAGAGAGCCCCTGGGCTAGCCCAGTGGTTCTGGTCCCCAAACCTCACACCAAAGATGGCAAGAGAGAGATGAGGTTCTGTGTGGATTACAGAGGACTCAATGCTGTCACCAGGACAGATGCACACCCTATTCCAAGGGCAGATGAGCTCATAGACAAACTAGCTTCTGCAAAGTTTTTGAGCACATTTGACTTGACAGCTGGCTATTGGCAAATCAGGTTAGCTGAGGAGTCTAAGGCCAAAACAGCATTCTCAACCCCAGGTGGGCATTATCAGTTTGTGGTGATGCCCTTTGGTCTGAAGAATGCACCTGCCACCTTCCAAAGGCTGGTGAACCAAGTCCTTACTGGGTTGGATGACTTTTGCGCAGCATATCTTGATGACATTGCTGTCTTTAGTTCCACCTGGGAGGATCACCTGATCCACCTGAAGAAGGCTCTTGAGGCTCTGCAAAGGGCAGGCCTCACTATCAAGGCTACTAAGTGCCAGATAGGGCAGAGTAAGGTTGTGTATTTGGGCCACCTTGTAGGTGGGGGCCAAGTTCAACCACTGGAGAGTAAGATACAGTCCATCAAGGATTGGTCCCCTCCAACCACCCAGACTCAAGTTCGAGCTTTCTTGGGCTTGACTGGGTATTACAGGAAGTTTGTTAAGAACTATGGGTCCATTGTGACTCCTCTTAATGATCTGACATCCAAGAAGATGCCCAAAAAGGTTCAGTGGACAGTAAGCTGTCAAAAGGCATTTGATGACCTGAAGGAGGCCATGTGCTCTGCACCTATCCTGAAAAGTCCTGACTACTCCAAAGAGTTTATTGTCCAAACAGATGCTTCTGAGTTGGGTGTGGGAGCTGTGCTGTCACAACTTAATGTAGATGGTCAAGACCAACCCATTGCTTTTATTAGCAGAAGGTTGACCCCCAGAGAGAAGAATTGGTCAGCTATTGAGAGGGAGGCCTTTGCTGTGGTGTGGGCCCTGAAGAAGCTGAGGCCATACTTGTTTGGCACTCACTTCAAGATTCAGACCGACCATAAGCCCCTCTTGTGGCTAAATCAGATGAAGGGTGAAAACCCCAAACTGCTTAGGTGGTCCATTTCCCTACAGGGGATGGACTTTACAGTGGAGCACCGGCCAGGTACTGACCATGGGAATGCAGATGGTCTCTCCAGGTACTTCCACTTAGGACATGAAGACGAGACTGGTCAAGGCTAGTTTAATGTCCCAGCGTTTGGGGGGGGGGTTGTGTAGGAGAGTAGGGTCTGCTATCCTATGGTCACCCCAAATTTTTGCTTTTTGCTTCACTGGTTTTTGACATATTGAGGCTGTGGGCCTGCCAATCAGACCCCCAGCCTGCTGTTCTCTCTACTAAATTAAAACTATGCACCCTAGGTGCATAACCAATTGGAAGTGGATCACCCTGTCAGCCCCTGTACCAGTGTACACTAGGTACCCAGGGCATTGGTGTACCCAAGGCCTGCCAGGGGCTGCAGCATGTATTATGCCACCCCAGGCTTGGCCTAACAATCTGACACAACTGGCTGATCACTCAGCTGGGGTAAGTTGGTGTAATCACCTCTTACTTAGGTGTAGTATACCTATACCTAACCTTAAATGGGACACCTGGTAACCTCTAAGTCACTCCTATGGCAGGCCTTAACAATCCTGAAGGCAGAGTGCTTGGTTCCATGTGAGATGGTGCTCTGGCATGAGCTGAGCCTGTCTGCAGTGGTCGGAACAACTTCCTTCTACTGTTTCCAGATATCGTCATACCATATACTCTTAAGTGCATTATGAACCTCGCGGTTAAATGCTATCTTTGGTTTGGCTTTATCAAAACATGTCGAGTAAGGTGTCATACGAATTGGAATACTAACCCCTCGCCAATTCTGGCGACGGGGTTAGCATTCCACCCTTCTAGAGGGACACGACATGTACAGTACCTGAAACCCGGGTAAAATCAGACATAGCCTCAGCTCCACAAAATGGATGCTGCCACCACAGACACAAGTCTGCCCTCCTGCTGCTGGGAGTCCTTCCAGCTTGGGAGGTGTGGACAAAGGGTTTCCTGCCAGGGGAGGTGCGTGCACCACCCCAGACAGGATTTTGTGTATTGGTCAGGTAGGGCTTGAAAGAAACCAGACATGCCTGTGGCTCACAAGGAGCCTCGGTGCATATGCCAGTTCAAACCGGTCCTGGGGCACACCAGTCCCGGGCCTGGGGCGAGCTGGACAAAGGATTGGGGGTGTAACCACCCCCCTTCCTGGTCCCACCCATAGGGAGGGACCTAGCAGGTAGTCCGGCCCCTAGAATCCGCTTAAAGGTAGGAGCTGTGTCCTAAGACTTCAGACATCCTGGAATCAACTTGAAACTAAGAAGAAGACGGGAACTTCGACATTCTGCTGCACAGAAGACTGAAGAAAATCTCCCCTGTGGTCAGGGAGTGACCACCTTGCTAACGCAAGCACCATCCAGCGAATCACCGTCTGCTTTGCCGCCGCCTCCCGCCGGAGCCCGAGCCCAGAGACTGACAAGACCTGGACCTCCAGACCTCTCACCGCCCGATCCACAGTCCCTGAAAAGAGGAGACCCGTGGAGGCACCGAGACACGTGGAGCCAGCCATCTTGGAACGACTACGACAAGCTGACCAGTGCAACAACCGAGGCTCCCTCCAAGTTGTGCTTTGGGTCCTGAGAAGCCCAACCCTCGAGCAGCATCTGCACCAAAGGTGAGCCCTCCAGCATCTCCACGATCTGCGTGGGGCCCTTCTGCATTTTGCCACTCGACGCGCCTAACCGGTTGCTGGCCCGCTGGCTAGTGGCCATCTTGGCGACGAAATCTACGACAAACACCGCTGGTCTGGTTGCTCCAGACTGGCCCTTGCTCCCCTCCAAAGGAGCAATCCCTCTGACCTTGCTGGTCAGAACCAACAGCTGATTTCCGAATCCTCCTGCAATTGCTTTTGCCAAGGCTTGTTTGCTTCGATCAAGTCGCCGACACCGCCGACAGCGAGAGCCTGCGTGGGACAGCTCGTGAGCCGACTCCTGGACGTCGTCGACCTTCAGGGACCACGTGGCTGCGGAGACAAGCTACCCCTCATCACCTGTTTGCACCCGACATCGCCTGGTACCCACCTGGTGCCACGCTGGTCACTGGCTAGTGACTGTGAACACTGTCCCCTCTGCTTACAGGTCTTCAACATCTCCGATCCACTCTTGGACCCACTGCATCTCTTCCCGACCGACCGCCTGCAGCATCTTTGTCCCAGGCTCAACGGAACAGATAGAAGAAACCCGACGCACTTTGAGGCCTATGCACCCGCTTCCTGTGGGTGAGGTAAAGCTGGCACTCCGGTGCCCACGTGTAGTAATACATCTCTAGTGCCTGTGTTCCAAATCTTAAGTTCCTAGGTCATCCGGAAGATTCCTTTTGCAGTAACTTTGTACTTTTTACGCACCCATTGAAACCTATGGGAGCCCGCGTGTGACTATTTGCTCTGCACACGCCACCCGTGGACCTCCTGGTCACTAACTGACGTTAGCTCCTTGTAGGCCCAGCGATTCTAGAGGCCCTAGGCCTTTTCCCTTTTCTGTTCGTGGTACTTATACCACTATTTTAGTATATGGTTCGAGTGGCCACCAGGGCCTATCCATATAAAGTGCAACTTCTGTGTATTCTGTGATAATCTTGTTTGACGATTTGTGCTCCTGTGCTCATAAAGAGACTAGGGGTTACTTTGAGAAATAAATACATATATATTTTGAATATATATCTGTGTGGTGTCCTTTCATTGGTATAAAAGGGGGTTACTATTGGTAAAACAGCTTGCTTAACACGCATCACGAGTTTAGCCTCAAAGACTGCTTAGCCTACGCTACCACTAGGGCAGCTAGTCCAAAAAGGTTGACTTACAACCACACCATAAGGGTTGCTTGGCATGGTACAAGGTGGTCACTAGAACTAGTGAACAGCATATACCAGGCCAACTTCTCACAAGTGGTGTTTGGGTAGTATAGGGGGTACTGCTGGGGGTAGTGTTTTAGGGTTTAGGGTAGTGGAGTGGTGTTTGGGTAGTGTAGGGGGTCGTGCTGGGGGTAGTGTTTTAGGGTTTAGGGTAGTGCAGTGGTGTTTGTGTAGTGTAGGGGGTCGTGCAGGGGGTGGTGTTTTAGGGTTCAGGGCAGTGCAGTGGTGTTCGGGCAGTGTAGGGGGTCGTGCAGGGGGGTGGTGATTTAGGGTTCAGGGCAGTGCAGTGGTGTTCGGGCAGGGTAGGGGTTCATGCAGGGGGTGGTGTTTTATGGTTTAGGGCAGTGCAGTGGTGTTAGGGCAGTGTAGGGGGTTGTGCAAAGGGGTGGTGTTTTAGGGTTTAGGGCAGTGCAGTGGTGTTCGGGCATTGTAGGGGGTCATGCAGGGGGTGGTGTTTTAGGGTTTAGGGCAGTGCAGTGGTGTTTGGCAGTGTAGGGGGTCGTGCAAGGGGGTGGTGTTTTAGGTTTTAGGGCAGTGCAGTGGTATTCGGGCAGTGTAGGGGTCATGCTGGGGTGGTGTTTTAGGGTTTAGGGTAGAGCAGTGGTGTTTGGGCAGTGTAGGGGGTCGTGCTGGCGTGGTGTTTTAGGGTTTAGGGTAGGGCAGTGGTGTTTGGGAGTGTTGGGAGTCTTGCAGGGGGTGGTGTTTTAGGGTTAAGGGCAGTGCAGTGGTGTTCTGGCAGTGTAGGGGGTCGTTCAGGGGGGTGGTGTTTAAGGGTTTAGGGCAGTGCAGTAGTGTTCGGGCAGTGTAGGGGGTCGTGCAGGGGGTGGTGTTTTAGGGTTGAGGGCAGTGCAGTGGTGTTCGGGCAGTGCAGGGGGTCGTGCAGGGGGTGGTGTTTTAGGGTTTAGGGCAGTGCAGTGGTGTTCGGGCAGTGTTGGGAGTCGTGCAGGGGGGTGGTGTTTTAGGCTTTAGGGCAGTGCAGTGGTATTCGGGCAGTGCAGGGGGTCGTGTAGGGGGTGGTGTTTTAGGGTTTAAGGCAGTGCAGTGCTGTTCGGGCAGTGTAGGGGGTCGTGCTAAGGGTCGTGTTTTAGGGTTTAGGGCAGTGCAGTGGTCTTTTGGTAGTGTAGGAGGTCGTGTTTTAGGGGTGTGTGTTAGGGTTTAGGGCAGTGCAGTTGTGTTCGAGTAGATATGGGTCGTGCTGGGGGTGGTGTTTTAGGGTTTAGGGCAGTGCATTGGTGTTTGGGCAGTGTATGGGGTCGTGCAGGGGGTGGTGTTTCAGGGTTTAGGGCAGTGCAGTGGTGTTCGGGCAGTGTAGGGGGTCATGCAGGGGGTGGTGTTTTAGGGTTTAGCGCAGTGCAGTGGTGTTCGGGCAGTGTAGGAGGTTGTGCAGGTGGGTGGTGATTTAGGGTTCAGGGCAGTGCAGTGGTGTTTGGGCAGTTTAGGAGGTCGTGCTGAGGGTGGTGATTTAGGGTTCAGGGCAGTGCAGTGGTGTTCGAGCATTGTAGGGGGTCGTGCAGGTGGTGGTGAGTTAGGGTTCAGGGCAGTGCAGTGGTGTTCGGGCAGTGTAGGGGGTCGTGCAGGGGGTGGAGTTTTAGGGTTCAGGGCAGTGCAGTGGTGTTCGTGCAGTGTAGGGGTTGTGCTGGGGGTGGTGTTTTAGGGTTCAGGGCAGTGCAGTGGTGTTCGGGCAGTATAGGGGGTCCTGCGGGGGGTAGTCGTTTAGGGTAGTGCAGTGGTGTTTGGGTAGTATAGGGGGTACTGCTGGGGGTAGTGTTTTAGGGTTTAGGGTAGTGGAGTGGTGTTTGGGTAGTGTAGGGGGTCGTGCTGGGGGTAGTGTTTTAGGGTTTAGGGTAGTGCAGTGGTGTTTGTGTAGTGTAGGGGGTCGAGCAGGGGGTGGTGTTTTAGGGTTTATGGCAGTGCAGTGGTGTTTGGGCAGTGTAGGTGGTCGTGCAGGGGGTGGTGATTTAGGGTTCAGGGCAGTGCAGTGGTGTTCGGGCAGTGTAGGGGGTCGTGCAGGGGGGTGGTGATTTAGGGTTCAGGGCAGTGCAGTGGTGTTCGGGCAGTGTAGGGGGTTGTGCTGGGGGTGGTGTTTTAGGGTTCAGGGCAGTGCAGTGCTGTACTGACAGTGTAGTGGGTCGTGCTGGGGGTGGTGTTTTAGGGTTCAGGGCAGTGCAGTGGTGTTTGGGCAGTGTAGGGGGTCGTGCTGGGATGGTGTTTTAGGGTTCAGGGCAGTGCAGTGGTTTCCGGGCAGTGTAGGGGGTCATGCTGGGGTGGTGTTTTAGGGTTCAGTGCAGTGGTGTTCGGGCAGTGTAGGGGGTCGTGCTGGGGGTGGTGTTTTAGGGTTCAGGGCAGTGCAGTAGTGTTTGGGCAGTGTAGGGGGTTGTGCTGGGGTGGTGTTTTAGGGTTCAGAGCAGTGCAGTGGTGTACAGGCAGTGTAGGGGGTCATGCTGGGGGTGCTGTTTTAGGGTTCAGGGCAGTGCAGTGGTGTTCTGGCAGTGTAGGGGGTCGTGTAGGGGGATGGTGTTTTAGGGTTCAGGGCAGTGCAGTGTGTTCGGGCAGTGTAGGGGGTCGTGCAGGGGTGTGGTGATTTAGGGTTCAGGGCAGTGCAGTGGTGTTCGGGCAGTTTAGGAAGTTGTGCTGGGGGTGGTGTTTTAGGGTTCAGCGCAGTGCAGTGGTATTCGGGAAGTGTAGGGGGTCGTGCTGGGGGTGGTGTTTTAGGGTTCAGGGCAGTGCAGTGGTGTACTGACAGTGTAGGGGGTCGTGCTGGGGGTGGTGTTTTAGGGTTCAGGGCAGTGCAGTGGTGTTCGGGCAGTGTAGGGGGTCATGCTGGGATGGTGTTTTAGGGTTCAGGGCAGTGCAGTGGTGTTCGGGCAGTGTAGGAGGTCGTGCTGGGGGTGGTGTTTTAGGGTTCAGGGCAGTGCAGTGGTGTTTGAGCAGTGTAGGGGGTTGTGCTGGGGTGGTGTTTTAGGGTTCAGGGCAGTGCAGTGGTGTACGGGCAGTGTAGGGGGTTGTGCTGGGGCTGGTGTTTTAGGGTTCAGGGAAGTGCAGTGGTGTTCGGGCAGTGTAGGGGGTCATGCAGGGGGTGGAGCTTTAGTGTTTAGGGCAGTGCAGTGGTGTTTGGGCAGGGTAGGGGGTCGTGCAGGGCGTGGTGTTTTAGGGTTTAGGGCAGTGCAGCGGTGTTAGGGCAGTGTAGGGGTCGTGCAGGGGGGTGGTGTTTTAGGGTTTAGGGCAGTGCAGTGGTGTTCTGGCATTGTAGGGGATCATGCAGGGGGTGGTGTTTTAGGGTTTAGGGCAGTGCAGTGGTGTTCGGCAGTGTTGGGGGTCATGCAGGGGATGGTGTTTTAGGTTTTAGGGCAGTGCAGTGGTGTTCGGGCAGTGTAGGGGTCATGCTGGGGTGGTGTTTAGGGGTTAGGGCAGAGTAGTGGTGTTTGGGCAGTGTAGGGGATCGTGCTGGGGGTGGTGTTTTAGGGTTTAGGGCAGTGCAGTGCTGTTGGGGTAGTGTAGGGGGTCGTGCTGGGGTGGTGTTTTAGGGTTTAGGGCAGTGCAGTGCTGTTGGGGTAGTGTAGGGGGTCGTGCTGGGGGTGGTGTTTTAGGGTTTAGGGCAGTGCATTGGTGTTTGGGCAGTGTCGGGGGTTGTGCAGGGGGTGGTGTTTTAGGGTTTAGGGCAGTGCAGTGGTGTTCGGGCAGTGTAGGGGGTCGTGCTAAGGGTCGTGTTTTAGGGTTTAGGGCAGTGCAGTGGTCTTTGGGTAGTGTAGGGGGTCGTGTTTTAGGGTTGTGTGTTAGGGTTTAGGGCAGTGCAGTTGTGTTTGAGTAGATAGGGGTCGTGCTGGGGGTGGTGTTTTAGGGTTTAGGGCAGTGCAGTGCTGTTGGGGTCGTGCTGAGGGTGGTGTTTTAGGGTTTAGGGCAGTGCATTGGTGGTTGGGCAGTGTATGGGGTCGTGCAGGGGGTGGTGTTTTAGGGTTTAGTGCAGTGGTGTTCGGGCAGTGTAGGGGGTCATGCAGGGGGTGGTGTTTTAGGGTTCAGGGCAGTGCAGTGGTGTTGGGGCAGTGTAGGGGGTCGTGCTGGGGGTGGTGTTTTAGGGTTCAGGGCAGTGCAGTGGTGTTCGGGCAGTGTAGGGGGTCCTGCTGGGGGTAGTCGTTTAGGGTAGTGAAGTGGTGTTTGGGTAGTATAGGGGGTACTGCTGGGGGTAGTGTTTTAGGGTTTAGGGTAGTGCAGTGGTGTTTGGGTAGTGTAGGGGGTCGTGCTGGGGGTAGTGTTTTAGGGTTTAGGATAGTGCAGTGGTGTTTGTGTAGTGTAGGGGGTCGTGCAGGGAGTGGTGTTTTAGGGTTTAGGGCAGTGCAGTGGTGTTCGGGCAGTGTAGGTGGTCTTGCAGGGGGTGGTATTTTAAGGTTCAGGACAGTGCAGTGGTGTTCAGGCAGTTTAGGAGGTCATTCTGGGGGTGGTGTTTTAGGGTTCAGGGCAGTGCAGTGGTGTTCGGGCAGTGTAGGGGGTCCTGCATGGGGTGGTGTTTTAGGGTTCAAGGCAGTGCAGTGCAGTGGTGTTCGGGCAGTGTAGGGGGTCGTGCAGGGGGTGGTGTTTTAGTGTTTAGGGCAGTGTAGTGGTGTTCGGGCGGTGTAGGGGGTCGTGTTTTAGGGTTTAGGGCAGTGCAGTAGTGTTTGGGCATTGTAGGGGGTCATGCAGAGGGGTGGTGTTTTAGGGTTCTGGGCAGTGCAGTGGTGTTCGGGCAGTGTAGGGGGTCGTGCAGGGGGATGGTGTTTTAGGGTTTAGGGCAGTGCAGTGGTCTTCGGGCAGTGTAGGGGGTCGTGCAGGGGGTGGTGATTTAGGGTTCATGGCAGTGCAGTGGTGTTCGGGCAGTTTAGGGGGTCATGCTGGGGTGGTGTTTTAGGGTTCAGGGCAGTGCAGTGGTGTACTGACAGTGTATGGGGTCGTGCTGGGGGTGGTGTTTTAGGGTTCAGTGCAGTGGTGTTCGGGCAGTGTAGGGGGCTGTGCTGGGATGGTGTTTTAGGGTTCAGGGCAGTGCAGTGGTGTTCGGGCAGTGTAGGGGGTCGTGCTGGGGTGGTGTTTTAGGGTTCAGGGCAGTGCAGTGGTGTTCGGGCAGTGTAGGGGACTGTGCTGGGGGTGGTGTTTTAGGGTTCAGGGCAGTGCAGTGCAGTGGTGTTTGGGCAGTGTAGGGAGTCATGCAGCTGGTGGAGCTTTAGGGATTAGGGCAGTGCAGTTGTGTTTGGGCAGGGTATGGGGTCATGCAGGGGGTGGTGTTTTATGGTTTAGGGCAGTGCAGTGGTGTTAGGGCAGTGTAGGGGGTCGTGCAGGGAGGTGGTGTTTTAGGGTTTAGGGCAGTGCAGTGGTGTTCGGGCAGTGTAGGGGTCATGCTGGGGTGGTGTTTTAGGGTTTAGGGTAGAGGAGTGGTGTTTGGGCAGTGTAGGGGGTCGTGCTGGGGTGGTGTTTTAGGGTTTAGGGTAGGGCAGTGGTGTTCGGGCAGTGTTGGGAGTCGTGCAGGGGGGTGTTGTTTTAGGGTTAAGGGCAGTGCAGTGGTGTTCTGGCAGTGTAGGGGGTCGTTCAGGGGGGTGGTGTTTAAGGGTTTAGGGCAGTGCAGTGGTGTTCGGGCATTGTAGGGGGTCATGCAGGGGGTGGTGTTTAAGGGTTTAGGGCAGTGCAGTGGTGTTCGGCAGTATAGGGGGTCGTGCAAGGGGGTGGTGTTTTAGGTTTTAGGGCAGTGCAGTGGTATTCGGGCAGTGTAGGGGTCATGCTGGGGTGGTGTTTTAGGGTTTAGGGTAGAGCAGTGGTGTTTGGGCAGTGTAGGGGGTCGTGCTGGCGTGGTGTTTTAGGGTTTAGGGTAGGGCAGTGGTGTTTGGGAGTGTTGGGAGTCCTGCAGGGGGTGGTGTTTTAGGGTTAAGGGCAGTGCAGTGGTGTTCTGGCAGTGTAGGGGGTCGTTCAGGGGGGTGGTGTTTAAGGGTTTAGGGCAGTGCAGTAGTGTTCGGGCAGTGTAGGGGGTCGTGCAGGGGGTGGTGTTTTAGGGTTGAGGGCAGTGCAGTGGTGTTCGGGCAGTGCAGGGGGTCGTGCAGGGGGTGGTGTTTTAGGGTTTAGGGCAGTGCAGTGGTGTTCGGGCAGTGTTGGGAGTCGTGCAGGGGGGTGGTGTTTTAGGCTTTAGGGCAGTGCAGTGGTATTCGGGCAGTGCAGGGGGTCGTGTTTTAGGGTTTAAGGCGGTGCAGTGGTGTTCGGGCAGTGTAGGGGGTCGTGCTAAGGGTCGTGTTTTAGGGTTTAGGGCAGTGCAGTGGTCTTTTGGTAGTGTAGGAGGTCGTGTTTTAGGGGTGTGTGTTAGGGTTTAGGGCAGTGCAGTTGTGTTCGAGTAGATAGGGGTCGTGCTGGGGGTGGTGTTTTAGGGTTTAGGGCAGTGCATTGGTGTTTGGGCAGTGTATGGGGTCGTGCAGGGGGTGGTGTTTCAGGGTTTAGGGCAGTGCAGTGGTGTTCGGGCAGTGTAGGGGGTCATGCAGGGGGTGGTGTTTTAGGGTTTAGCGCAGTGCAGTGGTGTTCGGGCAGTGTAGGAGGTTGTGCAGGTGGGTGGTGATTTAGGGTTCAGGGCAGTGCAGTGGTGTTTGGGCAGTTTAGGAGGTCGTGCTGAGGGTGGTGATTTAGGGTTCAGGGCAGTGCAGTGGTGTTCGAGCATTGTAGGGGGTCGTGCAGGTGGTGGTGAGTTAGGGTTCAGGGCAGTGCAGTGGTGTTCGGGCAGTGTAGGGGGTCGTGCAGGGGGTGGAGTTTTAGGGTTCAGGGCAGTGCAGTGGTGTTCGTGCAGTGTAGGGGTTGTGCTGGGGGTGGTGTTTTAGGGTTCAGGGCAGTGCAGTGGTGTTCGGGCAGTGTAGGGGGTCCTGCGGGGGGTAGTCGTTTAGGGTAGTGCAGTGGTGTTTGGGTAGTATAGGGGGTACTGCTGGGGGTAGTGTTTTAGGGTTTAGGGTAGTGGAGTGGTGTTTGGGTAGTGTAGGGGGTCGTGCTGGGGGTAGTGTTTTAGGGTTTAGGGTAGTGCAGTGGTGTTTGTGTAGCGTAGGGGGTCGAGCAGGGGGTGGTGTTTTAGGGTTTATGGCAGTGCAGTGGTGTTTGGGCAGTGTAGGTGGTCGTGCAGGGGGTGGTGATTTAGGGTTCAGGGCAGTGCAGTGGTGTTCGGGCAGTGTAGGGGGTCGTGCAGGGGGGTGGTGATTTAGGGTTCAGGGCAGTGCAGTGGTGTTCGGGCAGTGTAGGGGGTTGTGCTGGGGGTGGTGTTTTAGGGTTCAGGGCAGTGCAGTGCTGTACTGACAGTGTAGTGGGTCGTGCTGGGGGTGGTGTTTTAGGGTTCAGGGCAGTGCAGTGGTGTTTGGGCAGTGTAGGGGGTCGTGCTGGGATGGTGTTTTAGGGTTCAGGGCAGTGCAGTGGTTTCCGGGCAGTGTAGGGGGTCATGCTGGGGTGGTGTTTTAGGGTTCAGTGCAGTGCAGTGGTGTTCGGGCAGTGTAGGGGGTCGTGCTGGGGGTGGTGTTTTAGGGTTCAGGGCAGTGCAGTAGTGTTTGGGCAGTGTAGGGGGTTGTGCTGGGGTGGTGTTTTAGGGTTCAGAGCAGTGCAGTGGTGTACAGGCAGTGTAGGGGGTCATGCTGGGGGTGCTGTTTTAGGGTTCAGGGCAGTGCAGTGGTGTTCTGGCAGTGTAGGGGGTCGTGTAGGGGGATGGTGTTTTAGGGTTCAGGGCAGTGCAGTGTGTTCGGGCAGTGTAGGGGGTCGTGCAGGGGTGTGGTGATTTAGGGTTCAGGGCAGTGCAGTGGTGTTCGGGCAGTTTAGGAAGTTGTGCTGGGGGTGGTGTTTTAGGGTTCAGCGCAGTGCAGTGGTATTCGGGAAGTGTAGGGGGTCGTGCTGGGGGTGGTGTTTTAGGGTTCAGGGCAGTGCAGTGGTGTACTGACAGTGTAGGGGGTCGTGCTGGGGGTGGTGTTTTAGGGTTCAGGGCAGTGCAGTGGTGTTCGGGCAGTGTAGGGGGTCATGCTGGGATGGTGTTTTAGGGTTCAGGGCAGTGCAGTGGTGTTCGGGCAGTGTAGGAGGTCGTGCTGGGGGTGGTGTTTTAGGGTTCAGGGCAGTGCAGTGGTGTTTGAGCAGTGTAGGGGGTTGTGCTGGGGTGGTGTTTTAGGGTTCAGGGCAGTGCAGTGGTGTACGGGCAGTGTAGGGGGTTGTGCTGGGGCTGGTGTTTTAGGGTTCAGGGAAGTGCAGTGGTGTTCGGGCAGTGTAGGGGGTCATGCAGGGGGTGGAGCTTTAGTGTTTAGGGCAGTGCAGTGGTGTTTGGGCAGGGTAGGGGGTCGTGCAGGGCGTGGTGTTTTAGGGTTTAGGGCAGTGCAGCGGTGTTAGGGCAGTGTAGGGGTCGTGCAGGGGGGTGGTGTTTTAGGGTTTAGGGCAGTGCAGTGGTGTTCTGGCATTGTAGGGGATCATGCAGGGGGTGGTGTTTTAGGGTTTAGGGCAGTGCAGTGGTGTTCGGCAGTGTTGGGGGTCATGCAGGGGATGGTGTTTTAGGTTTTAGGGCAGTGCAGTGGTGTTCGGGCAGTGTAGGGGTCATGCTGGGGTGGTGTTTAGGGGTTAGGGCAGAGTAGTGGTGTTTGGGCAGTGTAGGGGATCGTGCTGGGGGTGGTGTTTTAGGGTTTAGGGCAGTGCAGTGCTGTTGGGGTAGTGTAGGGGGTCGTGCTGGGGTGGTGTTTTAGGGTTTAGGACAGTGCAGTGCTGTTGGGGTAGTGTAGGGGGTCGTGCTGGGGGTGGTGTTTTAGGGTTTAGGGCAGTGCATTGGTGTTTGGGCAGTGTCGGGGGTTGTGCAGGGGGTGGTGTTTTAGGGTTTAGGGCAGTGCAGTGGTGTTCGGGCAGTGTAGGGGGTCGTGCTAAGGGTCGTGTTTTAGGGTTTAGGGCAGTGCAGTGGTCTTTGGGTAGTGTAGGGGGTCGTGTTTTAGGGTTGTGTGTTAGGGTTTAGGGCAGTGCAGTTGTGTTTGAGTAGATAGGGGTCGTGCTGGGGGTGGTGTTTTAGGGTTTAGGGCAGTGCAGTGCTGTTGGGGTCGTGCTGAGGGTGGTGTTTTAGGGTTTAGGGCAGTGCATTGGTGGTTGGGCAGTGTATGGGGTCGTGCAGGGGGTGGTGTTTTAGGGTTTAGTGCAGTGGTGTTCGGGCAGTGTAGGGGGTCATGCAGGGGGTGGTGTTTTAGGGTTCAGGGCAGTGCAGTGGTGTTGGGGCAGTGTAGGGGGTCGTGCTGGGGGTGGTGTTTTAGGGTTCAGGGCAGTGCAGTGGTGTTCGGGCAGTGTAGGGGGTCCTGCTGGGGGTAGTCGTTTAGGGTAGTGAAGTGGTGTTTGGGTAGTATAGGGGGTACTGCTGGGGGTAGTGTTTTAGGGTTTAGGGTAGTGCAGTGGTGTTTGGGTAGTGTAGGGGGTCGTGCTGGGGGTAGTGTTTTAGGGTTTAGGATAGTGCAGTGGTGTTTGTGTAGTGTAGGGGGTCGTGCAGGGAGTGGTGTTTTAGGGTTTAGGGCAGTGCAGTGGTGTTCGGGCAGTGTAGGTGGTCTTGCAGGGGGTGGTATTTTAAGGTTCAGGACAGTGCAGTGGTGTTCAGGCAGTTTAGGAGGTCATTCTGGGGGTGGTGTTTTAGGGTTCAGGGCAGTGCAGTGGTGTTCGGGCAGTGTAGGGGGTCCTGCATGGGGTGGTGTTTTAGGGTTCAGGGCAGTGCAGTGCAGTGGTGTTCGGGCAGTGTAGGGGGTCGTGCAGGGGGTGGTGTTTTAGTGTTTAGGGCAGTGTAGTGGTGTTCGGGCGGTGTAGGGGGTCGTGTTTTAGGGTTTAGGGCAGTGCAGTAGTGTTTGGGCATTGTAGGGGGTCATGCAGAGGGGTGGTGTTTTAGGGTTCTGGGCAGTGCAGTGGTGTTCGGGCAGTGTAGGGGGTCGTGCAGGGGGATGGTGTTTTAGGGTTTAGGGCAGTGCAGTGGTCTTCGGGCAGTGTAGGGGGTCGTGCAGGGGGTGGTGATTTAGGGTTCATGGCAGTGCAGTGGTGTTCGGGCAGTTTAGGGGGTCATGCTGGGGTGGTGTTTTAGGGTTCAGGGCAGTGCAGTGGTGTACTGACAGTGTATGGGGTCGTGCTGGGGGTGGTGTTTTAGGGTTCAGTGCAGTGGTGTTCGGGCAGTGTAGGGGGCTGTGCTGGGATGGTGTTTTAGGGTTCAGGGCAGTGCAGTGGTGTTCGGGCAGTGTAGGGGGTCGTGCTGGGGTGGTGTTTTAGGGTTCAGGGCAGTGCAGTGGTGTTCGGGCAGTGTAGGGGACTGTGCTGGGGGTGGTGTTTTAGGGTTCAGGGCAGTGCAGTGCAGTGGTGTTTGGGCAGTGTAGGGAGTCATGCAGCTGGTGGAGCTTTAGGGATTAGGGCAGTGCAGTTGTGTTTGGGCAGGGTATGGGGTCATGCAGGGGGTGGTGTTTTATGGTTTAGGGCAGTGCAGTGGTGTTAGGGCAGTGTAGGGGGTCATGCAGGGAGGTGGTGTTTTAGGGTTTAGGGCAGTGCAGTGGTGTTCGGGCAGTGTAGGGGTCATGCTGGGGTGGTGTTTTAGGGTTTAGGGTAGAGGAGTGGTGTTTGGGCAGTGTAGGGGGTCGTGCTGGGGTGGTGTTTTAGGGTTTAGGGTAGGGCAGTGGTGTTCGGGCAGTGTTGGGAGTCGTGCAGGGGGGTGTTGTTTTAGGGTTAAGGGCAGTGCAGTGGTGTTCTGGCAGTGTAGGGGGTCGTTCAGGGGGGTGGTGTTTAAGGGTTTGGGGCAGTGCAGTAGTGTTCGGGCAGTGTAGGGGGTCGTGCAGGGGGTGGTGTTTTAGGGTTGAGGGCAGTGCAGTGGTGTTCTGGCAGTGTAGGGGGTCGTGCGGGGGGTGGTGTTTTAGGCTTTAGGGCAGTGCAGTGGTATTCGGGCAGTGCAGGGGGTCGTGTAGGGGGTGGTGTTTTAGGGTTTAAGGCAGTGCAGTGGTGTTCGGGCAGTATAGGGGGTCGTGCTAAGGGTCGTGTTTTAGGGTTTAGGGCAGTGCAGTGGTCTTTGGGTAGTGTAGGAGGTCGTGTTTTAGGGGTGTGTGTTAGGGTTTAGGGCAGTGCAGTTGTGTTCGAGTAGATAGGGGTCGTGCTGGGGGTGGTGTTTTAGGGTTTAGGGCAGTGCAGTGCTGTTGGGGTAGTGTAGGGGGTCATGCTGGGGGTGGTGTTTTAGGGTTTAGGGCAGTTCATTGGTGTTTGGGCAGTGTATGGGGTCGTGCAGGGGGTGGTGTTTCAGGGTTTAAGGCAGTGCAGTGGTGTTCGGGCAGTGTAGGGGGTCATGCACGGGGTGGTGTTTTAGGGTTTAGGGCAGTGCAGTTGTGTTCGGGCAGTGTAGGAGGTTGTGCAGGTGGGTGGTGATTTAGGGTTCAGGGCAGTGCAGTGGTGTTCGGGCAGTGTAGGGGTTGTGCTGGGGGTGGTGTTTTAGGGTTCAGGGCAGTGCAGTGGTGTTCGGGCAGTGTAGGGGGTCCTGCTGGGGGTAGTCGTTTAGGGTAGTGCAGTGGTGTTTGGGTAGTATAGGGGGTACTGCTGGGGGTAGTGTTTTAGGGTTTAGGGTAGTGGAGTGGTGTTTGGGTAGTGTAGGGGGTCGTGCTGGGGGTAGTGTTTTACGGTTTAGGGTAGTGCAGTGGTGTTTGTGTAGTGTAGGGGGTCGTGCAGGGAGTGGTGTTTTAGGGTTTAGGGCAGTGCAGTGGTGTTCGGGCAGTGTAGGTGGTCTTGCAGGGGGGTGGTATTTTAAGGTTCAGGGCAGTGCAGTGGTGTTCAGGCAGTTTAGGAGGTCATTCTGGGGGTGGTGTTTTAGGGTTCAGGGCAGTGCAGTGGTGTTCGGGCAGTGTAGGGGGTCCTGCATGGGGTGGTGTTTTAGGGTTCAGGGCAGTGCAGTGCAGTGGTGTTCGGGCAGTGTAGGGGGTCGTGCAGGGGGTGGTGTTTTAGTGTTTAGGGCAGTGTAGTGGTGTTCGGGCAGTGTAGGGGGTCACGCAGGGGGTTGTGTTTTAGGGTTTAGGGCAGTGCAGTGGTGTTCGGGCGGTGTAGGGGGTCGTGTTTTAGGGTTTAGGGCAGTGCAGTAGTGTTTGGGCATTGTAGGGGGTCATGCAGAGGGGTGGTGTTTTAGGGTTCTGGGCAGTGCAGTGGTGTTCGGGCAGTGTAGGGGGTCGTGCAGGGGGATGGTGTTTTAGGGTTTAGGGCAGTGCAGTGGTCTTCCGGCAGTGTAGGGGGTCGTGCAGGGGGTGGTGATTTAGGGTTCATGGCAGTGCAGTGGTGTTCGGGCAGTTTAGGGGGTCATGCTGGGGTGGTGTTTTAGGGTTCAGGGCAGTGCAGTGGTGTACTGACAGTGTATGGGGTCGTGCTGGGGGTGGTGTTTTAGGGTTCAGTGCAGTGGTGTTCGGGCAGTGTAGGGGGCTGTGCTGGGATGGTGTTTTAGGGTGCAGGGCAGTGCAGTGGTGTTCGGGCAGTGTAGGGGGTCGTGCTGGGGTGGTGTTTTAGGGTTCAGGGCAGTGCAGTGGTGTTCGGGCAGTGTAGGGGACTGTGCTGGGGGTGGTGTTTTAGGGTTCAGGGCAGTGCAGTGCAGTGGTGTTTGGGCAGTGTAGGGAGTCATGCAGCTGGTGGAGCTTTAGGGATTAGGGCAGTGCAGTTGTGTTTGGGCAGGGTATGGGGTCATGCAGGGGGTGGTGTTTTATGGTTTAGGGCAGTGCAGTGGTGTTAGGGCAGTGTAGGGGGTCGTGCAGGGAGGTGGTGTTTTAGGGTTTAGGGCAGTGCAGTGGTGTTCGGGCAGTGTAGGGGTCATGCTGGGGTGGTGTTTTAGGGTTTAGGGTAGAGGAGTGGTGTTTGGGCAGTGTAGGGGGTCGTGCTGGGGTGGTGTTTTAGGGTTTAGGGTAGGGCAGTGGTGTTCGGGCAGTGTTGGGAGTCGTGCAGGGGGGTGGTGTTTTAGGGTTAAGGGCAGTGCCGTGGTGTTCTGGCAGTGTAGGGGGTCGTTCAGGGGGGTGGTGTTTAAGGGTTTAGGGCAGTGCAGTAGTGTTCGGGCAGTGTAGGGGGTCGTGCAGGGGGTGGTGTTTTAGGGTTGAGGGCAGTGCAGTAGTGTTCTGGCAGTGTAGGGGGTCGTGCGGGGGGGGTGGTGTTTTAGGCTTTAGGGCAGTGCAGTGGTATTCGGGCAGTGCAGGGGGTCGTGTAGGGGGTGGTGTTTTAGGGTTTAAGGCAGTGCAGTGGTGTTCGGGCAGTATAGGGGGTCGTGCTAAGGGTCGTGTTTTAGGGTTTAGGGCAGTGCAGTGGTCTTTGGGTAGTGTAGGAGGTCGTGTTTTAGGGGTGTGTGTTAGGGTTTAGGGCAGTGCAGTTGTGTTCGAGTAGATAGGGGTCGTGCTGGGGGTGGTGTTTTAGGGTTTAGGGCAGTGCAGTGCTGTTGGGGTAGTGTAGGGGGTCATGCTGGGGGTGGTGTTTTAGGGTTTAGGGCAGTTCATTGGTGTTTGGGCAGTGTATGGGGTCGTGCAGGGGGTGGTGTTTCAGGGTTTAGGGCAGTGCAGTGGTGTTCGGGCAGTGTAGGGGGTCATGCACGGGGTGGTGTTTTAGGGTTTAGGGCAGTGCAGTGGTGTTCGGGCAGTGTAGGAGGTTGTGCAGGTGGGTGGTGATTTAGGGTTCAGGGCAGTGCAGTGGTGTTCGGGCAGTGTAGGGGGTCCTGCTGGGGGTAGTCGTTTAGGGTAGTGCAGTGGTGTTTGGGTAGTATAGGGGGTACTGCTGGGGGTAGTGTTTTAGGGTTTAGGGTAGTGGAGTGGTGTTTGGGTAGTGTAGGGGGTCGTGCTGGGGGTAGTGTTTTAGGGTTTAGGGTAGTGCAGTGGTGTTTGTGTAGTGTAGGGGGTCGTGCAGGGGGTGGTGTTTTAGGGTTTAGGGCAGTGCAGTGGTGTTTGGGCAGTGTAGGTGGTCGTGCAGGGGGGTGGTGATTTAGGGTTCAGAGCAGTGCAGTGGTGTTCAGGCAGTTTAGGAGGTCATTCTGGGGGTGGTGTTTTAGGGTTCAGGGCAGTGCAGTGGTGTTCGGGCAGTGTAGGGGGTCGTGCAGGGGGATAGAGTTTTAGGGTTCAGGGCAGTGCAGTGGTGTTCGGGCAGTGTAGGGGGTCGTGCAGGGGGGTGGTGATTTAGGGTTCAGGGCAGTGCAGTGGTGTTCGGGCAGGGTAGGGGGTCATGCAGGGGGTGGTGTTTTATGGTTTAGGGCAGTGCAGTGGTGTTAGGGCAGTGTAGGGGGTCGTGCAAGGGGGTGGTGCTTTAGGGTTTAGGGCAGTGCAGTGGTGTTCGGGCATTGTAGGGGGTCATGCAGGGGGTGGTGTTTTAGGGTTTAGGGCAGTGCAGTGGTGTTCGGCAGTGTAGGGGGTCGTGCAAGGGGGTGGTGTTTTAGGTTTTAGGGCAGTGCAGTGGTGTTCGGGCAGTGTAGGGGTCATGCTGGGGTGGTGTTTTAGGGTTTAGGGTAGAGCAGTGGTGTTTGGGCAGTGTAGGGGGTCGTGCTGGGGTGGTGTTTTAGGGTTTAGGGTAGGGCAGTGGTGTTCGGGCAGTGTTGGGAGTCGTGCAGGGGGGTGGTGTTTTAGGGTTAAGGGCAGTGCAGTGGTGTTCTGGCAGTGTAGGGGGTCGTTCAGGGGGGTGGTGTTTAAGGGTTTAGGGCAGTGCAGTAGTGTTCGGGCAGTGTAGGGGGTCGTGCAGGGGGTGGTGTTTTAGGGTTGAGGGCAGTGCAGTAGTGTTCGGGCAGTGTAGGGGGTCATGCAGGGGGTGGTGTTTTAGGTTTTAGGGCAGTGCAGTGGTGTTCGGGCAGTGTAGGGGTCATGCTGGGTTGGTGTTTTAGGGTTTAGGGTAGAGCAGTGGTGTTTGGGCAGTGTAGGGGGTCGTGCTGGGGTGGTGTTTTAGGGTTTAGGGTAGGGCAGTGGTGTTCGGGCAGTGTTGGGAGTCGTGCAGGGGGGTGGTGTTTTAGGGTTAAGGGCAGTGCAGTGGTGTTCTGACAGTGTAGGGGGTCGTTCAGGGGGGTGGTGTTTAAGGGTTTAGGGCAGTGCAGTAGTGTTCGGGCAGTGTAGGGGGTCGTGCAGGGGGTGGTGTTTTAGGGTTGAGGGCAGTGCAGTAGTGTTCGGGCAGTGTAGGGGGTCATGCAGGGGGTGGTGTTTTAGGTTTTAGGGCAGTGCAGTGGTGTTCGGGCAGTGTAGGGGTCATGCTGGGGTGGTGTTTTAGGGTTTAGGGTAGAGCAGTGGTGTTTGGGCAGTGTAGGGGGTCGTGCTGGGGTGGTGTTTTAGGGTTTAGGGTAGGGCAGTGGTGTTCGGGCAGTGTTGGGAGTCGTGCAGGGGGGTGGTGTTTTAGGGTTAAGGGCAGTGCAGTGGTGTTCTGGCAGTGTAGGGGGTCGTTCAGGGGGGTGGTGTTTAAGGGTTTAGGGCAGTGCAGTAGTGTTCGGGCAGTGTAGGGGGTCGTGCAGGGGGTGGTGTTTTAGGGTTGAGGGCAGTGCAGTGGTGTTCGGGCAGTGTAGGGGGTCGTGCAGGGGGTGGTGTTTTAGGGTTTAGGGCAGTGCAGTGGTGTTCGGGCAGTGTTGGGAGTCGTGCAGGGGGGTGGTGTTTCAGGCTTTAGGGCAGTGCAGTGGTATTCGAGCAGTGCAGGGGGTCGTGTAGGGGGTGGTGTTTTAGGGTTTAAGGCAGTGCAGTGGTGTTCGGGCAGTGTAGGGGGTCGTGCTAAGGGTCGTGTTTTAGGGTTTAGGGCAGTGCAGTGGTCTTTGGGTAGTGTAGGAGGTCGTGTTTTAGGGGTGTGTGTTAGGGTTTAGGGCAGTGCAGTTGTGTTCGAGTAGATAGGGGTCGTGCTGGGGGTGGTGTTTTAGGGTTTAGGGCAGTGCATTGGTGTTTGGGCAGTGTATGGGGTCGTGCAGGGGGTGGTGTTTCAGGGTTTAGGGCAGTGCAGTGGTGTTCGGCCAGTGTAGGGGGTCATGCAGGGGGTGGTGTTTTAGGGTTTAGCGCAGTGCAGTGGTGTTCGGGCAGTGTAGGAGGTTGTGCAGGTGGGTGGTGATTTAGGGTTCAGGGCAGTGCAGTGGTGTTTGGGCAGTTTAGGAGGTCGTGCTGGGGGTGGTGATTTAGGGTTCAGGGCAGTGCAGTGGTGTTCGGGCAGTGTAGGGGGTCGTGCAGGTGGTGGTGATTTAGGGTTCAGGGCAGTGCAGTGGTGTTCGGGCAGTGTAGGGGGTCGTGCAGGGGGTGGAGTTTTAGGGTTCAGGGCAGTGCAGTGGTGTTCGGGCAGTGTAGGGGTTGTGCTGGGGGTGGTGTTTTAGGGTTCAGGGCAGTGCAGTGGTGTTCGGGCAGTGTAGGGGGTCCTGCGGGGGGTAGTCGTTTAGGGTAGTGCAGTGGTGTTTGGGTAGTATAGGGGGTACTGCTGGGGGTAGTGTTTTAGAGTTTAGGGTAGTGGAGTGGTGTTTGGGTAGTGTAGGGGGTCGTGCTGGGGGTAGTGTTTTAGGGTTTAGGGTAGCGCAGTGGTGTTTGTGTAGTGTAGGGGGTCGAGCAGGGGGTGGTGTTTTAGGGTTTATGGCAGTGCAGTGGTGTTTGGGCAGTGTAGGTGGTCGTGCAGGGGGGTGGTGATTTAGGGTTCAGGGCAGTGCAGTGGTGTTCAGGCAGTTTAGGAGGTCATTCTGGGGGTGGTGTTTTAGGGTTCAGGGCAGTGCAGTGGTGTTCGGGCAGTGTAGGGGCTCGTGCAGGGGGATGGAGTTTTAGGGTTCAGGGCAGTGCAGTGGTGTTCGGGCAGTGTAGGGGGTCGTGCAGGGGGGTGGTGATTTAGGGTTCAGGGCAGTGCAGTGGTGTTCGGGCAGTGTAGGGGGTTGTGCTGGGGCTGGTGTTTTAGGGTTCAGGGCAGTGCAGTGCTGTACTGACAGTGTAGGGGGTCGTGCTGGGGGTGGTGTTTTAGGGTTCAGGGCAGTGCAGTGGTGTTTGGGCAGTGTAGGGGGTCGTGCTGGGGGTGGTTGTTAGACCTGGCACCTTGGCGTGAGTTTCCCTTCCACTTTTTGCTGATGTGCCTCATTGTGTTTTGTTGGTGTTAGCTGCTCAGGGCACTGTGCCACTGCTAATCAGTGCCACAGTGCAAGTGCTCCCTTTTGTAAAGTGTATACATTGATTGGTGTCCATGATTGGTTTATTTGGTTTACTGTCAGCCCCTAGTAAAGTGCACCAGGAGTGCCAGGGCTTGTAAATACAAATGCTGCTGGTGGGCCTGCAGCACTGGTTGTGCCACCCACAGAAGCGGCCTAGTAAAATGTGTCTAGGGTCTGCCACTGCAGAACCTGCGCGCGGTCTGGTACCGTCGCGCTGACTGCGCAAGTGCACCCACTTGCCAGTCCCTAAACCTTCCCTTAACTACATATTAGTCACCCCTCTGGTAGGCCCAAGGGCAGGGTGCATTGTAGGCATAAAGTAGGACATGCCCTGATGTGTGTGGCATGTCTTAATAGTGAATTACAGCCATTTTCGTTTTTCACTATTGAAGGCTACCTGCTCTCCATAGGCCAGAATGGGCTGCTGAAGTCACTACATGCTGTGACCCCAGTGGACTCATAGAGCATGGTAGAAAGTCATGTTTAGTATGCCTGAACTCAGAATAATAAAATACTTCTTTTAGTAAAGTTTATTTTAATATCCTGCGTTTGTAAATACTACTTTTAGAAAGTTAGTATTTACTAATCTGGTCATTCAGTCCGCCTCTGCGCTGTGTGTGTGTGTTCTGCCTAGCAACAGTAAGGGGCAGGGTTGGGGAATCCCCAGAGACAGGCTGGCTGCCAGGTGGTGGGTAGGGAGATTACACCAGGATGGGTGGGAGGAGTACACCTTGACTCTTGAATAGACCTGTGCCCTGCCAGCACAAAGCCGGCGCCACCCCCTGTGGAGCGGCTGATGTCTCTGCCCTGCTGCTGAAAGGAAAGAGCAGAGTCACCATAACAAAGTGCTCCAGAACTGGACTGAGCCAGGCCCAGGCCCCCTGGCGCTAATGAACAAAAGAATTGTGCTATAAAAGTAGGAGCCTGGCTCCTAAGAAATTAGATCCTGTTTGCACTACGACAAACCTCTGCCTGAAGGAGAAGGACCTGGAGAAGCTGAAGGAGGAGTACTGTCTCTCTGCTTGAGAGACTGGCCTGCAGTGGGTGCCTGTCTGCTGGAAGGAGAGGAAAAGAACTTAAAGAAAGGACTTTGCATCAACTTGTGCTGAACTATCTCCAAGGGCTTGCTAGAGAACTTGCCTCCTGAACTGCGCCCCAGGAACATTGGGCGCTACCCCTCCCCTTGAAGGAGAAGAGACTGCTGTGGGTGATTCTACACCGCTGACCCCGGAGAACCTTGTGCCTTAAATCTCCCTGAGCAACGCGACCTCTGCGCCGGAGTAGCTGTGAGCATCGTGAGGGCCCACAAGCCTAAACACAGTAAGCAACTGCCCCCCTCGAGCCGTGCTCGCAAAGTAAGGAGGAGGAGATCCCTGTCCAAACATCGAGCCCTGCGACCCCCCCGGGCTGCAGAAATCACCGTGAGGACCTGTGTGCACTGTTCGCCCCAACCGGACGAAGCCGACAGCGCGCTGCGCTGAGATCTCGCCCCCAGGCTGCCCCCTCTGCTTCTGCCCTCGCTGGTGTGCTGTGGAACTAAGGAGTGCCCCCACGAAGCATCCGCGTCCACGGAGGAGCCGGGACCAAGACGCGACGTGGGACACTCGTGGCTGACTTCTGCAGGCCGCCGCGAACACTTGCAGTGAAAGAACCAAGGTATTTGTGGCTCTGCGCGCTGAAATACGGCCCGTACTAACCTTCGTACGGCCGTAACTGCTTTTGAACTGCTGCTGGGTTCGCACTGTACTGCCTTCGTAAATCCTGGGTTCGAGACGTACTGTGCCTGAGTGTACCGCTGTTCGCACCGTACATTTGCACCGTACTGAGGAGTCAGCCCAGTTCGCCCCGTAACTGCTTTTGAACTGCTGCTGAGTTCGCACTGTACTGCCTTCATAAATCCTGGGTTCGGGACGTACTGTGCCTGAGTGTACCGCTGTTCGCACCGTACATTTGCACCGTACTGAGGAGTCAGCCCAGTTCGCCCCGTAACTGCTTTTGAACTGCTGCTGGGTTCGCACTGTACTGCCTTCGTAAATCCTGGGTTCGGGACGTACTGTGCCTGAGTGTACCGCTGTTCGCACCGTACATTTGCACCGTACTAAGAAGTCAGCCCAGTTCGCCCCGTAATTGCTTTGGAACTGCTCCTGGGTTTGAGACATACTTGTGCCTGGTTCGCATCGTACTGCTAGCTGAAATAATGGCGCTTTGAAACGTACTCCTTTTGGCTGAGTTCGAGCCCTAACAGCCTTGGTTCGACCCGTACTTACCCTGGGAACAGCAAGGTTCGAACCGTACCTACGTTTTAACCGTACTGCATTGAAAAGCATTGCCGGTGCTCACGCGAGAAGCGTGATACTTGGCAAGCGTACTCGGGCTCACGCGAGAAGCGCGAGAAACGGCAAGGTCCTGTTAAAACCTTGCCCAGAGTACCCCAAAGGCGCTACGAAGGGCCCCGAAGACCTAAAGAACTTATTTTAAAGAGAACTGTGCCATTTTAAAACCTGTGGACTGCCCTTAAGTATTTTAAAGTAACTGGATTGAGATTCGCTAAGAGAACTGTATTTATTCAACCTGCCTGAAAGAAAACCCTTTTATATAAAGACTTCTACTTTTGATAAATACAGCCTTGTGTCTTTTGTGTGGTGGGGTGGTGATTATTGTGTGGGACAACTTGAACGCTTAACCATATGCCCTCTGGGAATTTAGCCTGACTGCTCGCGCCACGTTACCTAGAGGGTGAGCAGGGGTTATTTTTAAAGAGGTGATCCTTTGCCCTGACTTAGAGGAAAGGGTCCCTGCTTGTCGCAAGTGCATACCTGCGCCAACCAGAGGCCCCGGATTCTAACATTGGTGGCAGCGGTGCGGATTTACGGATTTGCGTTCTTGGTGTCTGCGCAGTGATTGCTAACCATTGCACAGTGGACAGTCCAGTAGCTTAAGCCACAGAACTTTAAAAGTTTTATTTTCACTTGCCAAGAAAAAGAAGATCCCTTGCGTTTGAAGCCATGCCGGGCTCAACCAGCACAGCATCTGGAGCCTCAGAGGCTGGAGATTTGGAATGGGATGAGTCCAAACTGGACAGCTACACAAGGGACCAACTCAAGCATTTTTGCAAGAAGCTCAAGGTTCCACATAGGGGATGCAGGAACAAATCAGAGCTCTACAAGGCAATGAGAGCCTGAATGGAATCAAGGGGTGCAGCTGAGGATGTTGCACCTGAGGAAGCTGACCGAGTAGACCCAGTGGAGAGCATTCACAGTTTTGGCAGAGGCCTGTCGCCAGAGGAATTGGCGGACAGGCAGGCCACAAGGGATCATGAGATAAAATTGGCAGAGCTGAAGCTAAAAGGTCAAATGGAATTGGAGAGCAAGAAATTAGCTCTTGAAGAAAGAAGAATCCAGATGGATCACGACGCCAGAATGAGGGAACTGGCGATAGAAGAGAAAAGTTTGGAGAACACTCCCTCTGGTGGCAGCGCAACGCCGGTGCAGGTAGAGTCAAGGGTGTACATCCCAAAAGATGTAGTTAAAGAGTTCTACAGGAATGATGACATAGGGCAATGGTTCCGGGCCTATGAGGTAGCCATGTCCTCCCACCGGGTCCCTGAGAAAGACTGGGGAGCGGGGTTGTGGGGACGGTTCCTCAGTGAGGGGCGGGACACACTTTTAGATTTGCCCTTAGACATGCAGAATTCTTACCCCCACATGAAAGAAGCTTTAATGACCAGATATGGGCTAACTCCTGAAATGTATAGACAGAGGTTCAGGGGGTGTACCAAGAATGCGGGGGGTACGTATGTGACCTTTTTCTGCAGAGCACTGGATGGCTGGGTGAAGGGTAGTAAAGTAGATGATTACCAAGGTCTCTTTGATTTAATTGCATGGGAGCACTTGTCCAGTAATTGTTTTCCGGAGCTACGCCAACACCTGATAGATAGCAAGCTGACTAACCCTAGGAAGCTTGCAGAGGAGGCGGACCGCTGGCTCAGCACCAGGGTCCACAAGGGTCCCGTGGGAGACTCCGCCAAGGGTGGGCAGGGTCCCCAGCAGAAGAGTGGGGGGGACAAGGGAAAACAGAAAGGGTTCCAAAAAGGCCCCCAAAGTAATCCCCAAGGGAACCAGCAGAAGGGTTCTCAGCCTCCCCCGACCCCGAAGCAGACAGGGGCCCGACAGGTAAACCTGTTCCCAAGGGGCCCCCTCAATGTTATAAATGTGGTGAACTAGGTCACTTTGCCAGTGATCCCAAGTGTCGCCAATATGTGAAACCCGCACCCACTGGTGCTCCACCCAGGCAAGTGGCTACAGTAGCCTTTGGGGAGGAGGTAGAAGTCCAAGGTGGGTGGGACCCCGTCCAGATGACCTTAGTCTCACTAGGAGACAGTGAGATGGTCCCCCAAGCCAACTTGCCCTCTAACACTAAGAAATATGGGCAAGTGGTGACCGTCAATGGGAAGAAGGTAGAGGCTCTTAGAGACACAGGAGCCAGCGTGACTGCAGTGCGGCAGCACCTGGTATCTCAAGAGCAGGTCGTACCCCATGCCTATTGTCGGGTTGTCAATGCTGACAACACGGAGAGTCATTGTCCAATGGCTCAAGTTCCCTTTGAGTGGGGGGGGGTCTCTGGTACTCTGCAAGTCGCTGTGAGAACTGCCATGCCTGTAGACTGTCTCCTAGGGAATGACTTGGAGAGCTCCCCTTGGGAAAAGGTGGAGAAGACAGCCCATCTGCGGATGGTGGGTTTACCTGATTGGGCGTGCGTGACCACCCGGTCGATGGCAGCCAGTAGGGGTGTTGAAGGGACCCTGGAGCCTGAGGGAGAGGCCCAGGAACCGGCTTTAGAGAGAGGGCAAGGGAGGCACGGGAAACCGGCTCCTGAAGTTCCCACGGCCCAGGAGGAAGCAGACCTTGAGGGGGATGCCCTGGAGCCTACCGGGGAACAGATAGCCGAACTGGGGGACCTGCCTGAGCTGACCCATTGGCAGCAAGAAGGAGGCCCCTCCAGGGAGGAATTCTGCAGGGAGCAGAAAGAGTGCCCCTCTCTAGAGGGTATGCGGCAGCAGGCTGCAGCCCAGGCCAATGGTGATCAGTCCGGAACTCACTTGATCTACTGGGAGAACGACCTCCTGTACTCAGAGCCTAAGGTTGCTGAACCTGGGTCAGCCCGTGCGCTGGTGGTACCCCAGAAGTTCAGAACCTTCCTACTGGGGCTGGCTCACGACGTGCCATTAGCAGGGCATTTGGGGCAGGACAAGACCTTTGAAAGGCTTGTCACCCACTTCTATTGGCCCCAAATGCGCAGGAGTTCTGATACTCACTGCAGGACATGCCAGACTTGCCAGGCAAGTGGCAAGAGTGGAAGGAAGCTGAAAGCTCCACTCCAACCTTTCCCTGTAGTCAGTACCCCATTCCAGCGAGTGGGGATTGACATTGTGGGGCCACTGGACCCCAAGACAGCCATGGGCAACAGGTTTATCCTGGTCTTGGTGGACCATGCCACCCGGTACCCTGAAGCCATCCCTCTGAGGACAGTGACGGCCCCCGTGGTGGGACGAGCACTGATGGGAATTTTCTCACGAGTAGGATTCCCTCTAGAGGTGGTGTCCGATAGGGGGACCAATTTCATATCGAAATATATGAAATCCCTTTGGCAAGAGTGTGGTGTGACCTACAAGTTCACCACCCCTTACCATCCACAAGGAAACGGGTTGGTTGAGCGGTTCAACCGAACCCTAAAGGGCATGATCATGGGCCTTGAAGGACCAATGAGGCGTAAGTGGGACGTCCTCTTACCATGCCTTCTCTTTGCGTACCGTGAGGTGCCACAGAAGTCTCTGGGGTTCAGTCCCTTTGAGCTTCTGTATGGTCACCCTGTACGTGGACCTCTGAGTCTGGTCAAGGAAGGCTGGGAGCAATCTCCCAGGAAACCTCCCCAGAATGTATTTAGTTACATGCTGGCCTTCAGGAACCAGACTAGGCGTTTCAGGCAACTTGCTGAGGCAAATCTGGAAGCCAGCCAGGAGGAAATGAAGCGGTGGTACGACCAGAATGCCACTCTGGTTGAGCTTCAACCTGGTCAAAGGGTATGGGTCCTTGCCCCTGTGGAGCCTTGTGCACTCCAGGACAAGTGGACAGGACCCTTTGAGATTGTGGAGCGCAAGAGTTCTGTCACCTACTTGGTGAACTTGCAGTCTCCTAGGAACCCCTTAAGGGTCCTACATGTCAATCGCCTCAAGCCCCACTTGGAGAGGTCCGAAGTGGGCATGCTCTTGGCCACCGATGATGGGACGGAGGAGGAGTCAGAACCTCTTCCTGACCTCTTGGTAGCCTCAGAGCAGGACGGGTCAGTGGATGGAGTTAACCTCTCACCCACCCTGACCCCTGAGCAACAGGATGACTGCCGCCAGCTGCTGGGGCAGTTTCCTGACCTGTTCTCCCTGGTTCCTGGTATCACAGATTGGTGCGTCCATGATGTGGATACAGGAGACAGCTTACCTGTGAAGCACAAGGCTTACAGGGTAACTGACAGGGTCAGAGCCTGCATCAAAGAGGAGGTCTCAAAGATGCTTGCTCTTGGGGTGGTTGAGTCCTCCAGCAGTCCTTGGGCCAGCCCAGTGGTCTTGGTCCCAAAGGCTGCAGCGCCGGGTGCCACACCCGAACTCCGGTTCTGTGTGGACTACAGAGGACTCAATTCAGTCACGAAGACTGACGCGCACCCCATCCCCAGAGCTGATGAGCTCATCGATCGGTTAGGGGCTGCCCGGTACCTCAGCACGTTTGATCTAACGTCTGGGTACTGGCAGATCGCCTTAACTGATGGGGCCAAAGAGAGGTCTGCATTCTCCACACCAGATGGGCATTTCCAGTTCCGTGTCATGCCATTTGGGATGAAGAATGCCCCTGCCACCTTCCAGAGGTTGGTCAACCAGGTGTTGGCTGGACTGACCGAGTTCAGCGCAGCATACCTGGATGACATCGCAGTGTTCAGCGGCACATGGGAAGAACACCTGCAACATCTCTGGGAAGTGTTGCTGGGACTGCGCAAGGCAGGCCTCACGATCAAGGCAAGCAAGTGTCAGATCGGGCAGGGGTCCGTGGTGTACTTGGGACACCAGGTGGGGAGCGGCCAGGTGGCGCCCCTACAACCCAAGATAGAAACCATCCTGGCTTGGGAGCCCCCAAAGACCCAGACGGAGGTGAGGGCCTTTTTAGGACTCACGGGGTACTACAGGAGGTTTGTCAAGGGGTATGGCAGCATCGTTGCCCCCTTGACAGAGCTGACTTCGAAGAAGCAGCCCAGAAAAGTGATATGGACTGACACCTGTCAGAAGGCCTTTGACACCCTGAAAACTGCCATGTGCACGGCGCCCGTGCTCTTGGCTCCTGACTTCTCCAAAGAATTCCTAGTACAGACAGACGCATCAGAGCATGGTGTAGGGGCTGTTCTCTCACAGATGACTGAGGAGGGCTGGGACCAACCTGTAGCCTTTATTAGTAGAAGGTTACTTCCACGGGAACAAAGGTGGAGTGCGATAGAGCGGGAAGCATTTGCTGTGGTCTGGGCGCTACTTGTTTGGGTCTCACTTCCGGGTTCAGACCGACCACAGGCCCCTCAGATGGTTGATGCAAATGAGGGGTGAAAACCCAAAACTGTTGAGGTGGTCCATCTCCCTACAGGGTATGGACTTTACGATGGAGCATCGCCCTGGCACAGATCACGCCAATGCTGACGGTCTGTCCAGGTTTTTCCGCCTTAGTGAAGAGGAACTCCCTGGGGTAGGGTAGTTCCCCCCACATTTCAGCTGGAGGGGACACGTGTTAGACCTGGCACCTTGGCGTGAGTTTCCCTTCCACTTTTTGCTGATGTGCCTCATTGTGTTTTGTTGGTGTTAGCTGCTCAGGGCACTGTGCCACTGCTAATCAGTGCCACAGTGCAAGTGCTCCCTTTTGTAAAGTGTATACATTGATTGGTGTCCATGATTGGTTTATTTGGTTTACTGTCAGCCCCTAGTAAAGTGCACCAGGAGTGCCAGGGCTTGTAAATACAAATGCTGCTGGTGGGCCTGCAGCACTGGTTGTGCCACCCACAGAAGCGGCCTAGTAAAATGTGTCTAGGGTCTGCCACTGCAGAACCTGCGCGCGGTCTGGTACCGTCGCGCTGACTGCGCAAGTGCACCCACTTGCCAGTCCCTAAACCTTCCCTTAACTACATATTAGTCACCCCTCTGGTAGGCCCAAGGGCAGGGTGCATTGTAGGCATAAGGTAGGACATGCCCTGATGTGTGTGGCATGTCTTAATAGTGAATTACAGCCATTTTCGTTTTTCACTATTGAAGGCTACCTGCTCTCCATAGGCCAGAATGGGCTGCTGGAGTCACTACACGCTGTGACCCCAGTGGACTCATAGAGCATGGTAGAAAGTCATGTTTAGTATGCCTGAACTCAGAATAATAAAATACTTCTTTTAGTAAAGTTTATTTTAATATCCTGCGTTTGTAAATACTACTTTTAGAAAGTTAGTATTTACTAATCTGGTCATTCAGTCCGCCTCTGCGCTGTGTGTGTGTGTTCTGCCTAGCAACAGTAAGGGGCAGGGTTGGGGAATCCCCAGAGACAGGCTGGCTGCCAGGTGGTGGGTAGGGAGATTACACCAGGATGGGTGGGAGGAGTACACCTTGACTCTTGAATAGACCTGTGCCCTGCCAGCACAAAGCCGGCGCCGCCCCCTGTGGAGCGCCTGATGTCTCTGCCCTGCTGCTGAAAGGAAAGAGCAGAGTCACCATAACAAAGTGCTCCAGAACTGGACTGAGCCAGGCCCAGGCCCCCTGGCGCTAAAGAACAAAAGAATTGTGCTATAAAAGTAGGAGCCTGGCTCCTAAGAAATTAGATCCTGTTTGCACTACGACGAACCTCTGCCTGAAGGAGAAGGACCTGGAGAAGCTGAAGGAGGAGTACTGTCTCTCTGCTTGAGAGACTGGCCTGCAGTGGGTGCCTGTCTGCTGGAAGGGGAGGAAAAGAACTTAAAGGAAGGACTTTGCATCAACTTGTGCTGAACTATCTCCAAGGGCTTGCTAGAGAACTTGCCTCCTGAACTGCGCCCCAGGAACATTGGGCGCTACCCCCCCCCTTGAAGGAGAAGAGACTGCTGTGGGTGATTCTACACCGCTGACCCCGGAGAACCTTGTGCCTTAAATCTCCCTGAGCAACGCGACCTCTGCGCCGGAGTAGCTGTGAGCATCGTGAGGGCCCACAAGCCTAAACACAGTAAGCAACTGCCCCCCTCGAGCCGTGCTTGCAAAGTAAGGAGGAGATCCCTGTCCAAACATCGAGCCCTGCGACCCCCCCGGGCTGCAGAAATCACCGTGAGGACCTGTGTGCACTGTTCGCCCCAACCGGACGAAGCTGACAGCGCGCTGCGCTGAGATCTCGCCCCCAGGCTGCCCCCTCTGCTTCTGCCCTCGCTGGTGTGCTGTGGAACTAAGGAGTGCCCCCACGAAGCATCCGCGTCCACGGAGGAGCCGCGACCAAGACGCGACGTGGGACACTCGTGGCTGACTTCTGCAGGCCGCCGCGAACACTTGCAGTGAAAGAACCAAGGTATTTGTGGCTCTGCGCGCTGAAATACGGCCCGTACTAACCTTCGTACGGCCGTAACTGCTTTTGAACTGCTGCTGGGTTCGCACTGTACTGCCTTCGTAAATCCTGGGTTCGAGATGTACTGTGCCTGAGTGTACCGCTGTTCGCACCGTACATTTGCACCGTACTGAGGAGTCAGCCCAGTTCGCCCCGTAACTGCTTTTGAACTGCTGCTGGGTTCGCACTGTACTGCCTTCGTAAATCCTGGGTTCGGGACGTACTGTGCCTGAGTGTACCGCTGTTCGCACCGTACATTTGCACCGTACTGAGGAGTCAGCCCAGTTCGCCCCGTAACTGCTTTTGAACTGCTGCTGGGTTCGCACTGTACTGCCTTCGTAAATCCTGGGTTCGGGACGTACTGTGCCTGAGTGTACCGCTGTTCGCACCGTACATTTGCACCGTACTAAGAAGTCAGCCCAGTTCGCCCCGTAACTGCTTTGGAACTGCTCCTGGGTTCGAGACATACTTGTGCCTGGTTCGCATCGTACTGCTAGCTGAAATAATGGCGCTTTGAAACGTACTCCTTTTGGCTGAGTTCGAGCCCTAACAGCCTTGGTTCGACCCGTACTTACCCTGGGAACAGCAAGGTTCGAACCGTACCTACGTTTTAACCGTACTGCATTGAAAAGCATTGCCGGTGCTCACGCGAGAAGCGTGATACTTGGCAAGCGTACTCGGGCTCACGCGAGAAGCGTGAGAAACGGCAAGGTCCTGTTAAAACCTTGCCCAGAGTACCCCAAAGGCGCTACGAAGGGCCCCGAAGACCTAAAGAACTTATTTTAAAGAGAACTGTGCCATTTTAAAACCTGTGGACTGCCCTTAAGTATTTTAAAGTAACTGGATTGAGATTCGCTAAGAGAACTGTATTTATTCAACCTGCCTGAAAGAAAACCCTTTTATATAAAGACTTCTACTTTTGATAAATACAGCCTTGTGTCTTTTGTGTGGTGGGGTGGTGATTATTGTGTGGGACAACTTGAACGCTTAACCATATGCCCTCTGGGAATTTAGCCTGACTGCTCGCGCCACGTTACCTAGAGGGTGAGCAGGGGTTATTTTTAAAGAGGTGATCCTTTGCCCTGACTTAGAGGAAAGGGTCCCTGCTTGTCGCAAGTGCATACCTGCGCCAACCAGAGGCCCCGGATTCTAACAGTGGTGTTTTAGGGTTCAGGGCAGTGCAGTGGTGTTTGGGCAGTGTAGGGGGTTGTGCTGGGGGTGGTGTTTTAGGGTTCAGAGCAGTGCAGTGGTGTACAGGCAGTGTAGGGGGTCATGCTGGGGGTGCTGTTTTAGGGTTCAGGGCAGTGCAGTGGTGTTCTGGCAGTGTAGGGGTCGTGCAGGGGGATGGTGTTTTAGGGTTCAGGGCAGTGCAGTGTGTTCGGGCAGTGTAGGGGGTCGTGCAGGGGTGTGGTGATTTAGGGTTCAGGGCAGTGCAGTGGTGTTCGGGCAGTTTAGGAAGTTGTGCTGGGGGTGGTGTTTTAGGGTTCAGGGCAGTGCAGTGGTGTTCGGGCAGTGTAGGGGGTCGTGCTGGGGGTGGTGTTTTAGGGTTCAGGGCAGTGCATTGGTGTTTGGGCAGTGTATGGGGTCGTGCAGGGGGTGGTGTTTCAGGGTTTAGGGCAGTGCAGTGGTGTACGGGCAGTGTAGGGGGTCATGCACGGGGTGGTGTTTTAGGGTTTAGGGCAGTGCAGTGGTGTTCGGGCAGTGTAGGAGGTTGTGCAGGTGGGTGGTGATTTAGGGTTCAGGGCAGTGCAGTGGTGTTTGGGCAGTTTAGGAGGTCGTGCTGGGGGTGGTGATTTAGGGTTCAGGGCAGTGCAGTGGTGTTGGGGCAGTGTAGCGGGTCGTACAGGTGGTGGTGATTTAGGGTTCAGGGCAGTGCAGTGGTGTTCGGGCAGTGTAGGGGGTCGTGCAGGGGGTGGAGTTTTAGGGTTCAGGGCAGTGCAGTGGTGTTCGGGCAGTGTAGGGGTTGTGCTGGGGGTGGTGTGTTAGGGTTCAGGGCAGTGCAGTGGTGTTCGGGCAGTGTAGGGGGTCCTGCTGGGGGTAGTCGTTTAGGGTAGTGCAGTGGTGTTTGGGTAGTATAGGGGGTACTGCTGGGGGTAGTGTTTTAGGGTTTAGGGTAGTGGAGTGGTGTTTGGGTAGTGTAGGGGGTCGTGCTGGGGGTAGTGTTTTAGGGTTTAGGGTAGTGCAGTGGTGTTTGTGTAGTGTAGGGGGTCGTGCAGGGGGTGGTGTTCTATGGTTTAGGGCAGTGCAGTAGTGTTTGGGCAGTGTAGGTGGTCGTGCAGGGGGGTGGTGATTTAGGGTTCAGGGCAGTGCAGTGGTGTTCAGGCAGTTTAGGAGGTCATTCTGGGGGTGGTGTTTTAGGGTTCAGGGCAGTGCAGTGGTGTTCGGGCAGTGTAGGGGGTCGTGCAGGGGGGTGGTGATTTAGGGTTCAGGGCAGTGCAGTGGTGTTCGGGCAGGGTAGGGGGTCATGCAGGGGGTGGTGTTTTATGGTTTAGGGCAGTGCAGTGGTGTTAGGGCAGTGTAGGGGGTTGTGCAAGGGGGTGGTGTTTTAGGGTTTAGGGCAGTGCAGTGGTGTTCGGGCATTGTAGGGGGTCATGCAGGGGGTGGTGTTTTAGGGTTTAGGGCAGTGCAGTGGTGTTCGGCAGTGTAGGGGGTCGTGCAAGGGGGTGGTGTTTTAGGTTTTAGGGCAGTGCAGTGGTGTTCGGGCAGTGTAGGGGTCATGCTGGGGTGGTGTTTTAGGGTTTAGGGCAGTGCAGTGGTGTTCGGGCAGTGTAGGAGGTTGTGCAGGTGGGTGGTGATTTAGGGTTCAGGGCAGTGCATTGGTGTTTGGGCAGTGTATGGGGTCGTGCAGGGGGTGGTGTTTCAGGGTTTAGGGCAGTGCAGTGGTGTTCGGGCAGTGTAGGGGGTCATGCACGGGGTGGTGTTTTAGGGTTTAGGGCAGTGCAGTGGTGTTCGGGCAGTGTAGGAGGTTGTGCAGGTGGGTGGTGATTTAGGGTTCAGGGCAGTGCAGTGGTGTTTGGGCAGTTTAGGAGGTCGTGCTGGGGGTGGTGATTTAGGGTTCAGGGCAGTGGTGTTGGGGCAGTGTAGCGGGTCGTACAGGTGGTGGTGATTTAGGGTTCAGGGCAGTGCAGTGGTGTTCGGGCAGTGTAGGGGTTGTGCTGGGGGTGGTGTGTTAGGGTTCAGGGCAGTGCAGTGGTGTTCGGGCAGTGTAGGGGGTCCTGCTGGGGGTAGTCGTTTAGGGTAGTGCAGTGGTGTTTGGGTAGTATAGGGGGTACTGCTGGGGGTAGTGTTTTAGGGTTTAGGGTAGTGGAGTGGTGTTTGGGTAGTGTAGGGGGTCGTGCTGGGGGTAGTGTTTTAGGGTTTAGGGTAGTGCAGTGGTGTTTGTGTAGTGTAGGGGGTCGTGCAGGGGGTGGTGTTCTATGGTTTAGGGCAGTGCAGTGGTGTTTGGGCAGTGTAGGTGGTCGTGCAGGGGGGTGGTGATTTAGGGTTCAGGGCAGTGCAGTGGTGTTCAGGCAGTTTAGGAGGTCATTCTGGGGGTGGTGTTTTAGGGTTCAGGGCAGTGCAGTGGTGTTCGGGCAGTGTAGGGGGTCGTGCAGGGGGGTGGTGATTTAGGGTTCAGGGCAGTGCAGTGGTGTTCGGGCAGGGTAGGGGGTCATGCAGGGGGTGGTGTTTTATGGTTTAGGGCAGTGCAGTGGTGTTAGGGCAGTGTAGGGGGTTGTGCAAGGGGGTGGTGTTTTAGGGTTTAGGGCAGTGCAGTGGTGTTCGGGCATTGTAGGGGGTCATGCAGGGGGTGGTGTTTTAGGGTTTAGGGCAGTGCAGTGGTGTTCGGCAGTGTAGGGGGTCGTACAAGGGGGTGGTGTTTTAGGTTTTAGGGCAGTGCAGTGGTGTTCGGGCAGTGTAGGGGTCATGCTGGGGTGGTGTTTTAGGGTTTAGGGTAGAGCAGTGGTTTTTGGGCAGTTTAGGGGGTCGTGCTGGGGTGGTGTTTTAGGGTTTAGGGTAGGGCAGTGGTGTTCAGGCAGTGTTGGGAGTCGTGCAGGGGGGTGGTGTTTCAGGGTTAAGGGCAGTGCAGAGGTGTTCTGGCAGTGTAGGGGGTCGTTCAGGGGGGTGGTGTTTAAGGGTTTAGGGCAGTGCAGTAGTGTTCGGGCAGTGTAGGGGGTCGTGCAGGGGGTGGTGTTTTAGGGTTGAGGGCAGTGCAGTGGTGTTCGGGCAGTGTAGGGGGTCGTGCAGGGGGTGGTGTTTTAGGGTTTAGGGCAGTGCAGTGGTGTTCGGGCAGTGTTGGGAGTCGTGCAGGGGGGTGGTGTTTTAGGCTTTAGGGCAGTGCAGTGGTACTCGGGCAGTGCAGGGGGTCGTGTAGGGGGTGGTGTTTTAGGGGTTAAGGCAGTGCAGTGGTGTTCGGGCAGTGTAGGGGGTCGTGCTAAGGGTCGTGTTTTAGGGTTTAGGGCAGTGCAGTGGTCTTTGGGTAGTGTAGGAGGTCGTGTTTTAGGGGTGTGTGTTAGGGTTTAGGGCAGTGCAGTTGTGTTCGAGTAGATAGGGGTCGTGCTAGGGGTGATGTTTTAGTGTTTAGGGCAGTGCATTGGTGTTTGGGCAGTGTATGGGGTCGTGCAGGGGGTGGTGTTTCAGGATTTAGGGCAGTGCAGTGGTGTTCGGCCAGTGTAGGGGGTCATGCAGGGGGTGGTGTTTTAGGGTTTAGCGCAGTGCAGTAGTGTTCGGGCAGTGTAGGAGGTTGTGCAGGTGGGTGGTGATTTAGGGTTGAGGGCAGTGCAGTGGTGTTTGGGCAGTTTAGGAGGTCGTGCTGGGGGTGGTGATTTAGGGTTCAGGGCAGTGCAGTGTTCGAGCAGTGTAGGGGTTGTGCTGGGGGTGGTGTTTTAGGGTTCAGGGCAGTGCAGTGGTGTTCGGGCAGTGTAGGGGGTCCTGCGGGGGGTAGTCGTTTAGGGTAGTGCAGTGGTGTTTGGGTAGTATAGGGGGTACTGCTGGGGGTAGTGTTTTAGGGTTTAGGGTAGTGGAGTGGTGTTTGGGTAGTGTAGGGGGTCGTGCTGGGGGTAGTGTTTTAGGGTTTAGGGTAGTGCAGTGGTGTTTGTGTAGTGTAGGGGGTCGAGCAGGGGGTGGTGTTTTAGGGTTTATGGCAGTGCAGTGGTGTTTGGGCAGTGTAGGTGGTCGTGCAGGGGGATGGTGATTTAGGGTTCAGGGCAGTGCAGTGGTGTTCAGGCAGTTTAGGAGGTCATTCTGGGGGTGGTGTTTTAGGGTTCAGGGCAGTGCAGTGGTGTTCGGGCAGTGTAGGGGCTCGTGCAGGGGGATGGAGTTTTAGGGTTCAGGGCAGTGCAGTGGTGTTCGGGCAGTGTAGGGGGTCATGCAGGGGGGTGGTGATTTAGGGTTCAGGGCAGTGCAGTGGTGTTTGGGCAGTGTAGGGGGTTGTGCTGGGGCTGGTGTTTTAGGGTTCAGGGCAGTGCAGTGCTGTACTGACAGTGTAGGGGGTTGTGCTGGGGGTGGTGTTTTAGGGTTCAGGGCAGTGCAGTGGTGTTTGGGCAGTGTAGGGGGTCGTGCTGGGATGGTGTTTTAGGGTTCAGGGCAGTGCAGTGCTGTACTGACAGTGTAGGGGGTCGTACAGGTGGTGGTGATTTAGGGTTCAGGGCAGTGCAGTGGTGTTCGGGCAGTGTAGGGGGTCGTGCAGGGGGTGGAGTTTTAGGGTTCAGGGCAGTGCAGTGGTGTTCGGGCAGTGTAGGGGTTGTGCTGGGGGTGGTGTTTTAGGGTTCAGGGCAGTACAGTGGTGTTCGGGCAGTATAGGGGGTCCTGCTGGGGGTAGTCGTTTAGGGTAGTGCAGTGGTGTTTGGGTAGTATAGGGGGTACTGCTGGGGGTAGTGTTTTAGGGTTTAGGGTAGTGGAGTGGTGTTTGGGTAGTGTAGGGGGTCGTGCTGGGGGTAGTGTTTTAGGGTTTAGGGTAGTGCAGTGGTGTTTGTGTAGTGTAGGGGGTCGTGCAGGGGGTGGTGTTTTAGGGTTTAGGGCAGTGCAGTGGTGTTTGGGCAGTGTAGGTGGTCGTGCAGGGGGGTGGTGATTTAGGGTTCAGGGCAGTGCAGTGGTGTTCAGGCAGTTTAGGAGGTCATTCTGGGGTGGTGTTTTAGGGTTCAGGGCAGTGCAGTGGTGTTCGGGCAGTGTAGGGGGTCGTGCAGGGGGATAGAGTTTTAGGGTTCAGGGCAGTGCAGTGGTGTTCAAGCAGTGTAGGGGGTCGTGCAGGGGGGTGGTGATTTAGGGTTCAGGGCAGTGCAGTGGTGTTCGGGCAGGGTAGGGGGTCATGCAGGGGGTGGTGTTTTATGGTTTAGGGCAGTGCAGTGGTGTTAGGGCAGTGTAGGGGGTCGTGCAAGGGGGTGGTGTTTTAGGGTTTAGGGCAGTGCAGTGGTGTTCGGGCATTGTAGGGGGTCATGCAGGGGGTGGTGTTTTAGGGTTTAGGGCAGTGCAGTGGTGTTCGGCAGTGTAGGGGGTCGTGCAAGGGGGTGGTGTTTTAGGTTTTAGGGCAGTGCAGTGGTGTTCGGGCAGTGTAGGGGTCATGCTGGGGTGGTGTTTTAGGGTTTAGGGTAGAGCAGTGGTGTTTGGGCAGTGTAGGGGGTCGTGCTGGGGTGGTGTTTTAGGGTTTAGGGTAGGGCAGTGGCGTTCGGGCAGTGTCGGGAGTCGTGCAGGGGGGTGGTGGTTTAGGGTTAAGGGCAGTGCAGTGGTGTTCTGGCTGTGTAGGGGGTCGTTCAGGGGGGTGGTGTTTAAGGGTTTAGGGCAGTGTAGGGGGTCGTGCAGGGGGTGGTGTTTTAGGGTTGAGGGCAGTGGTGTTCGGGCAGTGTAGGGGGTCGTGCAGGGGGTGGTGTTTTAGGGTTTAGGGCAGTGCAGTGGTGTTCGGGCAGTGTTGGGAGTCGTGCAGGGGGGTGGTGTTTTAGGCTTTAGGGCAGTGCAGTGGTATTCGGGCAGTGCAGGGGGTCGTGTAGGGGGTGGTGTTTTAGGGTTTAAGGCAGTGCAGTGGTTTTCGGGCAGTGTAGGGGGTCGTGCTAAGGGTCGTGTTTTAGGGTTTAGGGCAGTGCAGTGGTCTTTGGGTAGTGTAGGAGGTCGTGTTTTAGGGGTGTGTGTTAGGGTTTAGGGCAGTGCAGTTGTGTTCGAGTAGATAGGGGTCGTGCTGGGGGTGGTGTTTTAGTGTTTAGGGCAGTGCATTGGTGTTTGGGCAGTGTATGGGGTCGTGCAGGGGGTGGTGTTTCAGGGTTTAGGGCAGTGCAGTGGTGTTCGGCCAGTGTAGGGGGTCATGCAGGGGTTGGTGTTTTAGGGTTTAGCGCAGTGCAGTGGTGTTCGGGCAGTGTAGGAGGTTGTGCAGGTGGGTGGTGATTTAGGGTTCAGGGCAGTGCAGTGGTGTTCGGGCAGTGTAGGGGGTCGTGCAGGTGGTGGTGATTTAGGGTTCAGGGCAGTGCAGTGGTGTTCGGGCAGTGTAGGGGGTCGTGCAAGGGGTGGAGTTTTAGGGTTCAGGGCAGTGCAGTGGTGTTCGGGCAGTGTAGGGGTTGTGCTGGGGGTGGTGTTTTAGGGTTCAGGGCAGTGCAGTGGTGTTCGGGCAGTGTAGGGGGTCCTGCGGGGGGTAGTCGTTTAGGGTAGTGTAGTGGTGTTTGGGTAGTATAGGGGGTACTGCTGGGGGTAGTGTTTTAGGGTTTAGGGTAGTGGAGTGGTGTTTTGGGTAGTGTAGGGGGTCGTGCTGGGGGTAGTGTTTTAGGGTTTAGGGTAGTGCAGTGGTGTTTGTGTAGTGTAGGGGGTCGAGCAGGGGGTGGTGTTTTAGGGTTTATGGCAGTGCAGTGGTGTTTGGGCAGTGTAGGTGGTCGTGCAGGGGGGTGGTGATTTAGGGTTCAGGGCAGTGCACTGGTGTTCAGGCAGTTTAGGAGGTCATTCTGGGGGTGGTGTTTTAGGGTTCAGGGAAGTGCAGTGGTGTTCGGGCAGTGTAGGGGCTCGTGCAGGGGGATGGAGTTTTAGGGTTCAGGGCAGTGCAGTGGTGTTCGGGCAGTGTAGGGGGTCATGCAGGGGGGTGGTGATTTAGGGTTCAGGGCAGTGCAGTGGTGTTCGGGCAGTGTAGGGGGTTGTGCTGGGGCTGGTGTTTTAGGGTTCAGGGCAGTGCAGTGCTGTACTGACAGTGTAGGGGGTCGTGCTGGGGGTGGTGTTTTAGGGTTCAGGGCAGTGCAGTGGTGTTTGGGCAGTGTAGGGGATCGTGCTGGGATGGTGTTTTAGGGTTCAGGGCAGTGCAGTGGTGTTCGGGCAGTGTAGGGGATCGTGCTGGGGGTGGTGTTTTAGGGTTCAGGGCAGTGCAGTGGTGTTTGGGCAGTGTAGGGGGTTGTGCTGGGGGTGGTGTTTTAGGGTTCAGAGCAGTGCAGTGATGTACAGGCAGTGTAGGGGGTCATGCTGGGGGTGCTGTTTTAGGGTTCAGGGCAGTGCAGTGGTCTTCTGGCAGTGTAGGGGGTCGTGCAGGGGGATGGTGTTTTAGGGTTCAGTGCAGTGTGTTCGGGCAGTGTAGGGGGTCGTGCAGGGGTGTGTTTTAGGGTTCAGGGCAGTGCAGTGGTGTTCGGGCAGTTTAGGAAGTTGTGCTGGGGGTGGTGTTTTAGGGTTCAGGGCAGTGCAGTGGTGTTCGGGCAGTGTAGGGGGTCGTGCTGGAGGTGGTGTTTTAGGGTTCAGGGCAGTGCATTGGTGTTTGGGCAGTGTATGGGGTCGTGCAGGGGGTGGTGTTTCAGGGTTTAGGGCAGTGCAGTGGTGTTCGGGCAGTGTAGGGGGTCATGCACGGGGTGGTGTTTTAGGGTTAAGGGCAGTGCAGTCGTGTTCGGGCAGTGTAGGAGGTTGTGCAGGTGGGTGGTGATTTAGGGTTCAGGGCAGTGCAGTGGTGTTTGGGCAGTTTAGGAGGTCGTGCTGGGGGTGGTGATTTAGGGTTCAGGGCAGTGCAGTGGTGTTCGGGCAGTGTAGGGGGTCGTACAGGTGGTGGTGATTTAGGGTTCAGGGCAGTGCAGTGGTGTTCGGGCAGTGTAGGGGGTCGTGCAGGGGGTGGAGTTTTAGGGTTCAGGGCAGTGCAGTGGTGTTCGGGCAGTGTAGGGGTTGTGCTGGGGGTGGTGTTTTAGGGTTCAGGGCAGTGCAGTGGTGTTCGGGCAGTGTAGGGGGTCCTGCTGGGGGTAGTCGTTTAGGGTAGTGCAGTGGTGTTTGGGTAGTATAGGGGGTACTGCTGGGGGTAGTGTTTTAGGGTTTAGGGTAGTAGAGTGGTGTTTGGGTAGTGTAGGGGGTCGTGCTGGGGGTAGTGTTTTAGGGTTTAGGGTAGTGCAGTGGTGTTTGTGTAGTGTACGGGGTCGTGCAGGGGGTGGTGTTTTAGGGTTTAGGGCAGTGCAGTGGTGTTTGGGCAGTGTAGGTGGTCGTGCAGGGGGTGGTGATTTAGGGTTCAGTGCAGTGGTGTTCAGGCAGTTTAGGAGGTCATTCTGGGGGTGGTGTTTTAGGGTTCAGGGCAGTGTAGGGGGTCGTGCAGGGGGATAGAGTTTTAGGGTTCAGGGCAGTGCAGTGGTGTTCGGGCAGGGTAGGGGGTCGTGCAGGGGGGTGGTGATTTAGGGATCAGGGCAGTGCAGTGGTGTTCGGGCAGGGTAGGGGGTCATGCAGGGGGTGGTGTTTTATGGTTTAGGGCAGTGCAGTGGTGTTAGGGCAGTGTAGGGGGTCGTGCAAGGGGGTGGTGTTTTAGGGTTTAGGGCAGTGCAGTGGTGTTCGGCAGTGTAGGGGGTCGTGCAAGGGGGTGGTGTTTTAGGTTTTAGGGCAGTGCAGTGGTGTTCGGGCAGTGTAGGGGTCATGCTGGGGTGGTGTTTTAGGGTTTAGGGTAGAGCAGTGGTGTTTGGGCAGTGTAGGGGGTCGTGCTGGGGTGGTGTTTTAGGGTTTAGGGTAGGGCAGTGGTGTTCGGGCAGTGTTGGGAGTCGTGCAGGGGGGTGGTGTTTTAGGGTTAAGGGCAGTGCAGTGGTGTTCTGGCAGTGTAGAGGGTCGTTCAGGGGGGTGGTGTTTAAGGGTTTAGGGCAGTGCAGTAGTGTTCGGGCAGTGTAGGGGGTCGTGCAGGGGGTGGTGTTTTAGGGTTTAGGGCAGTGCAGTGGTGTTCGGGCAGTGTTGGGAGTCGTGCAGGGGGGTGGTGTTTTAGGCTTTAGGGCAGTGCAGTGGTATTCGGGCAGTGCAGGGGGTCGTGTAGGGGGTGGTGTTTTAGGGTTTAAGGCAGTGCAGTGGTGTTTGGGCAGTGTAGGGGGTCGTGCTAAGGGTCGTGTTTTAGGGTTTAGGGCAGTGCAGTGGTCTTTGGGTAGTGTAGGAGGTCGTGTTTTAGGGGTGTGTGTTAGGGTTTAGGGCAGTGCAGTTGTGTTCGAGTAGATAGGGGTCGTGCTGGGGGTGGTGTTTTAGGGTTTAGGGCAGTGCATTGGTGTTTGGGCAGTGTATGGGGTCGTGCAGGGGGTGGTGTTTCAGGGTTTAGGGCAGTGCAGTGGTGTTCGGCCAGTGTAGGGGGTCATGCAGGGGGTGGTGTTTTAGGGTTTAGCGCAGTGCAGTGGTGTTCGGGCAGTGTAGGAGGTTGTGCAGGTGGGTGGTGATTTAGGGTTCAGGGCAGTGCAGTGGTGTTTGGGCAGTTTAGGAGGTCGTGCTGGGGGTGGTGATTTAGGGTTCAGGGCAGTGCAGTGGTGTTCGGGCAGTGTAGGGGGTCGTGCAGGTGGTGGTGATTTAGGGTTCAGGGCAGTGCAGTGGTGTTCGGGCAGTGTAGGGGGTCGTGCAGGGGGTGGAGTTTTAGGGTTCAGGGCAGTGCAGTGGTGTTCGGGCAGTGTAGGGGTTGTGCTGGGGGTGGTGTTTTAGGGTTCAGGGCAGTGCAGTGGTGTTCGGGCAGTGTAGGGGGTCCTGCGGGGGGTAGTCGTTTAGGGTAGTGCAGTGGTGTTTGGGTAGTATAGGGGGGTACTGCTGGGGGTAGTGTTTTAGGGTTTAGGGTAGTGGAGTGGTGTTTGGGTAGTGTAGGGGGTCGTGCTGGGGGTAGTGTTTTAGGGTTTATGGTAGTGCAGTGGTGTTTGTGTAGTGTAGGGGGTCGAGCAGGGGGTGGTGTTTTAGGGTTTATATCAGTGCAGTGGTGTTTGGGCAGTGTAGGTGGTCGTGCAGGGGGGTGGTGATTTAGGGTTCAGGGCAGTGCAGTGGTGTTCAGGCAGTTTAGGAGGTCATTCTGGGGGTGGTGTTTTAGGGTTCAGGGCAGTGCAGTGATGTTCCGGCAGTGTAGGGGGTCGTGCAGGGGGATGGAGTTTTAGGGTTCAGTGCAGTGCAGTGGTGTTCGGGCAGTGTAGGGGGTCGTGCAGGGGGTGGTGATTTAGGGTTCAGGGCAGTGCAGTGGTGTTCGGGCAGTGTAGGGGGTTGTGCTGGGGGTGGTGTTTTAGGGTTCAGAGCAGTGCAGTGCTGTACTGACAGTGTAGGGGGTCGTGCTGGGGGTGGTGTTTTAGGGTTCAGGGCAGTGCAGTGGTGTTTTGGCAGTGTAGGGGGTCGTGCTGGGATGGTGCTTTAGGGTTCAGGGCAGTGCAGTGGTGTTCGGGCAGTGTAGGGGGTCGTGCTGGGGGTGGTGTTTTAGGGTTCAGGGCAGTGCAGTGGTGTTTGGGCAGTGTAGGGGGTTGTGCTGGGGGTGGTGTTTTAGGGTTCAGAGCAGTGCAGTGGTGTACAGGCAGTGTAGGGGGTCATGCTGGGGGTGCTGTTTTAGGGTTCAGGGCAGTGCAGTGGTGTTCTGGCAGTGTAGGGGGTCGTGCAGGGGGATGGTGTTTTAGGGTTCAGGGCAGTGCAGTGTGTTCGGGCAGTGTAGGGGGTCGTGCAGGGGTGTGGTGATTTAGGGTTCAGGGCAGTGCAGTGGTGTTCGGGCAGTTTAGGAAGTTGTGCTGGGGGTGGTGTTTTAGGGTTCAGGGCAGTGCAGTGGTGTTCGGGCAGTGTAGGGGGTCGTGCTGGGGGTGGTGTTTTAGGGTTCAGGGCAGTGCAGTGGTGTACTGACAGTGTAGGGGGTCGTGCTGGGGGTGGTGTTTTAGGGTTCAGGGCAGTGCAGTGGTGTTCGGGCAGTGTAGGGGGTCATGCTGGGATGGTGTTTTAGGGTTCAGGGCAGTGCAGTGGTGTTCGGGCAGTGTAGGAGGTCGTGCTGGGGGTGGTGTTTTAGGGTTCAGGGCAGTGCAGTCGTGTTTGAGCAGTGTAGGGGGTTGTGCTGGGGTGGTGTTTTAGGGTTCAGGGCAGTGCAGTGGTGTACGGGCAGTGTAGGGGGTTGTGCTGGGGGTGGTGTTTTAGGGTTCAGGGAAGTGCAGTGGTGTTCGGGCAGTGTAGGGGGTCATGCAGGGGGTGGAGCTTTAGGGTTTAGGGCAGTGCAGTGGTGTTTGGTCAGGGTAGGGGGTCGTGCAGGGGGTGGTGTTTTAGGGTTTAGGGCAGTGCAGCGGTGTTAGGGCAGTGTAGGGGTCGTGCAGGGGGGTGGTGTTTTAGGGTTTAGGGCAGTGCAGTGGTGTTCGGGCATTGTAGGGGATCATGCAGGGGGTGGTGTTTTAGGGTTTAGGGCAGTGCAGTGGTGTTCGGCAGTGTTGGGGGTCATGCAGGGGATGGTGTTTTAGGTTTTAGGGCAGTGCAGTGGTGTTCGGGCAGTGTAGGGGTCATGCTGGGGTGGTGTTTAGGGGTTAGGGCAGAGTAGTGGTGTTTGGGCAGTGTAGGGGATCGTGCTGGGGTGGTGTTTTAGGGTTTAGGGTAGGGCAGTGGTGTTTGGGCAGTGCAGGGGGTCGTGCAGGGGGTAGTGTTTTAGGGTTTAGGGCAGTGCAGTAGTGTTCGGGCAGTGTAGGGGGTCGTGCAGGGGGTGGTGTTTTAGGCTTTAGGGCAGTGCAGTGGTGTTCAGGCAGTGTAGGGGGTCGTGCTATGGGCCGTGTTTTAGGGTTTAGGGCAGTGCAGTGGTGTTTGGGTAGTGTAGGGGGTCATGTTTTAGGGTTGTGTGTTAGGGTTTAGGGCAGTGCAGTTGTGTTCGAGTAGATAGGGGTCGTGCTGGGGGTGGTGTTTTAGGGTTTAGGGCAGTGCAGTGCTGTTGGGGTAGTGTAGGGGGTCGTGCTGGGGTGGTGTTTTAGGGTTTAGGGCAGTGCAGTGCTGTTGGGGTAGTGTAGGGGGTCGTGCTGGGGGTGGTGTTTTAGGGTTTAGGGCAGTGCATTGGTGTTTGGGCAGTGTAGGGGGTCATGCAGGGGGTGGTGTTTTAGGGTTTAGGGCAGTGCAGTGGTGTTCGGGCAGTGTAGGGGGTCGTGCTATGGGTCGTGTTTTAGGGTTTAGGGCAGTGCAGTGGTCTTTGGGTAGTGTAGGGGGTCGTGTTTTAGGGTTGTGTGTTAGGGTTTAGGGCAGTGCAGTTGTGTTTGAGTAGATAGGGGTCGTGCTGGGGGTGGTGTTTTAGGGTTTAGGGCAGTGCAGTGCTGTTGGGGTAGTGTAGGGGGTCGTGCTGGGGGTGGTGTTTTAGGGTTTAGGGCAGTGCATTGGTGGTTGGGCAGTGTATGGGGTCGTGCAGGGGTGGTGTTTTAGGGTTTAGGGCAGTGCAGTGGTGTTCGGGCAGTGTAGGGGGTCATGCAGGGGGTGGTGTTTTAGGGTTCAGGGCAGTGCAGTGGTGTTGGGGCAGTGTAGGGGGTCGTGCTGGGGGTGGTGTTTTAGGGTTCAGGGCAGTGCAGTGGTGTTCGGGCAGTGTAGGGGGTCCTGCTGGGGTTAGTCGTTTAGGGTAGTGAAGTGGTGTTTGGGTAGTATAGGGGGTACTGCTGGGGGTAGTGTTTTAGGGTTTAGGGTAGTGCAGTGGTGTTTGGGTAGTGTAGGGGGTCGTGCTGGGGGTAGTGTTTTAGGGTTTAGGATAGTGCAGTGGTGTTTGTGTAGTGTAGGGGGTCGTGCAGGGAGTGGTGTTTTAGGGTTTAGGGCAGTGCAGTGGTGTTCGGGCAGTGTAGGTGGTCTTGCAGGGGGGTGGTATTTTAAGGTTCAGGGCAGTGCAGTGGTGTTCAGGCAGTTTAGGAGGTCATTCTGGGGGTGGTGTTTTAGGGTTCAGGGCAGTGCAGTGGTGTTCGGGCAGTGTAGGGGGTCCTGCATGGGGTGGTGTTTTAGGGTTCAGGGCAGTGCAGTGCAGTGGTGTTCGGGCAGTGTAGGGGGTGGTGTTTTAGTGTTTAGGGCAGTGTAGTGTTGTTCGGGCAGTGTAGGGGGTCGCGCAGGGGGTTGTGTTTTAGGGTTTAGGGCAGTGCAGTGGTGTTCGGGCGGTGTAGGGGGTCGTGTTTTAGGGTTTAGGGCAGTGCAGTAGTGTTTGGGAATTGTAGGGGGTCATGCAGAGGGGTGGTGTTTTAGGGTTCTGGGCAGTGCAGTGGTGTTCGGGCAGTGTAGGGGGTCGTGCAGGGGGACGGTGTTTTAGGGTTTAGGGCAGTGCAGTGGTCTTCGGGCAGTGTAGGGGGTCGTGTAGGGGGTGGTGATTTAGGGTTCATGGCAGTGCAGTGGTGTTCGGGCAGTTTAGAAAGTTGTGCTGGGGGTGGTGTTTTAGGGTTCAGGGCAGTGCAGTGGTGTTCGGGCAGTGTAGGGGTTCGTGCAGGGGGTGGTGTTTTAGGGTTTAGGGCAGTGCAGTGGTGTTCGGGCAGTGTTGGGAGTCGTGCAGGGGGGTGGTGTTTTAGGCTTTAGGGCAGTGCAGTGGTATTCGGGCAGTGCAGGGGGTCGTGTAGGGGGTGGTGTTTTAGGGTTTAAGGCAGTGCAGTGGTGTTTGGGCAGTGTAGGGGGTCGTGCTAAGGGTCGTGTTTTAGGGTTTAGGGCAGTGCAGTGCTCTTTGGGTAGTGTAGGAGGTCGTGTTTTAGGGGTGTGTGTTAGGGTTTAGGGCAGTGCAGTTGTGTTCGAGTAGATAGGGGTCGTGCTGGGGGTGGTGTTTTAGGGTTTAGGGCAGTGCATTGGTTTTTGGGCAGTGTATGGGGTCGTGCAGGGGGTGGTGTTTCAGGGTTTAGGGCAGTGCAGTGGTGTTCGGCCAGTGTAGGGGGTCATGCAGGGGGTGGTGTTTTAGGGTTTAGTGCAGTGCAGTGGTGTTCGGGCAGTGTAGGAGGTTGTGCAGGTGGGTGGTGATTTAGGGTTCAGGGCAGTGCAGTGGTGTTTGGGCAGTTTAGGAGGTCGTGCTGGGGGTGGTGATTTAGGGTTCAGGGCAGTGCAGTGGTGTTCGGGCAGTGTAGGGGGTCGTGCAGGTGGTGGTGATTTAGGGTTCAGGGCAGTGCAGTGGTGTTCGGGCAGTGTAGGGGGTCGTGCAGGGGGTGGAGTTTTAGGGTTCAGGGCAGTGCAGTGGTGTTCGGGCAGTGTAGGGGTTGTGCTGGGGGTGGTGTTTTAGGGTTCAGGGCAGTGCAGTGGTGTTCGGGCAGTGTAGGGGGTCCTGCGGGGGGTAGTCGTTTAGGGTAGTGCAGTGGTGTTTGGGTAGTATAGGGGGTACTGCTGGGGGTAGTGTTTTAGGGTTTAGGGTAGTGGAGTGGTGTTTGGGTAGTGTAGTGGGTGGTGCTGGGGGTAGTGTTTTAGGGTTTAGGGTAGTGCAGTGGTGTTTGTGTAGTGTAGGGGGTCGAGCAGGGGGTGGTGTTTTAGGGTTTATGGCAGTGCAGTGGTGTTTGGGCAGTGTAGGTGGTCGTGCAGGGGGGTGGTGATTTAGGGTTCAGGGCAGTGCAGTGGTGTTCAGGCAGTTTAGGAGGTCATTCTGGGGGTGGTGTTTTAGGTTTCAGGGCAGTGCAGTGATGTTCGGGCAGTGTAGGGGGTCGTGCAGGGGGATGGAGTTTTAGGGTTCAAGGCAGTGCAGTGGTGTTCGGGCAGTGTAGGGGGTCATGCAGGGGGTGGTGAATTAGGGTTCAGGGCAGTGCAGTGGTGTTCGGGCAGTGTAGGGGGTTGTGCTGGGGGTGGTGTTTTAGGGTTCAGGGCAGTGCAGTGCTGTACTGACAGTGTAGGGGGTCGTGCTGGGGGTGGTGTTTTAGGGTTCAGGGCAGTGCAGTGGTGTTTGGGCAGTGTAGGGGGTCGTGCTGGGATGGTGTTTTAGGGTTCAGGGCAGTGCAGTGGTGTTCGGGCAGTGTAGGGGGTCATGCTGGAGTGGTGTTTTAGGGTTCAGTGCAGTGCAGTGGTGTTCGGGCAGTGTAGGGGGTCGTGCTGGGGGTGGTGTTTTAGGGTTCAGGGCAGTGCAGTGGTGTTTGGGCAGTGTAGGGGGTTGTGCTGGGGGTGGTGTTTTAGGGTTCAGAGCAGTGCAGTGGTATACAGGCAGTGTAGGGGGTCATGCTGGGGGTGCTGTTTTAGGGTTCAGGGCAGTGCAGTGGTGTTCTGGCAGTGTAGGGGGTCGTGCAGGGGGATGGTGTTTTAGGGTTCAGGGCAGTGCAGTGTGTTCGGGCAGTGTAGGGGGTCGTGCAGGGGTGTGGTGATTTAGGGTTCAGGGCAGTGCAGTGGTGTTCGGGCAGTTTAGGAAGTTGTGCTGGGGGTGGTGTTTTAGGGTTCAGGGCAGTGCAGTGGTGTTCGGGCAGTGTAGGGGGTCGTGCTGGGGGTGGTGTTTTAGGGTTCAGGGCAGTGCAGTGGTGTACTGACAGTGTAGGGGGTCGTGCTGGGGGTGGTGTTTTAGGGTTCAGGGCAGTGCAGTGGTGTTCGGGCAGTGTAGGGGGTCATGCTGGGATGGTGTTTTAGGGTTCAGGGCAGTGCAGTGGTGTTCGGGTAGTGTAGGAGGTCGTGCTGGGGGTGGTGTTTTAGGGTTCAGGGCAGTGCAGTCGTGTTTGAGCAGTATAGGGGGTTGTGCTGGGGTGGTGTTTTAGGGTTCAGGGCAGTGCAGTGGTGTACGGGCAGTGTAGGGGGTTGTGCTGGGGGTGGTGTTTTAGGGTTCAGGGAAGTGCAGTGGTGTTCGGGCAGTGTAGGGGGTCATGCAGGGGGTGGAGCTTTAGGGTTTAGGGCAGTGCAGTGGTGTTTGGTCAGGGTAGGGGGTCGTGCAGGGGGTGGTGTTTTAGGGTTTAGGGCAGTGCAGCGGTGTTAGGGCAGTGTAGGGGTCGTGCAGGGGGGTGGTGTTTTAGGGTTTAGGGCACTGCAGTGGTGTTCGGGCATTGTAGGGGATCATGCAGGGGGTGGTGTTTTAGGGTTTAGGGCAGTGCAGTGGTGTTCGGCAGTGTTGGGGGTCATGCAGGGGATGGTGTTTTAGGTTTTAGGGCAGTGCAGTGGTGTTCGGGCAGTGTAGGGGTCATGGTGGGGTGGTGTTTAGGGGTTAGGGCAGAGTAGTGGTGTTTGGGCAGTATAGGGGATCGTGCTGGGGTGGAGTTTTAGGGTTTAGGGTAGGGCAGTGGTGTTTGGGCAGTGCAGGGGGTCGTGCAGGGGGTAGTGTTTTAGGGTTTAGGGCAGTGCAGTAATGTTCGGGCAGTGTAGGGGGTCGTGCAGGGGGTGGTGTTTTAGGCTTTAGGGCAGTGCAGTGGTGTTCAGGCAGTGTAGGGGGTCGTGCTATGGGCCGTGTTTTAGGGTTTAGGGCAGTGCAGTGGTGTTCGGGCAGTGTAGGGGGTCGTGCTATGGGTCGTGTTTTAGGGTTTAGGGCAGTGCAGTGGTCTTTGGGTAGTGTAGGGGGTCGTGTTTTAGGGTTGTGTGTTAGGGTTTAGGGCAGTGCAGTTGTGTTTGAGTCGATAGGGGTCGTGCTGGGGGCGGTGTTTTAGGGTTTAGGGCAGTGCAGTGCTGTTGGGGTAGTGTAGGGGGTCGTGCTGGGGGTGGTGTTTTAGGGTTTAGGGCAGTGCATTGGTGGTTGGGCAGTGTATGGGGTCGTGCAGGGGTGGTGTTTTAGGGTTTAGGGCAGTGCAGTGGTGTTCGGGCAGTGTAGGGGGTCATGCAGGGGGTGGTGTATTAGGGTTCAGGGCAGTGCAGTGGTGTTGGGGCAGTGTAGGGGGTCGTGCTGGGGGTGGTGTTTTAGGGTTCAGGGCAGTGCAGTGGTGTTCGGGCAGTGTAGGGGGTCCTGCTGGGGGTAGTCGTTTAGGGTAGTGAAGTGGTGTTTGGGTAGTATAGGGGGTACTGCTGGGGGTGGTGTATTAGGGTTTAGGGCAGTGCAGTGGTCTTCGGGCAGTGTAAGGGGTCGTGTAGGGGGTGGTGATTTAGGGTTCATGGCAGTGCAGTGGTGTTCGGGCAGCTTAGAAAGTTGTGCTGGGGGTGGTGTTTTAGGGTTCAGGGCAGTGCAGTGGTGTTCGGGCTGTGTAGGGGGTCATGCTGGGGGTGGTGTTTTAGGGTTCAGGGCAGTGCAGTGGTGTACTGACAGTGTAGGGGGTCGTGCTGGGGGTGGTGTTTTAGGGTTCAGGGCAGTGCAGTGGTGTTTGGGCATTGTAGGGGGTCATGCAGGGGGTGGTGTTTTAGGGTTTAGGGCAGTGCAGCGGTAATCGGCAGTGTAGGGGGTCATGCAAGGGGGTGGTGTTTTAGGTTTTAGGGCAGTGCAGTGGTGTTCGGGCAGTGTAGGGGGTCGTGCTGGGGTGGTGTTTTAGGGTTTAGGGTAGGGCAGTGGTGTTCGGGCAGTGTAGGGGGTTGTTCTGGGGGGTGGTGTTTAAGGGTTTAGGGCAGTGCAGTAGTGTTCGGGCAGTGTAGGGGGTCGTGCAGGGGGTGGTGTTTTAGGGTTGAGGGCAGTGCAGTGGTGTTCTGGCAGTGTAGGGGGTCGTGCAGGGGGTGGTGTTTTAGGGTTTAGGGCAGTGCAGTGGTGTTCGGGCAGTGCAGGGGGTCGTGTAGGGGGTGGTGTTTTAGGGTTTAAGGCAGTGCAGTGGTGTTCGGGCAGTGTAGGGGGTCGTGCTAGGGGTCGTGTTTTAGGGTTCAGGGCAGTGCAGTGGTGTTTGGGCAGTGTAGGGGGTCGTGCTGGGATGGTGTTTTAGGGTTCAGGGCAGTGCAGTGGTGTTCAGGCAGTGTAGGGGGTCGTGCTGGGGGTGGTGTTTTAGGGTTCAGGGCAGTGCAGTGGTGTTTGGGCAGTGTAGGGGGTTGTGCTGGGGGTGGTGTTTTAGGGTTCAGAGCAGTGCAGTGGTGTACAGGCAGTGTAGGGGGTCATGCTGGGGGTGCTGTTTTAGGGTTCAGGGCAGTGCAGTGGTGTTCTGGCAGTTTAGGGGGTCGTGCAGGGGGATGGTGTTTTAAGGTTCAGGGCAGTGCAGTGTGTTCGGGCAGTGTAGGGGGTCGTGCAGGGGTGTGGTGATTTAGGGTTCAGGGCAGTGCAGTGGTGTTCGGGCAGTTTAGGAAGTTGTGCTGGGGGTGGTGTTTTAGGGTTCAGGGCAGTGCAGTGGTGTTCGGGCAGTGTAGGGGGTCGTGCTGGGGGTGGTGTTTTAGGGTTCAGGGCAGTGCAGTGGTGTACTGACAGTGTAGGGGGTCATGCTGGGGTGGTGTTTTAGGGTTCAGGGCAGTGCAGTGGTGTTCGGGCAGTGTAGGGGGTCATGCTGGGATGGTGTTTTAGGGTTCAGGGCAGTGCAGTGGTGTTCGGGCAGTGTAGGAGGTTGTGCTGGGGGTGGTGTTTTAGGGTTCAGGGCAGTGCAGTCGTGTTTGAGCAGTGTAGGGGGTTGTGCTGGGGTGGTGTTTTAGGGTTCAGGGCAGTGCAGTGGTGTACGGGCAGTGTAGGGGGTTGTGCTGGGGGTGGTGTTTTAGGGTTCAGGGAAGTGCAGTGGTGTTCGGGCAGTGTAGGGGGTCATGCAGGGGGTGGAGCTTTAGGGTTTAGGGCAGTGCAGTGGTGTTTGGTCAGGGTAGGGGGTCGTGCAGGGGGTGGTGTTTTAGGGTTTAGGGCAGTGCAGCGGTGTTAGGGCAGTGTAGGGGTCGTGCAGGGGGGTGGTGTTTTAGGGTTTAGGGCAGTGCAGTGGTGTTCGGGCATTGTAGGGGATCATGCAGGGGGTGGTGTTTTAGGGTTTAGGGCAGTGCAGTGGTGTTCGGCAGTGTTGGGGGTCATGCAGGGGATGGTGTTTTAGGTTTTAGGGCAGTGCAGTGGTGTTCGGGCAGTGTAGGGGTCATACTGGGGTGGTGTTTAGGGGTTAGGGCAGAGTAGTGGTGTTTGGGCAGTGTAGGGGATCGTGCTGGGGTGGTGTTTTAGGGTTTAGGGTAGGGCAGTGGTGTTTGGGCAGTGCAGGGGGTCGTGCAGGGGGTAGTGTTTTAGGGTTTAGGGCAGTGCAGTAGTGTTCGGGCAGTGTAGGGGGTCGTGCAGGGGGTGGTGTTTTAGGCTTTAGGGCAGTGCAGTGGTGTTCAGGCAGTGTAGGGGGTCGTGCTATGGGCCGTGTTTTAGGGTTTAGGGCAGTGCAGTGGTGTTTGGGTAGTGTAGGGGGTCATGTTTTAGGGTTGTGTGTTAGGGTTTAGGGCAGTGCAGTTGTGTTCGAGTAGATAGGGGTCGTGCTGGGGGTGGTGTTTTAGGGTTTAGGGCAGTGCAGTGCTGTTGGGGTAGTGTAGGGGGTCGTGCTGGGGTGGTGTTTTAGGGTTTAGGGCAGTGCAGTGCTGTTGGGGTAGTGTAGGGGGTCGTGCTGGGGGTGGTGTTTTAGGGTTTAGGGCAGTGCATTGGTGTTTGGGCAGTGTAGGGGGTCATGCAGGGGGTGGTGTTTTAGGGTTTAGGGCAGTGCAGTGGTGTTCGGGCAGTGTAGGGGGTCGTGCTATGGGTCGTGTTTTAGGGTTTAGGGCAGTGCAGTGGTCTTTGGGTAGTGTAGGGGGTCGTGTTTTAGGGTTGTGTGTTAGGGTTTAGGGCAGTGCAGTTGTGTTTGAGTAGATAGGGGTCGTGCTGGGGGTGGTGTTTTAGGGTTTAGGGCAGTGCAGTGCTGTTGGGGTAGTGTAGGGGGTCGTGCTGGGGGTGGTGTTTTAGGGTTTAGGGCAGTGCATTGGTGGTTGGGCAGTGTATGGGGTCGTGCAGGGGTGGTGTTTTAGGGTTTAGGGCAGTGCAGTGGTGTTCGGGCAGTGTAGGGGGTCATGCAAGGGGTGGTGTTTTAGGGTTCAGGGCAGTGCAGTGGTGTTGGGGCAGTGTAGGGGGTCGTGCTGGGGGTGGTGTTTTAGGGTTCAGGGCAGTGCAGTGGTGTTCGGGCAGTGTAGGGGGTCCTGCTGGGGGTAGTCGTTTAGGGTAGTGAAGTGGTGTTTGGGTAGTATAGGGGGTACTGCTGGGGGTAGTGTTTTAGGGTTTAGGGTAGTGCAGTGGTGTTTGGGTAGTGTAGGGGGTCGTGCTGGGGGTAGTGTTTTAGGGTTTAGGATAGTGCAGTGGTGTTTGTGTAGTGTAGGGGGTCGTGCAGGGAGTGGTGTTTTAGGGTTTAGGGCAGTGCAGTGGTGTTCGGGCAGTGTAGGTGGTCTTGCAGGGGGGTGGTATTTTAAGGTTCAGGGCAGTGCAGTGGTGTTCAGGCAGTTTAGGAGGTCATTCTGGGGGTGGTGTTTTAGGGTTCAGGGCAGTGCAGTGGTGTTCGGGCAGTGTAGGGGGTCCTGCATGGGGTGGTGTTTTAGGGTTCAGGGCAGTGCAGTGCAGTGGTGTTCGGGCAGTGTAGGGGGTGGTGTTTTAGTGTTTAGGGCGGTGTAGTGTTGTTCGGGCAGTGTAGGGGGTCGCGCAGGGGGTTGTGTTTTAGGGTTTAGGGCAGTGCAGTGGTGTTCGGGCGGTGTAGGGGGTCGTGTTTTAGGGTTTAGGGCAGTGCAGTAGTGTTTGGAATTGTAGGGGGTCATGCAGAGGGGTGGTGTTTTAGGGTTCTGGGCAGTGCAGTGGTGTTCGGGCAGTGTAGGGGGTCGTGCAGGGGGACGGTGTTTTAGGGTTTAGGGCAGTGCAGTGGTCTTCGGGCAGTGTAGGGGGTCGTGTAGGGGGTGGTGATTTAGGGTTCATGGCAGTGCAGTGGTGTTCGGGCAGTTTAGAAAGTTGTGCTGGGGGTGGTGTTTTAGGGTTCAGGGCAGTGCAGTGGTGTTCGGGCAGTGTAGGGGGTCGTGCAGGGGGTGGTGTTTTAGGGTTTAGGGCAGTGCAGTGGTGTTCGGGCAGTGTTGGGAGTCGTGCAGGGGGGTGGTGTTTTAGGCTTTAGGGCAGTGCAGTGGTATTCGGGCAGTGCGGGGGTCGTGTAGGGGGTGGTGTTTTAGGGTTTAAGGCAGTGCAGTGGTGTTTGGGCAGTGTAGGGGGTCGTGCTAAGGGTCGTGTTTTAGGGTTTAGGGCAGTGCAGTGCTCTTTGGGTAGTGTAGGAGGTCGTGTTTTAGGGGTGTGTGTTAGGGTTTAGGGCAGTGCAGTTGTGTTCGAGTAGATAGGGGTCGTGCTGGGGGTGGTGTTTTAGGGTTTAGGGCAGTGCATTGGTGTTTGGGCAGTGTATGGGGTCGTGCAGGGGGTGGTGTTTCAGGGTTTAGGGCAGTGCAGTGGTGTTCGGCCAGTGTAGGGGGTCATGCAGGGGGTGGTGTTTTAGGGTTTAGCGCAGTGCAGTGGTGTTCGGGCAGTGTAGGAGGTTGTGCAGGTGGGTGGTGATTTAGGGTTCAGGGCAGTGCAGTGGTGTTTGGGCAGTTTAGGAGGTCGTGCTGGGGGTGGTGATTTAGGGTTCAGGGCAGTGCAGTGGTGTTCGGACAGTGTAGGGGGTCGTGCAGGTGGTGGTGATTTAGGGTTCAGGGCAGTGCAGTGGTGTTCGGGCAGTGTAGGGGGTCGTGCAGGGGGTGGAGTTTTAGGGTTCAGGGCAGTGCAGTGGTGTTCGGGCAGTGTAGGGGTTGTGCTGGGGGTGGTGTTTTAGGGTTCAGGGCAGTGCAGTGGTGTTCGGGCAGTGTAGGGGGTCCTGCGGGGGGTAGTCGTTTAGGGTAGTGCAGTGGTGTTTGGGTAGTATAGGGGGTACTGCTGGGGGTAGTGTTTTAGGGTTTAGGGTAGTGGAGTGGTGTTTGGGTAGTGTAGGGGGTGGTGCTGGGGGTAGTGTTTTAGGGTTTAGGGTAGTGCAGTGGTGTTTGTGTAGTGTAGGGGGTCGAGCAGGGGGTGGTGTTTTAGGGTTTATGGCAGTGCAGTGGTGTTTGGGCAGTGTAGGTGGTCGTGCAGGGGGGTGGTGATTTACGGTTCAGGGCAGTGCAGTGGTGTTCAGGCAGTTTAGGAGGTCATTCTGGGGGTGGTGTTTTAGGGTTCAGGGCAGTGCAGTGATGTTCGGGCAGTGTAGGGGGTCTTGCAGGGGGATGGAGTTTTAGGGTTCAAGGCAGTGCAGTGGTGTTCGGGCAGTGTAGGGGGTCGTGCAGGGGGTGGTGATTTAGGGTTCAGGGCAGTGCAGTGGTGTTCGGGCAGTGTAGGGGGTTGTGCTGGGGGTGGTGTTTTAGGGTTCAGGGCAGTGCAGTGCTGTACTGACAGTGTAGGGGGTCGTGCTGGGGGTGGTGTTTTAGGGTTCAGGGCAGTGCAGTGGTGTTTGGGCAGTGTAGGGGGTCGTGCTGGGATGGTGTTTTAGGGTTCAGGGCAGTGCAGTGGTGTTCGGGCAGTGTAGGGGGTCATGCTGGGGTGGTGTTTTAGGGTTCAGTGCAGTGCAGTGGTGTTCGGGCAGTGTAGGGGGTCGTGCTGGGGGTGGTGTTTTAGGGTTCAGGGCAGTGCAGTGGTGTTTGGGCAGTGTAGGGGGTTGTGCTGGGGGTGGTGTTTTAGGGTTCAGAGCAGTGCAGTGGTGTACAGGCAGTGTAGGGGGTCATGCTGGGGGTGCTGTTTTAGGGTTTAGGGCAGTGCAGTGGTGTTCTGGCAGTGTAGGGGGTCGTGCAGGGGGATGGTGTTTTAGGGTTCAGGGCAGTGCAGTGTGTTCGGGCAGTGTAGGGGGTCGTGCAGGGGTGTGGTGATTTAGGGTTCAGGGCAGTGCAGTGGTGTTCGGGCAGTTTAGGAAGTTGTGCTGGGGGTGGTGTTTTAGGGTTCAGGGCAGTGCAGTGGTGTTCGGGCAGTGTAGGGGGTCGTGCTGGGGGTGGTGTTTTAGGGTTCAGGGCAGTGCAGTGGTGTACTGACAGTGTAGGGGGTCGTGCTGGGGGTGGTGTTTTAGGGTTCAGGGCAGTGCAGTGGTGTTCGGGCAGTGTAGGAGGTCGTGCTGGGGGTGGTGTTTTAGGGTTCAGGGCAGTGCAGTCGTGTTTGAGCAGTGTAGGGGGTTGTGCTGGGGTGGTGTTTTAGGGTTCAGGGCAGTGCAGTGGTGTACGGGCAGTGTAGGGGGTTGTGCTGGGGGTGGTGTTTTAGGGTTCAGGGAAGTGCAGTGGTGTTCGGGCAGTGTAGGGGGTCATGCAGGGGGTGGAGCTTTAGGGTTTAGGGCAGTGCAGTGGTGTTTGGTCAGGGTAGGGGGTCGTGCAGGGGGTGGTGTTTTAGGGTTTAGGGCAGTGCAGCGGTGTTAGGGCAGTGTAGGGGTCGTGCAGGGGGGTGGTGTTTTAGGGTTTAGGGCACTGCAGTGGTGTTCGGGCATTGTAGGGGATCATGCAGGGGGTGGTGTTTTAGGGTTTAGGGCAGTGCAGTGGTGTTCGGCAGTGTTGGGGGTCATGCAGGGGATGGTGTTTTAGGTTTTAGGGCAGTGCAGTGGTGTTCGGGCAGTGTAGGGGTCATGGTGGGGTGGTGTTTAGGGGTTAGGGCAGAGTAGTGGTGTTTGGGCAGTGTAGGGGATCGTGCTGGGGTGGAGTTTTAGGGTTTAGGGTAGGGCAGTGGTGTTTGGGCAGTGCAGGGGGTCGTGCAGGGGGTAGTGTTTTAGGGTTTAGGGCAGTGCAGTAGTGTTCGGGCAGTGTAGGGGGTCGTGCAGGGGGTGGTGTTTTAGGCTTTAGGGCAGTGCAGTGGTGTTCAGGCAGTGTAGGGGGTCATGCTATGGGCCGTGTTTTAGGGTTTAGGGCAGTGCAGTGGTGTTTGGGTAGTGTAGGGGGTGGTGTTTTAGGGTTGTGTGCTAGGGTTTAGCGCAGTGCAGTTGTGTTCGAGTAGATAGGGGTCGTGCTGGGGGTGGTGTTTTAGGGTTTAGGGCAGTGCAGTGCTGTTGGGGCAGTGTAGGGGGTCATGCAGGGGGTGGTGTTTTAGGGTTTAGGGCAGTGCAGTGGTGTTCGGGCAGTGTAGGGGGTCGTGCTATGGGTCGTGTTTTAGGGTTTAGGGCAGTGCAGTGGTCTTTGGGTAGTGTAGGGGGTCGTGTTTTAGGGTTGTGTGTTAGGGTTTAGGGCAGTGCAGTTGTGTTTGAGTAGATAGGGGTCGTGCTGGGGGTGGTGTTTTAGGGTTTAGGGCAGTGCAGTGCTGTTGGGGTAGTGTAGGGGGTCGTGCTGGGGGTGGTGTTTTAGGGTTTAGGGCAGTGCATTGGTGGTTGGGCAGTGTATGGGGTCGTGCAGGGGTGGTGTTTTAGGGTTTAGGGCAGTGCAGTGGTGTTCGGGCAGTGTAGGGGGTCATGCAGGGGGTGGTGTTTTAGGGTTCAGGGCAGTGCAGTGGTGTTGGGGCAGTGTAGGGGGTCGTGCTGGGGGTGGTGTTTTAGGGTTCAGGGCAGTGCAGTGGTGTTCGGGCAGTGTAGGGGGTCCTGCTGGGGGTAGTCATTTAGGGTAGTGAAGTGGTGTTTGGGTAGTATAGGGGGTACTGCTGGGGGTAGTGTTTTAGGGTTTAGGGTAGTGCAGTGGTGTTTGGGTAGTGTAGGGGGTCGTGCTGGGGGTAGTGTTTTAGGGTTTAGGATAGTGCAGTGGTGTTTGTGTAGTGTAGGGGGTCGTGCAGGGAGTGGTGTTTTAGGGTTTAGGGCAGTGCAGTGGTGTTCGGGCAGTGTAGGTGGTCTTGCAGGGGGGTGGTATTTTAAGGTTCAGGGAAGTGCAGTGGTGTTCAGGCAGTTTAGGAGGTCATTCTGGGGGTGGTGTTTTAGGGTTCAGGGCAGTGCAGTGGTGTTCGGGCAGTGTAGGGGGTCCTGCATGGGGTGGTGTTTTAGGGTTCAGGGCAGTGCAGTGCAGTGGTGTTCGGGCAGTGTAGGGGGTGGTGTTTTAGTGTTTAGGGCAGTGTAGTGGTGTTCGGGCAGTGTAGGGGGTCGCGCAGGGGGTTGTGTTTTAGGGTTTAGGGCAGTGCAGTGGTGTTCGGGCGGTGTAGGGGGTCGTGTTTTAGGGTTTAGGGCAGTGCAGTAGTGTTTGGGCATTGTAGGGGGTCATACAGAGGGGTGGTGTTTTAGGGTTCTGGGCAGTGCAGTGGTGTTCGGGCAGTGTAGGGGGTCGTGCAGGGGGACGGTGTTTTAGGGTTTAGGGCAGTGCAGTGGTCTTCGGGCAGTGTAGGGGGTCGTGTAGGGGGTGGTGATTTAGGGTTCATGGCACTGCAGTGGTGTTCGGGCAGTTTAGAAAGTTGTGCTGGGGGTGGTGTTTTAGGGTTCAGGGCAGTGCAGTGGTGTTCGGGCAGTGTAGGGGGTCATGCTGGGGGTGGTGTTTTAGGGTTCAGGGCAGTGCAGTGGTGTACTGACAGTGTAGGGGGTCGTGCTGGGGGTGGTGTTTTAGGGTTCAGGGCAGTGCAGTGGTGTTTGGGCATTGTAGGGGGTCATGCAGGGGGTGGTGTTTTAGGGTTTAGGGCAGTGCAGCGGTAATCGGCAGTGTAGGGGGTCATGCAAGGGGGTGGTGTTTTAGGTTTTAGGGCAGTGCAGTGGTGTTCGGGCAGTGTAGGGGTCATGCTGGGGTGGTGTTTTAGGGTTTAGGGTAGAGCAGTGGTGTTTGGGCAGTGTAGGGGGTCGTGCTGGGGTGGTGTTTTAGGGTTTAGGGTAGGGCAGTGGTGTTCGGGCAGTGTTGGGAGTCGTGCAGGGGGGTGGT